>NW_019416525.1:645528-970239 GCF_000390285.2 Anoplophora glabripennis | reverse complement strand
TAATATAATATAATATATAAAAATGAGAAAGCCTATTTTGCTCCGAAAAAAAGTCATTGGTTTTTTTACCATAACTCGGTTAATTTTGAAGCTATAGTGTCCTACAAAAAAGCATTTTAAAGATAATTTCAAGAGCTGTAAGATCGTTTGCATATAAAACCTTTTAAGTTCTTCGTTTTTTAAAGGGAAAGGATCGAAGGGCTCGAGACAGGTCGTTTTTTCACTAAAATGAATATTTCAAACAGCGATATCTCCTTTATTTTTTACGCTATAGGAATAAAAAAAGCAAAATATTTGTTGAAAAAAAGGTACATTTTTGTTGACTATTATTTTTTACATATCTTTGATAGTTTCAGAGTTATTATATAAATAAGGCAATTTTTTTGAATAATGAAAAATACGTTTTCAACTTTTACCGTACATTATTAAAAAAATATGAATTCTAAATTGGTCCAACTTCAGGATCGTATGAAAAACACTAAAACAAAACTAATTGTAAAGGGTCTACGATTAATTTTAATTCTGATGGAAATGGTACAGCGTTTACTACTCATTTTTCCTTAGAAAATATGAGCAACCCAACTGTTTTTGACGATAACTCCTTCAATTTTGCTCTAATTTACTTTTATAAGTACTCATTTTGAAGGTCTTTTTGAGTACAGTACTACAAAACACTCCTGGAGCGTTATACACGTAAAATGAATCATTTTTCCGTGATTTGACGTTGAATGCATCGATTCGAATATTCCCCCCAAAACAAGTCCCTTTTCACTAACCATATTTCGCTTTGTATAGGACGTACAACACTTTTTAAAAAACGATTTTCTTTGTTTATTTATAAGCTACATTTTTGTTCATTACACTTTTTTAAATAAAATGCGTAGTTTTTGAGTTATTCGCAAAAAAATATGTTGAAAAAGTGTTTTTTTTTTTTCACTCAAAATTCCAAGTTTTCAATCGTGAATAATTAAAATACTATTGATTCCTCGAAAAAATTCTTCGAATATTTTTTGCTCAAAATTTGATTCTCTATCGATTTCCAACATTATTTTTGAAAACAAATTTCCACCCCTGTCAACCGTCAATCGGGGCTATGTTACTATGTTCGTCAAAAATGGATCAGTGATACTCAAGCGTGATCACGAATCAGTGGACAAAATGTGCATTAAAAAAATCAGTACTCTCTCTTTGGTTATTAGGATTCTTGATCTAATATTAATCACAGAACAAATTCCTGATGTTATTGTATGGGTTTAGAAATCTCAAATTTTTATCAAATTTATTCCATATTCTTTCTCTACACTTAATACTAATTTATTATAAACTTTCCAAGGCATTAAAAACTAATCTGCGTCGTGAAAGTGGACGAAAAAACACAAAAAAACTGAAATTATATGTTATAGTTAATATTCATCTCCTTTGATGAACACGAGATGATTATTTATTAAACCAAATCGTTTATAAAATTGCAAAATTGCCACTGATGCAAAATATAGCTCCAATTTTGCCTCAAGTCACATAGCTCGGTAGGAAAAAGCATAGAGAGAGAGTAAAGCTTGAAAATATAAACATCACAAGTCATATTTAAAAAACAAGGCACATGGAAGAAATCGAAGAATCCAAACAATGCACATTCTAGATTATTAGGTCAGCACACGAAATCGAGAGGTGTTCTTGTCGACAACTCTACTAAGAATAACCAACTGTTTCAGTGAGGCTCTTCTCGCGAGAGAATTTAAAATCCAAGTATCGAAACCATTATCGTTCTTAATGAAACGACTCAATTAGCATGGTTCGAGACCCCTACTATAGAGGTGCTGGTACAAGCTGCTTAAGGAAATTATAGATACATAAAAATTAATTAGACTCGGCTTTCAGTTCGACAAATTTAAAACGCGTTTGAGATAATTAAGTGAAATAAATTTCCATCAATACGGATTCGGAAGGGTGTGAAATGAATGTTGCGATGAGATACTTATAAGGGCAAAGCATGAGGAACATTATAGATTGTAAGTATTACAGTTTTTTGACTTATAAAATCCAAATCATATTGTGATATTTCTACTCCTAGATCAAGAATTTTGAATTTATTTCAATGTAGTAGGATTTTCACACCATTGTGTACACTCGGCCGCTTTGTGTACATTTGGGAGGATTTTCTAATTCGATGAATAATCGCCGGTGATCACTTCTGAGCAAAACACTTTGGAATATTTCGAGGCTCCTCGCGATGTTATTAATACAGTAGGAGACAGATAGGTAATCTTTCGCCGTCATTGTTTAAAAGTCCCTTCATAAATAGTACGATTTGCTGAGTCAACACAGATTAGATATAGCTTCCGTTGATCAATGATGTTTACATCGTAAAAAGATCTAATAATAAAACGGTGCTACTATTTTTTTACAATAAAATTATACGCTTGTAAAACGTGTTTACCAAAACAGTGTGTCTTTACAGGCCAATAAAAATAGATCGCTTACGAGTGAATGTGATTTTTCGTTTAGCGTTTATCGATTCGCCAGCAGCAACAACGTAACTTTCGTGTATTTATATTAAGTTTAATTTACATATGAATGATTTTTTTAACAGAAAACTCATTGAGAAGCGCTAAATTCACTTGTATATTTGTACAAATTCAAAGTACGTATTTCTCAATTCTAGTTAGACCAATATCTTTACAAAGGAAGCTTGTGTTGATTTTTGTTGTGTACATGTGAAATGGAACATTGTGACAACTTTATCTTGACAGGTTGTTCACCAATGTATTTTGTGTAATTTTTGTTCAAGTACCTTATTTCTCAATAATTTTGGCGTTTATTTGTTAGATTTATTTTTTGAGTAATTTAAGAAGAGAAATAATAAATAATTTTCTTGACACATAAGTTGGCAAAAGTGCAATCTGTTGGAGGGCACATATAAGTGATTATCATTTTTACTAAAGATCGAAATGTTAGGACTTAACAAAATGTTTAAAATGTGTTTCTGTGCGTGCCCATCATCTGTCAGTTCACATCATCAGGGTTTATGGTAAAACCCTTAATTAGACCAATTTATTTCAACATCCATTTGAAAGGCATTCGGTTACTTTTTATTTCCTCTGGACTTACGACGCATTGCCATAAAAGCACTCGGTCGTATAAATAGACGGAAAATGAGCGGTATCTCATAAAAATAATCAAAGAGAAACCTTTAGCATTTTTCGCGACTTTTATTTCAAAAGTAATCCATTCAATTCAGCTCAATGGAGTGACATCAAGGCGTTTATTTGCCAACAGATGAACAGAAAACCGTATACAATTTCAGGAAAATTCAGACGTCTCTTTCGGAGGCTGGAATTAAGGGAGAAAAAGGCCCTAATGAGCGCATTTACACCGGTACGTCCTGATTTGAATAATTCAGTCGTAAAGAAAACCGTTTCGACAGCGCAACTAAATTGAGACAGATTCAATTTTTGCAGGAATATAATTTTCAGCTCCAATAGCCTACCTTATTGAACGCCATTTTACAAAATAAATATAAATCGCGAGAAATTCAAGAAAAATTAAATAGGTAAAAACGAAATATAAAAACGTTTCGACAAATCTAAACAATTTTTTTCTCTAGAAAAGCAATCTGTAAAATATAATCATATTTCTTGAAGAAAATCGTTTTATTTTCTGTAAGCCCTGTTTCAATTTGAGACATTGTTGCACTAAAATGAGAAACAACAGAATATGAAAAGAATAGAGCTGAATAGGCAGGACAACGAAGTGTTTATAAGCCCGTTGATTTAGCAGCTGCTTTTGAGGTGTCACAAGGATCTCTGCTTGGCCCTCTGTTGTTCACAATCTTTATACATGATTTCAACTGAAAAATTTTGAAAAATTGAATAGTATTTATTATAATCAGATCCAGTTACGTTTCATTTTACTTAAAAGTTAATGTTATGGAATTCAGTTATAAATTAAAAAGTTCTATATTGAATAAATATGTATACATAATCAAGTTAAAGAATCAGGCGTGATTTTAGCGTGCAAATAAATTTTAACACCTCAGGTAAATGATTTTGAGACCGGTGCTTATAGCAATTTAGGATTTATTGTTATAAATTCCAGATATTTTGCAGATAATACTTTAATGTTACTTGTTAATACTTTTGTTGAACTGAAATTAGATATGCTGCATTAAAACGCAATTCAGGTCACCAGATTAAAAAAAATTAAACTAGAAATCAGAGATTTTTTTACGAATACTTGTGGTAGAAAAATTATGGTATTTATTTTGGCATTTCTGATGAATGTCAGAGAGGCTTCTAAAATACGAAAGATATAGGTAAATGAATACAATTGCAACGTGAAAAAATGTAGTCTCCACTTATAGTCCAGTCACTGAAGGCAAAAATAAAGTAAAACTTTTTTTTACTTTTCAACCCTTAAAAATCTTTTATTAACCTTCCATGGTCAAAAAAATGGAAAAAAAGTTTTTAACAGTTTAAAATATTCTTTTGGTGCATTCACAATGTATTGCATTTCTTTTGTTATTCATTAGAAAGCTTACGACTCATTACAAAGTTGTAACCCTTAAAAACCATCACCTATAATAAAATAAAATATTATTGTAAGCTTGAGATGCTTTAATGGTATGCATATGTTGAATTATAAACTTTTTATTGGTTTTCAAATGATCTATGATATATTGCAACTTTTCCAAGCCACCCAAAAAACCCCTATGGAAAACCCTACCTCTCATAAAAAACTTTACCTCTTATAGAAAAATTTCCTAAAAATTATATGCGAGTATGATGATTATTTTTTTTAATTTTATTGAATTTATTCTTGATGATTTTTTTATTGTATTTATCAAATAAAAACAATTATATACATTATAAATGGATACGTGTGTGTATGTATATTATTAAAATACTTACTCAAATCAGTTCACAAGTGCTCCAAAATACACAAAGATGATGGTAATTTACCCGCACCGAAAATTTTACCGAAAAAATGCGATTAATTTTTTTACCATAACCTTTGAAATTTTAAAGTTATAAATATACTCAAAAAAACCATTTTGTAGGAAATTTAAAGCACTTTAAGTTCTATGATCTGCAGTTTTTTAGCCCTTCGTTTTTTAGATTTGTAACCTAAAAGGGCTCAGGAAAGGCAGTCTTGGAGCTTAGTTTTGAGCTTCTAACGGTCATAATTCAGTCAAATTTTGTCCTACAAAATTTAAAAAAAGCAAATTGTTCAGTAAGAAAAAACCTACAATTTCTTATTCTATCATTTTTTTTATAACTTTGTTAGTTTTTGAAATATTTTGAAAATTGAAAAATTTTATTCAAAAGTAAATGAATTTTTTTTTAATTTAGGCTTCTAAAATCGTTCAAATTCCCGGAATCTACTGTTAATACATAAATAAAGTAAATTGCAGAAGGAATACGTTTAATTTTTTTTCCCGTCAAGTCTTAACTTTAATACCGATTTTTTTTTTCTCAAAAATCAAGACAATCAGTTTATTTTGATTGTAACTTCATTAATTTTCATGCTAACGACTTCTACCACCACTCAATTTAAAGGTCTTCAGAGTACGATGGCTTTTCAGTTATAGAATTACCTTTCAGTTCCCGAGCCTTAGCTAGAAATCTTTGACCAGCTCTTGTTGTTCTTGGGCTAGGCTTTGTAGGAGCGGACCCACTAAGGGGTTCTACTAGCGAGCCTGCCCCCACAGAGCTTAGCCCAAGAACAAGGGCAGGGTGAGATACATAGGCCAGGGTGTAACAACTATCGTACTTTTCCTTAAAATTATCAAAATTGTTATTGTTGAAATCGAAAAAAGTACGTTGCACTTAGGTAATCTTTTGTAAATTTACATCTAAAAACTGTTAATTTTCAACAGTTGCAGCAGCCAGAAAAGCAATACCAAAGAATAAGCATGAGATTATTTTAGTTTAAAGTAAAATTTGAATTTCAGAAATTACAAAGTTTTCTTTCCAGTGGCGTGTGGCTTGTCATAATTTTTNGTTTCTTGGGCTATTCCCTAGCTACAGTTTAAATTCCACGTCAATCCATTCCAGAAAAGCAAAAACAAAGAATAAGCATGAGATTATTTTAATTTAAAGAAAAAATTTGAATTTCAAAAATGACAAAGTTTTCTTTCCAGTGGCGTGTGGCTTGTCATAATTTTTGGGTAAAATGTAATAAAATACCACATATCTACGGCACTGGTTCGAGATGTATCAGATTTAAAATTATTTAAGCTTTTTTTAAAAATGATATTTTATTTATAATATTTTACTTTCAACTTTCAAGTTGTGTTTTTTGAAATAATTTTTTAATGTCTTTTCATTACTATAAGTAGTATAGGTGTGTTTAATTATTACTTAACATTTTTTATGTTTATTTTCCGAAATGCCATTTTATGTTATATTGTAAATGCTTTATCTTTTTTTTTAAACGTCACCTTCAAAAACTTTAACGATTTTTTTTCTAACATGTGTCAATCTCCATATTTTTTGACTTGGTCACCCAGACGGTTCATTGTCCACCTTTCACGGAGCACTCCGTGCGTCAGAAAACATCGTCCGCCACGTAAATTTATGATCGTGCTTGTATCGATTAAACCCATCACTCTAATAAAAATAAATCGTTTCGCACATATGCGAATACGTCGTTAATCATTTTACTCCCGCAGATGGGACAAAATGTTAATGCAGCCCAAGTCAACGCCCTCGGGCTCCGGCAATGTCATCCATTCGGACTTCTCGGGTGATCGAGCGAGTGGGCAGCAACTATATCATCAGCCCAACTGCCCGTGGCACCGTTTAAACCTGAGTTACGACGGCAAACATGGTACTTTTCATTTGGCGCCTATCAGTGTGGGTGCCTTTTTGTTTAGACGAGATGACTCTGATGAGGGCGTGACGGTGCCTCGTGTGGATACTTTTATTAAGTTCGAGTTCAGAAAACATATAGATCCTTGTTTCCGAAACGTGTCATGTTTTCTATTAATATTTAAATGAAAAAATCAGTTCCGGATGCTGTTTTTGGGCCTAACAATTTCTAAAAAACTTATGCGATATGTGAAACAAAAGACTTGGATGCAAAGGGTTAACAATTGTGTTGGAACAGAAACAATGCTTTATTTACTTTGATCTTGTTTCGGTTTACTGGTAAACTAGATGTGTTTTAGAGGTTCTGCTCCTGCCGATAACCTATTTTTTTTTGCCGAAGGTCAATTTTACTTCAATTTGGTAACTTGTATTCGCCATCAGAATTTGTTTTAATCACTATAAACTTCTCAAAAGCAACACTTTTTTCTAACCATGGAAGTATACCAGAATTTTTCGTTTAGATCATCCAACGGAATATTACAATTTGTTTCCAAATCCCTATCTCTAGAATTAATTTATTTGAAGTGTCATTGGCATAGATAGTATAATAAACATAAAAAAAACCTGGTCCTAGAACTGAGCCTTGTTTTACCTTAGGCAGATTTTCTTCTGGATTTCGTTTTACCTTCAACTCTCTTTTGAAACATCCTGGTTCGTCATGAACTGCACTGAATAAAACAGTACTGACGTTACTATCTTTGCTTATTAATTCGTTATAACATTGAGGTAAGCACTGTTTTTTTAAGCAACAAATTTACCAAAGCTGGGAAATAATTATTCGTTTTGCCGATTCCACAAGTCGTGTTTTCTCGGTGTGGAACGTCAAACTCGTTCGATATGCGGCAGGTGCTCGAGGAATTCTCATAATTATCTCTCTCCTTCCGAATTCATCACATTTACGTTCTGAACCGTTTAGGCAGGGCAATTTTACGCGGGGATATGACCCGGCATTAATTTAGGAGTGTGATCGAGCGTAAACATAAAATATAAAGTTACCAGAAATAATGTGCCACTAAAACGGATCCCCACACCTGCTGTCCGTACGGATTTGATACCCGACACGGATAGATTGAGACCTGTGGTTCTGATTTAGTGTTAATAATATGTGACAAATTATGTCTCGGTTATCGTCATTTTTTAACGAGGGGAGGTATGTTTTTTATTTTACCACTTGCTCTTAGTGCCAGTAGTAGAAGTTTAGTCAGTTCCTAATAGTAAATTCAATACATTTCAAAAAAAGATGAAGCTTTGCGCAAGTTTTGTCAAGTACACACGCCAACATCATTATATCATGTTTTTATATGATGTACTAAAATAGACCTTTTCCCACTTTAGGATTAGGATATTTAGCAACTACGTTTGTACTTTTTAAAGTTTATTATTTCGATTAACATTACAATAAGATCCACTTCTTATTTGTGGAAGGGCGAAATGGGCGTTGACTATTGGACGCCTTCATTATAGCCATCCTTGTCTATCACATAGATTTCTATGGCTTACTTTATCGCTCTCACGTAACTTCTGATAGACCATCGGTACTTTCCTACACTGTATGCTTATGTTGAAAAATTTAGATATTTAATATTAAAATACATTTTTGACTTTGGCAATCAATTACTCGGGAAATAATGGTCATACAGAAAATCCAAGCGGGGTTTTGAAAACTACAAAGTATTCTCTACAAGTCGTAATTATTGGTTTTTGATAAAAAAAAATCGAAGTGAACAAGCAGGATAATGCTCGTCTTCATACTGCAAAACGTACGAGAAATTTCTTCACGCCAAAAACGGTGGTAACTCTCAACCACCCATCTACGAGCCCCGACTTGAACCCCATTGGGCATGTTTAGGACATACTCGGGCGTCGATGACGACGAGACTATCCGCAATTACAACAATACCCGATATTGAATTGTGATCTGCAAGGTCAAATCAACCAAATTTTTTTGACGTTTGTGAAGCTTGTGGATGTTCAAAAAAAATTTGAAAAAATTTTTTTTTTTTATTTTTTTAGAATCATGAACATTTTTTGATGAAGAAAATGTGGATTATTGCTATAAAAACATTTTTAACTTAAAAAAATTAATAAAAAGTGAAAAATTACTGATTACATTGATTTTGAGCAAAAAAGACAAATTTAAACATTCCAGGCACTAAGAAAAAAAATCGCAGCGTTTGGAAATTGTCTGGGTTTCTTTAGGACACTTTGAGGTTGAAAAGTTACAGTCAATATCATTAGTTTATTAATTATTTGCAAAGTTATGCCAAGTTATTCAAATATCCCTAATTATGCAATTTTTTACTTTTTTTCTAACCAATATTTTCACTTCGAAAAATTTGTTTTATCAAAAACCAATAATTACGACTTGTAGATAATACATTGCAGTTTTCAAAACCCCGCTTGGATTTTCTGTACCACCATCATTTCCCGAGTAATTGATTGCCAAAGTCAAAAACGATTTTTTTGCTTTGATCGACAATAATTCATCGACAAATCATTGTATAAGGCTCCGGAAACGCTTAAATTGAAGAGAATTAAATTATCTAAAAGAGCTTTATGGTGAAATTATCAAATAAAGAAAAGCAAAAATTTGCTATTTTTTTTTCGTTGATTTTCTTATGATTACTCAAAAACTGCTGACGCTAAAAAATTTTAAACTCCAGATCCGAAAACTAAACACTTGAAGCTTCAATTTCCTTTTTTTTATTCTTTCTACGACCATTTCCCTCCAAGTTACAGCTCTTTGAAAATCACCCAAAATTTTGTGATTTTCATAATGTCTCTTAATTTCTGCGCCTAGTGTAGTTTCATTAAAAAATATGAGGTCGACTCTTCTTGATACCGCTATTCAACTGCCTAATTTTAAGGGATGTATACCGGTTTCTATAAATGTATGGGGATTTTCTAAAGCTCAGTTTCTATAATTCTAGCTATTTGCGTAACTTGATCCGTCAAACCATGCCCCTTCAGTGAAAAACGAGGTTGATATATTCCGTTTCGATAACCTACGACCCGCAGCAGTTTTTCCTTCGACCGCCAGCCTTTCTTTGACTTACGGCGTCGTGAGCGATAAGCTCGGACATTTCGCCATGGTGCGACATAGAACCCACACCTATTAATATATTATCGGTGGCACCGGAATGCCTGGTACGCCAATAGTGTCTCCGGAGTCGTGCTGGGACCGTACCCGGCCCTCCTGCCCCTATCTGTCTACCATCAGGCCCATAAAGTGTCCCCCGACAAGGGTCCAAGACCTCCGGTTCTCGCATGTGTGCTGCTGACTCGGACCAATGCGGTCGTTCTTTTTTTGTTCTCGGCGCAACACGGAGCTCATTTAAATTAAATTTCTCTTTTCTATTTGTACAAGGCGCAGGTTAACGATGCGTCGGGCCCATCGAGATCGAGAGAGTGATTCTGCAATATCTCAAGAGTGGCCGCGAGGGGCTGTTGAGTATCCCGCCGTGATGGATGAAGTGTCTGCTGAAGGTGGGTACACTGGAAAGAGTGCTCTTGTCGAACTACGATTTCGATAGACCTATAATGTACGCAGGGAACACAGTAACTTCTGTTCTAAATCACAATTAATTTTTTAAGTGTTCTAGGTTACAAGTTTAATAAATTGGATTTATTTTAAATATTTGATTCATCCTCAAAGGTCACACTAGTGCGAATTCACACTACTATTTTTTTAAACAGCTGGCATTTCTCAGGTAGCAGCTGCCGAGGATTCCCCCACCACGATAATTCCTTCTATAGCCCAAAAGTCGAGCCGTACCACGGCTGACTTCATTCAATCTATTATTGTCGGCCAAACTAGAGAGTCAAAAAAGTCTGATTGGTGCGAATTGTGACTTTGGTGTGGACAAAAGTGTGACTGAATTTATATTATATAATCTAGAAATAATGTGAATTGAAAAGCAAATTTCCGTTTTTTTTTCATCTCATTTTACGTGTCGAATAAACTAGAACATTGTCTATTTAGTCATTGTTAATAATTTTTCAAAATAAACGTCAATTTACAGAAAAGGACCCAAAAATCACAACTTCAAAAAATGCCTAAATTCGGGAAGAATCGATAATATCACTTTATCAATATGGGCTACTTTTTTCTTAAAAATATAGACTTTGAACTTCAAAGTCCATTTTTTACTTTCGCTCTAACCATTATTTATAAAAAAAAATATATGCGCATTTAAAATAAGTCATTTTCCGGAAAATGTTTTTTTTCAATCACAATTTTTATTAACAAATTAATTTTTTTAAATATAAATACAATCTTTTCGTTAACAAATAAAGAAGACAACCGTTCAAAGTTGGCAAAATCCCAATTCGCACTAGTGTGACATTTAATTATAGTTTTATTATTCATAACAATTAAGTAAATCTCAGTAACACCCTGTATATGAACAGGAAATCCTTAATGATAATCCTCAAAAGGCAAACAGGTATTTGTATAGAAATTTGCCACCGGAACAATTGGATTATAAAATCCGTTAACAGTTCGCGGCATTCCACAATTTTCTGAACCAATTGTAGGCTGTTGGGAGATAATTTACTGTTACAAACTAGTTTATTAATTAAAGCTGTTAAACTAATTTACCGAGTGAATGATTAACAGTTCTAAAAGAAGCCTCGCTTAATTGCTTACCGAGGAATTCTTCTGAGATAAAAAATCTGCGCCGGCTCGAATCACTTCCATATCTAGAGAATGTCACAGTCGAATGACTCTTATTTGTTTTAAAACGTATTTATTAACTGTTGACGAATTGGTATTATGATCTAAAAATATACATTCTAATCAGTCTATTGATGTAGATATCTTTTTAATCGCAAAAACACAACACTGGTAACTGACAAAGCTTTTATAGCAAGACCAAGTGTCTAAATACATAAATTTAACCGTTTACTTCACGAGATAACAAATATTTAACCAACTCTGTTGCTTACCCGTTCCGAGATTTCAATGACGTGCATTCAGACTTTCTATTTGTTAAAAAGTATTTTTTGTTAATGTATGTAAGCAACTATTTAATTTTCTGGGCAGTCTGAGCACTTTTCCGCTCTTCCAATTAGTTTTATAGACAGCGTCTTGCCCTAAACTAAATGCCCAATTTAAATTTGCTTTTTAAATTTTACCTCGTCTCTCGAAGTCAATACCATTGCTCCCCGACAAGGTTACACGGCGTGTATAAATGATAATAAACCGTTGACTGACTGGGAAAATATTATCATGGTAGTTAGATCGTTTTATCTAATTCAATATCTTAATTGAAGTAAGGTGTTGTATAAACAGACCGGTAGAAAAAATACCGAACAAGCTCGACTTCTTTGAATCCAACGCCAACTTGCGGGACAACAAAACTGAAAAGGCACTGTAGGTCTCACCTTTACCTGCGTTCTCGTCTAGAGTCGTATACTCCTCCGTTCCAGTACGCGTAAATACATTTTCAGCTGTATCAGTTGATACAAAATATATTTCAACAATAATTTGTTCAGAGTTCAGAAAATTTGAAGATAATTATCTAAAACCTACCCTTTGAAACAAATGTTTCGATGACAATCGGTCAATTAAAGGTTTATGCACTGTAGCCAATATAAACTGGAGGAAAAATGGCTAATGAAATTAAAGACTATAAAACAATAACAAATTTTTTAGGCAATCATCCGGTACTAAATCATAACTAATTGTATGCTTTGGTAAGTTTAGGGAGTCAAAATAATGTAGCTTTTGCTTGGGTATGACGAACACCGGGGCAAAGAGGACAATGTAGACTCAAGAAACATCTGAGTAATATCTATTGGTCCAGTAGCAGAAACCTACGTTGGAAGGAGAAATATATAATAATTTACAGCTACGTTTTAAGACCTAGCAAAGCTTTATTAGACTCATCAATTTTCAAGAAGATAACCTAAAGTGACAAAATCGGAAGAATTTAATAGTAGGGCAGTAGGTTCAGTCCGAGAATGAGCTCCGGTGCTAATCTGGTAAGATTGCCACTGTTCGGAAGTTGGACGCTACCTATTTCAAGGAGTCACTTCACATCTGTCGAACCTAATTGGAAGGCTAAAGTTACATGGAGAACTCTTAAGATCATGGAAGTCATAAGAGATGGAGTCAGAGGAAAACAATTATCCACTCCATATATTTACCGTTTACAATTACGTAATTTCGCTAAGTGAGGAATCTGTCCAAAAAATTTAGCCCATCTAGTAAGCAATGTCTATTAAAGATTTCTTGATAGTATTCACGTTATTAAGAATGTCTAGTAGTTAGTTACGCATCCGCGAATACTTAACGGAGCATATACAGTAGAACAGCATCAGCCATCACTGCGCTTGCATAGTAAAAAATGTAATGTGCACTACTATGAATTAAATGGGTAGTTTATTGCTAATGAGGTTTGGAAAATCTCACTGAAATTATACTCACAATTTAATTGAATTAATTGCAAATGAAAGTGTTGATCCTAGTAACAAAAATTTGTAGAGTTCTGTTTAATTTAAAACTGTTGTATACAGTGATTCCGGTATAATTATACAGTTTCTGCTCTAATAAACAAAGATTTAATGTACCAATTGAATATGCTGTCCAATAAATAACTATTTAATTGTGTACAGTAAATATTTCAATTGAATTTAGCTGTTGAAATTTTTTTTTGGAACCAAATATTTAGTAGTTTAATTTAAATAAATACCTTAATATTCCTAAATAAATCTTTAAATCGTTAAATACAAATGAACGATTTAATTGGAACCAGTAAATTTTATCTCTACTAATTATTTGCTTAATGTTTAGACATTGAAGAAAGGTTGAAGTTGGTAGAAATTTGAACTGTTAGAGGAACAGCGTGACTTCTATACAAAAATGTGAGGGTAGAATGGCACTACGCGTCCTGGAGCCGTATCCTACCTAGAATAATCCCCAGTCAAGGCCCGAGAACTGTTCTTTCTTGGTGCTTAATTTAAATAAATATTTATTCAATCCAGTATGTTAAGACATTATCGGAATGAAATTAAATCTATCTTTCGACGATAATGGCCGTCGTGTTCCGAGATACCAGCCATCTAGCTTTTTTCGGGGCAGATCGCGTAAACATATCCGCTCGGCGTTATGGGGATAGCCAATAATTTATTATTAATCCTTATCATTATCGGCATGTGGCCGACGACGTGCATCCTTTGAACTCCGGCTATTTACTCCGCGAAATCGTCCGACATGATTCCAAACAGCACTCCCGTACATATTTATTATAAACTGGCGGTGCAATTATTTTTCCACGTACGCAAACCTCCCGGTTTGTTTAGAAAAAAAAAAGGTTAAATTTATCGGTTTATATACATACGGTTCTGGAATTAGGCACAGCGTCGGCTGAGGTATTTTTCCTGGTGAGCAGCACGCAAGTTTAAAGAAAAACTATTTAAAAAACGTATAACTAAGGTTCAGAAAACATTATAAAAAAATGTTTTCGTAACCTCACCGATTTTTATATACAGGGTGTCCCATCAGGAATCACCACTATCGATAAATCTGCAAATTTGGCAACCTGGCAAACGCAGTAGCTCCAACAAATACACGAAAGAAGTGCCTTTATTATTCTATCACTATTATGGTTGGAATTATTATTTACTACCCTTGAACCCATTATATGGGTTTATGTAAGTCTAGTATTGGTAAGGAGTTATGATTGAAAATGTTGCAAAGGAACCTACTATATCCAGTTCCGTATTTTCATCATAAACAATAGGTATTTTTTAATTCTATACAAGTTTTACACGGAAGCTTTTAAGATTGTCCACAAATTGTCTTAATGTATTTCGAGGTCTTCCTTTTTCCGGATATTGAGCAGCAAGCAAATACCTATTCTTGAAATTACTTTGTCACATTTCCCACAAATAACAAACAAATTAAAATAATCCTCATTAGTACAATTTAAACGATCCCCAGGCATTGCTATTTAAATTTTCGGCAAAAACTAACACAAACACAAATGTCAAGTTACTTTAATTGTTCTGAAAAGGTTTAGAAATGTAACGCTTTTTTTTCAAAAGCTTTAACACTAAAAGCATCCAAAAACTGTTACTATAACAAGGTATTCTTCAATTCTACAAGAAAATCCTCCTTTGTTTTTGATACGTTATTGTGGTATTTCCTGTACACATGTGAGTAGAAAATGGAGTATAAATAAAGAATATATATACTGTGTGTTTGTGTGATTCTGACAGGTTTCTGACAATAAAACCTCTTGATTTAATGAAAAGGAATATGAAAAATCTTGCAGGCTATGACAATCCGTCTGCAGGGTGTAAGAAGTTTAATTGCCACTACTTCTGCGTAAGATAGTAATCATAAATGATCAAAAAAGTTGTATATTACAGGGGCATAGGATTAACAGTTTTCAAAATACAGCGAGTATAAATATTGGAGAGTTTCATCACGACGTGACAACAGCGCTTAACCTAATGCTACACAGCGGATGCACACCACGTGTGCAGGCGGCAGACTTGTCCTACGGAATAACAAAAATGTAATAAATGTAATAACTATTATTGTGAAACATTTAGTAAATTTCAAGAAAATTGTTTTCCAGTTTTTAAATAAATAAAATAAGATGTATCGAGTCTGTTAAAATTAAGGCAGTCAAATTTCTAACAGCCTGTATTTTTACGAGTAACATACCTGAAGCTATCCACAGTTTTGTGGTGCCACATGAGCTTCTCTCGAGAGGCGAGGCCGATATCGAACCAAGCTCGTCGTTATTTCGGAAACCCCGTGGAGAATGAAAATTTCTCTCCGCAGGATCTCCCCGCAACACGGTCTTTGTTTACTAACGTGACAGTGACAGATTTGTGGGGCTACATCCGCTGCGCAGATAGTCGTTAGCTCGTAGTGTGTTATTCGGTTTTATTTCGGTAGTTTCACTAAACGATGTTTTGATTTTGTTGGGCGCTAATGAGCGGTGACTAAACGGGGCAGATGAACATGTGAGCCTCCTGTACGCGCCCGAACTCTCGTTTTTCGGTGGGTATCTGGGTGATGTGTGAATTCGAAGGTTTAGTAAAAAGCTGACAATGCAGCGCGAGCGATTATTCCATTTTAAGAATATTTTCATTGAAAAGGTATAAAGTGTAGTCATGTTCCTACAAAAATAAGAAAGAGGGTCTTTATATAGACCAACCGCACAACAATAAATCAATAACCGCCTCAACGAAACACGGAAAGTTAACTTAACTGCTCCGTTAATTGCATATTGGATAAATAATCCCGACCAGTTGTTTTAAAATATACAAAGTCCCCTTCTTCGCGTTCGTGCTAGGCACAATCAAACATCTGTACACCAAAAACATACACGCCAGTCCTCGTAAAAGTTTACAGTTTCCTTTTGCAGTAAATACATCCATAACTAGATGGTCCTGAATCGTTTTCACTTTTTCCGGAAAAAAATTTACAAGCAGTCATATATCCCGACATAAGTGCCAAATTGTATTTAAATTCGTACGAGTATAGACCAGTTCGATGCATGCGAATAAGAAAATGGATTTAACTTATTGTGTATGAAATCCGGTCACTGTAGGACCAAAAGTGTAAGCAATATTAGAATAAATCTAATCGAGTTTCATATGAAATCCGGTCACTTTACTTACACGCGACAGCGTACCGAGATTCAGGAAATGCGAGATCCATAGCAAAATTTGGAATGACTTTATCCATTATTAAATTAACCCGAGACTCTAAAACTAAGCAGACTGCTCAATGTGGAACCCAAGGAAAAACTGCCTTTTTTCGGAGATCTCTCCTCAACTCGACACCTCGCTTCGACACGCCAATTTATTGGGTCCAGACGTTTCTGTTCTTATCTTACTGGCGGGAACCCTGAATATCGGGACGATTTGGCATAACTATGCCATGTTAATAGTTATTTAATGGATTGAATTTACATTTATATAAATAATTCTGTGACTAACTGGACTTACAAGTAATCCTAGCCTTCCTCTAGTGTAGCAATACGGAACGGATTAGTCATTCTCATTTAATCTATACTTATAGCTTGGAAAATCCGCCTAAAAACCAGCCATTTGATCTATTATTATTTTTCTCACAACTTCTAACAATTCTTGGAATTCCTACGTTCTTTGAGATGCATTTCGCGCGTTATTTCGGATCAATTTTTTTTTAAATAATTTCCAAAATTTTGACAAATAAATTGAGACGTAGAAATTCCTTNAGTTTGCATAGTAAAGAATGTAATGTGCACTACTATGAATGAAATGGGTAGTTTATTGCTAATGGGGTTTGGAAAATCTCACTGAAATTATACTCACAATTTAATTGAATTAATTGCAAATGAAAGTGTTGATCCTAGTAACAAAAATTTGTAGAGTTCTGTTTAATTTAAAACTGTTGTATACAGTGATTCTGGTATAATTATACAGTTTCTGCTCTAATAAACAAAGATTTAATGTACCAATTGAATATGCTGTCCAATAAATAACTATTTAATTGTGTACAGTAAATATTTCAATTGAATTTAGCTGTTGAAATTTTTTTTTGGAACCAAATATTTAGTAGTTTAATTTAAATAAATACCTTAATATTCCTAAATAAATCTTTAAATCGTTAAATACAAATGAACGATTTAATTGGAACCAGTAAATTTTATCTCTACTAATTATTTGCTTAATGTTTAGACATTGAAGAAAGGTTGAAGTTGGTAGAAATTTGAACTGTTAGAGGAACAGCGTGACTTCTATACAAAAATGTGAGGGTAGAATGGCACTACGCGTCCTGGAGCCGTATCCTACCTAGAATAATCCCCAGTCAAGGCCCGAGAACTGTTCTTTCTTGGTGCTTAATTTAAATAAATATTTATTCAATCCAGTATGTTAAGACATTATCGGAATGAAATTAAATCTATCTTTCGACGATAATGGCCGTCGTGTTCCGAGATACCAGCCATCTAGCTTTTTTCGGGGCAGATCGCGTAAACATATCCGCTCGGCGTTATGGGGATAGCCAATAATTTATTATTAATCCTTATCATTATCGGCATGTGGCCGACGACGTGCATCCTTTGAACTCCGGCTATTTACTCCGCGAAATCGTCCGACATGATTCCAAACAGCACTCCCGTACATATTTATTATAAACTGGCGGTGCAATTATTTTTCCACGTACGCAAACCTCCCGGTTTGTTTAGAAAAAAAAAAGGTTAAATTTATCGGTTTATATACATACGGTTCTGGAATTAGGCACAGCGTCGGCTGAGGTATTTTTCCTGGTGAGCAGCACGCAAGTTTAAAGAAAAACTATTTAAAAAACGTATAACTAAGGTTCAGAAAACATTATAAAAAAATGTTTTCGTAACCTCACCGATTTTTATATACAGGGTGTCCCATCAGGAATCACCACTATCGATAAATCTGCAAATTTGGCAACCTGGCAAACGCAGTAGCTCCAACAAATACACGAAAGAAGTGCCTTTATTATTCTATCACTATTATGGTTGGAATTATTATTTACTACCCTTGAACCCATTATATGGGTTTATGTAAGTCTAGTATTGGTAAGGAGTTATGATTGAAAATGTTGCAAAGGAACCTACTATATCCAGTTCCGTATTTTCATCATAAACAATAGGTATTTTTTAATTCTATACAAGTTTTACACGGAAGCTTTTAAGATTGTCCACAAATTGTCTTAATGTATTTCGAGGTCTTCCTTTTTCCGGATATTGAGCAGCAAGCAAATACCTATTCTTGAAATTACTTTGTCACATTTCCCACAAATAACAAACAAATTAAAATAATCCTCATTAGTACAATTTAAACGATCCCCAGGCATTGCTATTTAAATTTTCGGCAAAAACTAACACAAACACAAATGTCAAGTTACTTTAATTGTTCTGAAAAGGTTTAGAAATGTAACGCTTTTTTTTCAAAAGCTTTAACACTAAAAGCATCCAAAAACTGTTACTATAACAAGGTATTCTTCAATTCTACAAGAAAATCCTCCTTTGTTTTTGATACGTTATTGTGGTATTTCCTGTACACATGTAAGTAGAAAATGGAGTATAAATAAAGAATATATATACTGTGTGTTTGTGTGATTCTGACAGGTTTCTGACAATAAAACCTCTTGATTTAATGAAAAGGAATATGAAAAATCTTGCAGGCTATGACAATCCGTCTGCAGGGTGTAAGAAGTTTAATTGCCACTACTTCTGCGTAAGATAGTAATCATAAATGATCAAAAAAGTTGTATATTACAGGGGCATAGGATTAACAGTTTTCAAAATACAGCGAGTATAAATATTGGAGAGTTTCATCACGACGTGACAACAGCGCTTAACCTAATGCTACACAGCGGATGCACACCACGTGTGCAGGCGGCAGACTTGTCCTACGGAATAACAAAAATGTAATAAATGTAATAACTATTATTGTGAAACATTTAGTAAATTTCAAGAAAATTGTTTTCCAGTTTTTAAATAAATAAAATAAGATGTATCGAGTCTGTTAAAATTAAGGCAGTCAAATTTCTAACAGCCTGTATTTTTACGAGTAACATACCTGAAGCTATCCACAGTTTTGTGGTGCCACATGAGCTTCTCTCGAGAGGCGAGGCCGATATCGAACCAAGCTCGTCGTTATTTCGGAAACCCCGTGGAGAATGAAAATTTCTCTCCGCAGGATCTCCCCGCAACACGGTCTTTGTTTACTAACGTGACAGTGACAGATTTGTGGGGCTACATCCGCTGCGCAGATAGTCGTTAGCTCGTAGTGTGTTATTCGGTTTTATTTCGGTAGTTTCACTAAACGATGTTTTGATTTTGTTGGGCGCTAATGAGCGGTGACTAAACGGGGCAGATGAACATGTGAGCCTCCTGTACGCGCCCGAACTCTCGTTTTTCGGTGGGTATCTGGGTGATGTGTGAATTCGAAGGTTTAGTAAAAAGCTGACAATGCAGCGCGAGCGATTATTCCATTTTAAGAATATTTTCATTGAAAAGGTATAAAGTGTAGTCATGTTCCTACAAAAATAAGAAAGAGGGTCTTTATATAGACCAACCGCACAACAATAAATCAATAACCGCCTCAACGAAACACGGAAAGTTAACTTAACTGCTCCGTTAATTGCATATTGGATAAATAATCCCGACCAGTTGTTTTAAAATATACAAAGTCCCCTTCTTCGCGTTCGTGCTAGGCACAATCAAACATCTGTACACCAAAAACATACACGCCAGTCCTCGTAAAAGTTTACAGTTTCCTTTTGCAGTAAATACATCCATAACTAGATGGTCCTGAATCGTTTTCACTTTTTCCGGAAAAAAATTTACAAGCAGTCATATATCCCGACATAAGTGCCAAATTGTATTTAAATTCGTACGAGTATAGACCAGTTCGATGCATGCGAATAAGAAAATGGATTTAACTTATTGTGTATGAAATCCGGTCACTGTAGGACCAAAAGTGTAAGCAATATTAGAATAAATCTAATCGAGTTTCATATGAAATCCGGTCACTTTACTTACACGCGACAGCGTACCGAGATTCAGGAAATGCGAGATCCATAGCAAAATTTGGAATGACTTTATCCATTATTAAATTAACCCGAGACTCTAAAACTAAGCAGACTGCTCAATGTGGAACCCAAGGAAAAACTGCCTTTTTTCGGAGATCTCTCCTCAACTCGACACCTCGCTTCGACACGCCAATTTATTGGGTCCAGACGTTTCTGTTCTTATCTTACTGGCGGGAACCCTGAATATCGGGACGATTTGGCATAACTATGCCATGTTAATAGTTATTTAATGGATTGAATTTACATTTATATAAATAATTCTGTGACTAACTGGACTTACAAGTAATCCTAGCCTTCCTCTAGTGTAGCAATACGGAACGGATTAGTCATTCTCATTTAATCTATACTTATAGCTTGGAAAATCCGCCTAAAAACCAGCCATTTGATCTATTATTATTTTTCTCACAACTTCTAACAATTCTTGGAATTCCTACGTTCTTTGAGATGCATTTCGCGCGTTATTTCGGATCAATTTTTTTTTAAATAATTTCCAAAATTTTGACAAATAAATTGAGACGTAGAAATTCCTTATAATCACACTATAGAACCAAAAGTGTAAGCAATATCAGAATAAATCTAATCGAGTTCCATATAACTGTCATGCCATGATTATTTATACAAATTTGTTCTGCAAATATCATATAGGTACTCGTGTAGTACCACCAAAATAAAATATTCCATTCTAGAGAAAAAATGATTAAACAAATTATTTTGATACTACTAAGATGGAATTGTGTTTTAGAGTTACTAAATTGGTTTTGAAACATTCCTTGTATAAAAAACGAGCATTTATGAAAACAAGGAAGAGGTTGGGCCAAAAAATGCATCCTTGTGGAACCCTTAGAAGAACGATCCCAAAGAACTTGTGATACCCATGGCACTTATTAACAAACGTTTGCAAAAAAGACGAAGTTTCAAAAGAACTAAGAAGATTAATTGTATGCATGCGCACACACATTATTAATTATGTCCAGGTTTCAGTATATACTTACAGTATATGCTGGACGTTGTAAATGTTGCACTTGCCTGATATTAAGCTGTTGATTGACTGGTTTATATGCATGATGTACATACCGGAAGTCTGAGAAAATAATACATACGGCGTTATTAGAGCATGCTATCAATCTGTTTATGCATGTTTCATGTTAATTTGAAGAGCGAGTCTAACTCGATGAAATCAATATGAGCGATTTGATTGGTTACGGTTGTATGACCATAGTAATTTCGCAGTGGCTTCCGTGCAATCGTACTCGCGTTAATCAACAAATGGGTCAGTGATATCGCAGGTGGCTTTGTGTCTATTGGGGCTGAATTTTTGACGCTGACTTAAGTACATTTGTAATAATTGCATTTCAAAACTGTTGAAAAATATCAGTGGGTTTTACTTTTTTACTGTACTTTTAAAAATAGTTTTTTGTCTCGATCAAAGCAGTCTAGAGAAGAAACTTGGGGAAAGAAAATACGACATATATTGTGTCACGTTTCCCATTACAAATTCCAGTTAAAAATTCTCCTACTATTTAAAGTTAATTAAAAGAATAACGATGACAAATCATAAAGACCATATCTTATAACAATGTGGTTTGAAATATATGCAAAATGTTACTTTATCGTATCGCATAACAGTTTTTCAAGGAGAAAAATTATCAGGGACATCCTGTGAACGTAACGTAGTAGCAGTTAACAGTAACTGATTAGTAATATTTTTAAATAGGCGTTTTTTTCCATAACATATAGCTTTCACACTCCACAATGTGGTGTATAGTGACAATCTTATCACTAATAAAGACTTGTTCCTGTTTCGTCATCATTAACCTGCTTTCAGAGAATTATTAGATAAAATATTCATTAGAATCGTAAATAGTAATAAAGTTTTGTGGGTATAAATAATCTAGTCCTGTAGCCAGGGGGGTCCCAATTGCCTCCATTTGTTTATAGCTTCAAATAACAGCGGAAAAAACAAATTTTCACACTGCAATTACTCATAATTTGTAGTATTTAACGTGAACTTTCAAACGCCGTCAGCAGAATTACAAAATACCTATTTAATCAAAAGTTATTAACAATTGAAAATCGCGGTCGAGTTTATAACGGCGTTTATCTTTTAAACTATGTGTTTAACAAAAAAATTGCAAGAGACATTTTCTTAAAAGGGGTCAAAGAACAAGAAAATACTTTTTATTTTGTCAAAAACTAAGTTCTCAGTATTTTGCAAGTTTTTTGTTAATAAAAAACTTGCAATCGACATCCGGGCAAACTTCTACCTAAAAAATTCGTGTTCTGCAGCTCAAAATACAAAAAAAACACTTGGGTAACTCCATCTAAATGAAGGAGGCAATTGGGACCCCCCTGGCTACAGGACTAATCTTAATCCTAATAAAATGATAAATCCTGTTTTACATTTACATTGTGTCAGATTAACTTTACTGCAATAACAAACAGTTTATGTAATCCTACTCTTTAAATATTTATGATAAAAATAAGAATGCGAAGCTTCCAATCGCCCACAGTCACCAAAATTGCAGCAATAACAGCGACGAAAGCCAATGCTAGTGACAGAGCGACTAACGACAGTTTTGAATTTTGGGAAATAAAAAGTTCCTGAAAGATCGGCAAAATTGTAAGAAGCAAAAAGTTCAAATTTACGGCGAAGATCGCTGCAGGACCTTCGCGGAGCCGTCATACGAGGTGTTCGAGCGTCTACTCTGGCACCTTACAACTCATTAATATACCGAATTAATTAAAATAAAGGACCAGTGCAGTGATAACTACATACTGCAAAATGATATTAGCTATTTTTCATTACACATACCTCCATACATCTAAGTAGTTTTTTTGACAAATAATAAATCGAATTGGTTCCTCCTCCCAACGTGGACGAGCGCTTCGTCGAAGACATTTGACGGATGACACCGTTTAAAACCACGTCGTAAGTGTCAGACACTTGGGAACCTAATAGAAGTTAGATCCTGCTCCACTCCATTGTTATTCAAAATAAGTTCATCACACAACCCAGCATCATCAATTATTGATAAGAATCGCGACGCAATACGACGATAATATAGGCAGCCAGTTGTTTCAACCTCGGCATCGAAAAAACCCTAAACACATCGAAACCGCCCGCCCACGTATCTGTCATCTAGAGACGGTCGCGCTGGTCTTTAAACAAAAGGAAAAAGCGACTGTCGCCCACGACTGCACGATACTTTTGTTCGCAACCACCCCGGTCTAGGCCCGCTAGATCGTGGATGCCTATACAATCGTAAAGCTCGAGGTTCGTTTGTTTGTTTTCCCCGCAGCCAACTTCGAGATAAAGTGAGTATTGTTAGATACGTCGCAAGTAGATGGCGGGAGTGGTACGGAATGTGACTTTGCCATCACGATAAAGTCAAAATGCGGAAAAGTCAAAGCCGATTTTTTTTTATGGAATCTTTATGTTATAATATGAACTTCTAGCTTCAGGATGTGTTTATCTGGACGACTGCATATGGTATGTGTCAAATAAGATTAAAATGGAATGCATCTCCTAGACCGCAACTTGTTATATCATTACAAAACGTCAACGAAGAAGATCCCTCACTATCGTTAATATTTATTCAGGTTCCTGCGCCAGCAGAAACTTTTAAGCTTGTTAGAAGGGATTTCAATAAGAGTGGCGTTCCTTAATAAAACCTCCTCGGGGCCCTGACAAAGCAGAAATTAGTTCAAAAGCTCGCGTCGCCAAAATTTATGAAGGATTTTATGATTTTATTGCATTTTCCCTAAGCAGAAGGCTAGGAGGCAATAAATTTTAAGAGTGGTGCGTTCCCGTGATAAATTATTGGGAATTTATAGTGCAGTCAGAATGCGTCCGTCTGGGGGTTTATCTTCGAACCGATTTTCAGACGCATTGCTTTAATTGGACCACGGATCGAGAACAAACACAAAATAACGCGGCTCAGATTGAGATACGGTAAATTAATTCTGGCTGGGAATTCTTGGCGTTCCAAAATCGATAAGGAGTAGTCGCCAGAGTACGAGATGTTGTCTATAATTATTTATTCGAGCCACTGTTTAGTTAATTTATTTTATTTAGATATTTTAATCAAATACAAAGGAAACAAAAAAGTTGATTAAAAAGGGTAAGTCTGATATAAACTTGTTTTAAGTGTTACTTTGAAGATGGAATGGAAGATGGTCGATTTCATTTATACGAAATATAACGACATATTGGTATTTCATGAAAATAATAATCCAAGCACAATAAAAAACAGTAAAGTCAAGAACAACCAAGACAACTATGCCAAGATTCCAGTACAATACAGGACTTGGACTATCTAAACGTCTGAGGACTTATCGAACCATTATTTAACTATCCCGGTGTACAAACCAATTAACACCTGATATTTTAACATGTCCCTAACTTCACCACAAATATTTTGTCTTGTGTAACGCGACCATGTTGGTAAAGCAAACAAAACCGGACACATAGAATCCGGGCCCGTTTATTTATGGGCCTCCACGACTTTTTCTTCATATTTCTTTCATATTTAAATACGGGGCTGCCAAGTTGTTTGTTTCCAGGAACTTCTACACAAACACAAGGTAAATATATGCCCGTTCCCCCAACAACAACATTAAAATAACAATTTGTCAGAGATTAAACACGCTCTCGCAAAACATTATGTAAATCGTTAGCGTTATTGTTATTGTGGTCTTTGTTGGGTTGAAAGGCATTTCCATTAGACCGTACAAAGGCTTCGACCTAATTTGATAGCTAGTCGAGTGCACCGTGTTACTTTTATTCGTTACGTTTGAAAGTATAATTCACAGGGCGACTAAAAATAAACCGTGCCTATTCTTTGTTAAAAATCTAAAATGGAAACGCTCCGCGTTACGAAAGATGACAGAAAATGGCAATGTATTAAATTCTTCGCTATTGTTTTCAATTGCTTGGGTTGCCCGTAACAGACCATTACTAGCTGTTAATAAGGAAATTACAGTGATTAAATCACTGGTCGTTGGGAACGATTAATCGGAGGTTAAAAAAGCTATAAACTCGCACTAAATCATTAATTTCAATCAGAGAGGGCTCGGTATTCAATTTGTTTTTATTGGCGTTGTAAATCTTTCGGACCATTACACCCGGTGTTCTTACGAGTATCATAATTCTTTTTAAAGATATATTTTGTCGCTTCGATAATGAAGGAGGCCTTTCTTTCTATTGTCGAGCGATGTATAAACAAACGCTGCTTTAGTCGATGTTCTTTTGTTAACGTGTTACGTGCCAGGTTAGAACTAAATGTCGAGTGGAGTTTTTTAAGGTTGTAAAGGTTAAGAGCAATGCATGCTATTCTATATTTGACGGGCCAGAGTTGAAGCTTTTTATGACCTAAGTTGTAGTATTGTAATCAACAGTGCTATTTGTAATCCAACCAAAGTGTTACCTAGACTTTTGTAAGTAGAAATGGTAAAAGGGCTTATAATAAACCTAAAAAAATAAATGCGTGAGCAGGGGTGGCGGAGGGTTGATTCGGGGATTGAAAAATTGTGAAAAATTGTATCATTGGGATTTCTGGCGAAAGTTGACGTCAGAGAAAAAAGTATCCAATACAAAAGTTGTAGATCACGTACAAATGTACACCTTTTGTAGAGGTCACTTTTTAAGATAACCTCAAAATTTCCGAGAAAAATGCGAGAAACAAGTTTTTTTCTGATCTTTGATTTTTTATTTCTCATTTCCACAAAAATAATTTAATTTTGACGAAACTTGGTGAAAGTATACGTTTCTGTGTCTTAAATAACCGTAAATTTTTTTAGATAAAAAAATCAAGAAGTTTCCGAGATTTTTTTTGTTTCAAACAAAAATTCTACTTAGAAAAATCATCAGAGTTCTGTCGGTGTTCATTTTTTTCGTTTTGACATACTTTTTGCCGAAATAAAAAAATCTGTAATCACAGTTCAAAAACATGCTCAAAAATGCAAAAAAAATAAAAAATGTCTTGCAACAATTAATTTTTCAGTAATTGTTGATAATTTGTTTAAATTTAAAAAAATCAAAAACTGTCATTGTTTGACCCAAAATTTTATTTTTTTACAGTATTGCTCTACATCTAAGGCGAATTAATAAAAAAAATATCTATTGGAGGAAGTCATAACAATATAAAAGTCAATACAGCCCTAATTTTTTTTTATCAATAATTTAAAAAGTTGTACCTAATAAAAAAATAATACGAATTTATAAAATGTTTTATTATTTCTAATTAGTATTGCTAATAGGTAGTAGTAAAAAAATGTGTTGGATTTTTATGCGATATTGACTTTTATACTGTTATATATCCAATAGATATTTTGAAAGCGTTCAGAGCCGTACTCAGGAAATATTTTAAATGATAGCTAAAACAGGCTAAAAAGTTTAAGTGATTACAATAGTAATATCATCTAATACAGAAATAAGAATAACTAGATTTTATCATAAAAATAGCAGCGACGGATTTAAAAAAATGTTGACGCCATTATATAGAGCGAAAAAAGTGGCATTGTAAATATGCAATTTATTTTAAAATTCGTTTTCAAATAAAGCCAGAAAAAAAATTAAACAATTTTGCAAAATTTTGGGTCTTTTGGGACATATCCGGAACTACCCGGAATTTTAAAACTTTCTAAACGGCTAGGTATAGAAACAACATTTTTCTAATCTGAGCCACCCCATATCTCTTAGGTTTCCTAGATCCTAATGCTATCCCATCCTTATCTTGGACACACTGTATATCTATGAATTTATCAATATTTTAAAAAATAAGTACACTAATCGATCCTACGGAAAAAAAAATTATTATTTATTTTATTTATTCACTATTCGACTTATTTTTATAACAATACTGTACAAAAATAAAAATTTTTGTCAAACAATGAGACAATTTTTTTGTATTTTTTCCATACAATTGAATGGTGTAATCAGTTTTTGAATTTTTCTTAAATTTAAACAAATTATCAACATTACTGAAAAATTCATTGTTGCAAATCATTTTTTATTTTTTTTTGCATTTTTGAGCATGTTTTTCAGCCGGAAACTTCTTGATTTTGTTATCTAAAAAAAATTGTGGTTATTTAAGACACAGAAAGGTATACTTTCCCCAAGTTTCGTCAAAATTAAATTATTTTTGCGGAAATGGGAAATAAAAAACAAGAAATCAGAAAAACCTTGTTTCTCGCATTTTTCCCGGAAATTTTGAGGTTATCTTAAAAAGTGACCTCTATATAAGTTGTAGATTTTTGCATGATCTACAACTTTTGCATTGGATACTTTTTTGTTTGACGTCAACTTTCGCCAGAAATCCCTATGATACAATTCTTCACAACTTTTCAACCCTCCGCCGCCCCTGCCCACGCATTTATTATTTTTTTGTTTATTATAAACTTCTTTACCATTTCCACTTATAAAAGTCCCGGTAACATTTTTCTTTTTTTTTCCTCTAAATGAGATATTTCAATCGGTCTATTGTCTAAAATCTGGGCGAATTTGTTATTTTGAGTGTCATCTACGCAAACTTTGTCCAGTTCCGTGGAAAGTAAAACGCATTGTAAATTACTTTTAATTATCCAATTTCGAGTAATTTCATTAATTTTAACATCCTAATTACTTCAGAAATACGAAGTATTACATTTAACTGACAATAAATTTTGAGATTAGCAACGTTGAACGACTGAATACGGCTACCTCCAAAACATTGCAAATTAATTACTAATTACAAATTAATCGACCGCCATAGGCTCTTGTATCTATTACATCTGAAATTAGCCGCTCCGTCTTTCCGTCATGTACCTCATTATCTACAGATCGAGAGGTACTGTCAGAAACATCGACAATTCAAAATGTAATTTCATTGTGTTCCTTTGTCGGCGTCGACTTTCTATATGTTTTGATATTTCATTCCTTAAATTTAATAAGTTATCGCTTATAAAAAGCTTGTTTCGTTGCTTGAAATCTCAGTTACCGATCTCTAATTAATATACTGGGTTTATGGACCTGTAACGAGCGAAGATGTAGTGTAGAACGCCTTCCTTGTTCCTGTTTAACATCAGGAATTTGATTATTTGAAGTTACTATCAACTTTTAGACTAAGGCAAGTTTAGCCAGATTACATTATTATGAAAATTACGAATAAAAATACGGTTTTGAATGAGCGTTAAAAAACACGTAATTAAAAAAAGCATTTTTTTCAGGCCCATTTGTTAATAACTGGTTTGTTTTTAGAATCTTTGACTAGATTCAAATTGTTTATTCCTGAATACTGATAGATTTCTAATACATAAATTAATTTACTTGTTGGAAGCTTGCGGAAGGAAACAAATCAAGATAGAGATGAGATGCGCTTCTAAAGATCAATATTTAAAAAACGGTGTTACAATAGTTTAAAGAATGGGAACTTTTGACTGTAGATTGACTAGATCAATAACACAATACCATACTCACGTTCCCATACGGTCCCAGCATACTAACCTGAAACAAGAAGGAAAAGTTAGACATCGCCATTGAAAAAAAATCAGATTTAATTAGTCAAATAAACACATAAACACAGATGACTGGCGCAGTAAAAAACGGCATGAAAAACGGAAAACGATTAACTTTTGTTGATAAATGAAACATACATCGTTGGAATGTTTGTTGAAACACAGATGTGGGGCCGATGTGTTCAATTTTACGTTCACATGGCATGTGTTCTGGTCCCATGTATCTCCAACAGCAAAGTTATAACAATGTTTCTAGCTTAAATAAATCAGTTTTAACAATAGCGGTGATATATGAGGTAACTAGAACCGCATTGAATAGCTATACTCCAGTTCGATTAACTGATACCAAAATGATTACGTTTTGTCCGCTTTCAGTTTTATAGAATTTCTTTGTCTGCTTTAAATGCAGTTTTGGACCGGAAATTACAATTTATGCCATTGAACAATTCGAAAATCACTGGATAGATTACAGAACACAATACACAGTAAATATTCAACTGACTTCGACAAAATTATACTATGTTGTACTTGTTTGTGCAACATAATTATTTTAAAATCACAAAGTTATGTTACAGCTGCTTCCATAAGCACAAGACGGCTTCTATAGAGCTTTTTTTGTGCACTGTATTAATCTAAACTAAAAAAAATTGTGCACAAATCTACTGCGAGTGTAAGGAAAGAGCGCTGCTTCAAATTTGAAGTCTGTATCTACAGTTACTCTTGAATAATTTGCCTTTCGACATTCCAGAATTCTGAGGAACTGTTTTTTTTTAACATTTCCTTTCTTTCTTACTCATTCAAACATAATGTGGAAGACACAATCCAAGATTTGTATTTGGCTTCCAGAATAGACATCATTTTCAGTTTACTGAGGGATTCATGTGAGACATTTGCCGAGTCGTTCTGAACTTACCCCCCAGACAAATGAATTTTCCAGAAATTATGTGACACAATAATTCCCATCACGACTTTTAACCCCTGCAGTCCCAACCCGCTTATTCATACTAGTGCATAGTTGTTTCCTGTTAGTCCAAGTTGTCGCCGAAACTACGGAGTTGGTTAGCATTAAAACTTCTAGGAAGCGGACCATTTACAGTGTAGCTATGCGGGTCACGAAACCCGAATAAATTCAACCTTGTCAAGACGGCTGCACAAAAGGGAGATGAAGGAAGTGGTTTAACCTAATAAAAAACAAAATGTCGTGCACTTGGATAAATCCGAGAACGACTATTTGAATTAGAAAGAAGGGCTGTTCTAATTTATTTACCGCGAAATCCAATTTTGACATTTTTTCGTCTACAAGGGTTGAATTCGTAATTTGATTCAAACTCATATCAGAAGTGGGATGTGAACGTAGTTGAAGTCCCACTCCTGATCTTATTAGAACTTGTCAGTTTCTAACATAAAAGCTTTTATGTTATTAACTTACAAGTATTACCTTGGCAACAAGACTTTTATTTGACTGAATCGGCCATAAATAATTTACGATTTAAAATACCGCCTTGCCCCGCGAATCAATAACTCCAGATCGATACCGGAGCACTATATACGGCACAAACTGCGTCTAGGTGAAAACACATGTCAGGCACACCCACAAGAACTGGTTCTATGCGCCGCTAGCGCAATAAAGTATTTAGACGTTGCTTTTATTGCCGACAGAACGGCATTAGAATCCGATTTGACGCGTTCTAAAATTAGATCCGGATCGTAAAATAAGTTACAGACAATTTAGTTATTTGTTTAACGAATATGGTGTCTGCTCGTACAAATAGAAGATGCTCCGTCACTCAAACGTCCATCATAATCGGTGATGGGGTCGTTTATTTGAATTATCGGATACGGGGGAACAGGAGAAGTTCGAAGTATCGGATTCCAAACTTCCAGAATGAGTTAGAGGAAGCTGCAATGGAAAAAAGTGGACCAGCAACAGACTCCAATCAATGTCCAATCCATGATGACTCTGGCTGCTGGAGGATTACGCAGTAACCCAATTCCTGGAGGTCGAGGCTAATGAGAGAAGAGGCGATAAAGACAACGGGATAAAACAGTATCTGTTTATATAAGGGATTTATCTAAACCTTCATAGAAACCAGACCGACGTATACGTTGCATCAAAGGCACGTAACGACACCTCTTGAAAACCACCGAATTATTTCAAGTTGCACAGATCAGAGAAAAGCAATTTGGTGGTCGCCTGACGAAGAAAAACAAACATCGGAACCTGTTAGTCCATCTGTACTGCGTTCGGTAACTAAAATCGATCTAATCACTTTCCAGGTCGAAACAGCGCAAGAAACGGCTTCCGACTTGACGAGATTTACTCCGAACCTAGTTATTATCACGTTTTAACACTAAATCAAGTCTTTAACGGAACAAATTGATTTATCTGGCATGCGTTGCACGGCTCTTCAAAAGGGATAATAACATAATCACCCGGCCCCACCGAGGCAGCTTCAGGTAAGCTGGTCTATCGGGTCCTTAAATTAGTCCATCCTGAAGAACGGGCGCGCTGGTTACCATGGGCGTGTTCGAGAGTATTTCTAATGGACACAGTGCAAGTACATGTATATGTTTTCAGCCAGGAAAATTGAATAGTTTCAAATATTTCGAATTTTCACCACCAAGAACGGCGGTGACAACATTTTTAACAGTAATGCGATGTTTAACATTGTATTAGCTATGTCCTGTCCAAATTTTGTTCGTGCAACTCTTAGTTTCGACAGTCCAATACCTATACATTATATGTAGTTAGTATGTTCAACTTGGAAAACTGCTCTCTACAAACATCTCTAAAACCAAGGTCAGATATGATTCTAATAATTTTTTTCTGAAGAGTAAAAACTATTTTCATAGAGGGGGCATGACCCCATACTAAAATAGTATAGTTATGATGGAATGGATATAGTCATGGTAAACTACCAGCAAGCTTGATATTGAGACTCTTCGTTTGAGACTCCGGAGTAAATAAGTATGTTTTGATATATTGGAGCAAACATAATTAACATGTTGATCCCATGTCAGTTTAGGGTCAAAATGAACTCCCAAGTATTTTACATGTGTTGGATTATACTAGTTTTCCATATTCCGGAGACTAAAATCATAGTTTCGGTCTTCGAAGTATTCAAATTGAGTTGATTACTAGTAAACCAGTTTTCAACCGATGCATGTTGGTCATAAGTTGATGTCAATAACTGTTCAAAGTTTAAGTTGGTTCTAGTTATATTGGTATCATCAGTAAAGAGTATACTTTTAGCATCATGAGGTAAACAATTAGGAAAATCATTAATATATATAAGAAACAGTAACGACCTAATATGGAACCTTGTGGAACTCCATGTTCAATATTCTTTGAGGATGATTTTACATTATTATATACAACATGTGATGTGATCTCAATAAATCCGAACTGTACTAAGAAAAACCATAATTAGGTGGCTTATGTATAAGAATTTCGTGTGATACACAATTGAAGGCTTTTGCCAAATCTAAAAATTGACTAGCAACGTATTTCCCTTTTTCAAAACTATTGTTTCTGTATAGTCTCGCAATATACTAAAAAAGAACCTATAAAATAAGGAATAACGAAGTTTTATTACCTATTTTTCTGCTACAAGTATAGGCGTCTTTTTTTTAATATAAGAAGACAATTGGTCTACGCAGAAGATGAGAGCACATACCTATATCTTGAAAACTAAAGAAAAAAACATTTTTTCAGTGAACTTCTGGCTCTGTGACAATTCCAGACCCCTCTGGCGCACGCCCATGCTAATTTCATGTTCATGTTTACATACACTAAAACTAATTTCTTTATTTTAGCCGTAATTGGCCGCTTCCTTCAAATTATCGGATTGACGCTGGCTCGGGCTAACAGCCTGGCAATTTCGCTAATTTTTTAATAATTCCAGTTTAAACAAGGTCAGTGTTTGCCGTGCGATCGGATCGAACGCGTTCCAACCGAGGCTTGTTAACTCGACCAAAACGAGAATTTCACGAATTCTGCTAGGAGTAAGTCAATAATTACTATGCGCGGATTGAATGCAAAATATCATGCATACCTTTTCACGGCGCGGCCTTCGATGTGCGATCTGCAACGGAAAAAAATCGACGCGTTTCGCTCTGCGAGGTGCGAGGGGTAGATTCAGTTGCTTGCATTATTTTACCATGCGATCTGGTTTCTAAATTTCGTATATTCGAAGTAAGTATAATTTGCAGATTAACTCGACAATCCACCGGAAACCCAAGTAAAAATGCACATCATGCGACGCACTAACCATATGCAGTCGGTATCTCGTGTTTCCTTCCACCGCACCGCACAACTTTTTACACTTCATTACCGGATACAAAACTATCACGTGCTAGAATCTTCTAACGCTTCGTTATCCTACCAAAGGAATAACAGCGCTATTCTCGTTGTAGGTCAGGCGCATATGGACTTCTGATTGATGCAGTGCCAGAAGCGTTAGTACCGACATTACTTACGTCCAAATAAAGAAGGCCCAGGTTTTGCAGGAAAGCTCGTAGATGGAAAGACCGGTGTGTGCTATGAACCGCGCAGTTTTGTTTCGATGGACGTAAACAATGCTAGGATTGGTTTGCTAATTGAAATAATGTTATTCAATGGCTGTCTAGTAATAGTTTGTTGGATTAGTGTTTAATCATACTACACTTGCAAAATTATTGGATTTTCGAGGACCAGGATCGTTAATGGTGATCGTTCCGATCTATGCAAATAAAAGAACGGTGCTTTTCGTATAGGAAACGATTATTACAGAGCTGATTTATATCTGGTATTAATTCTCAAAGTTAGCTTGCGAGTTGAGGTTAATTTTCATGCAAGACAGGCGCGGTTAACATTACCATATAAAGAAGTGTGAACGATTTAAGAAGATTTATTCACTTTGCAGTGTTCTCAGTCGGGCCTGATGAACTTCCATCAATCAAAGTCTATGGGGAAGCCACCTATTGAATATTTAAAGGCCGATTTTGGGATGACACTTTGGAAATTGAATGCAAATGGGGAGATCGGCGGGTGGATTGTTTCCTTGATTAATGCATCGATTTCACAGTTATTTGTGGCGAACTGTAGGAGAAAAACAATAGATGTCGAGCTTGGATTTATCCCACAACGTTATCAATTATTTCTTGGTGTGCACCATACAAAAAACTAGGTATTTTTAAGGCTGTGTGCAATATTAGATCTCTGGGTGTGTATTATTTATCTTGAAACCCATCCTTTAAATATATTAACCGACGCTTGGAGGTGTCATACCCATGCTGGGTTGTAATATTCAGAGCCCAATCGGTTCACATGGTCTCTGCCTACGTGAGCGCGGGCAAGAAAAAACAACGCCAAGTCGAAAACGCTCTCGAGTGCCATTTATCCTTACAGCATCTCTCGAGTATTCGCCAGCGGTACACCGGCGTTCTGTAATAACAAAGTAACAGTTCGTAGCGTTAAATAAACATTTTTTGAGTTCCACTCAACGGGCTCCTCAGATGGAGTAACTGTAAATTGTTCCGCTGGAGATATGTCGATATGAAGTAATGGGATTTGGTCGGGGATTTCGTGTGGTCCCACCCACACGCCTCGTATACGAGGAGAAAGGAGAGAATCGTGAACCTTTCAATCAAATACCTAGGTAATTGTTTTCAAGGAAATCGGCTGGATTTGTTCAGGCACACGCAGAAAAGTTTTATACACCGATAAAAGTTGTGGAAATCCATGTAGGATTTTTACATATTTGTAGTGGTTTTTGTACACGAAAAATGTAAATGAATTGAACATTTTGAGTGTATGTTTCCTGTTTGATGTGTTTTTACTACACTATGCACAGAAATTAAGGGATATTTAAAAAATCCCAAAATTTTTGGTGATTTTCAAAGAGCTGTAACTTGGGGGGAAATGGTCGTAAAGAGAATAAAAAAAGAAGGAAATTGAAGCTTGAAGTGTCTAGTTGTCGGATCTGGAGTTTAAAATATTTTAGCGTCAGCAGTTTTTGAGTAATCACAAGAAAATCAACGAAAGAAAAAAATTGTAAGTTTTGCTTTTCTTTTCCCTCCAAGTTACAGTACTTTGAAAATCACCCAAAATATTGGGATTTTTTAAATATCCCTTAATTTTTGTGCCTAGTGTTTTGTGTTTTGATGTAAATATACGAATAAAAAAGTGAATTTACACGACCTGACCAATCAGATTAATCAGTAGGCATAAATAGAAAGACGTGGAATAAAGAAAAGTAAAATAGCGTTTTTTGTATAATGTTATACCCTTTAATCTATATCGAAAATGAAAAAAATAGAACAGGAAATCACCAATAAAATTTTTAAAAGAACAGATCTCCTGGTACTCTGCATATTTTTAAACAATAGGGTGGAATATAAAAAAACAAAAGCTGTTGAATATTTCAGACCCATCTTGTGAATAAAACTACAAAAAATTGGTCCTATTCTCGATCCGTGATTCGCTACACTACGAATTACTTTTCTACGTCGCAGTTTCGAATAAAATGTGACTAAAATTGTAAAAAGCGTGCAAGCAGTTTATATTTAAATGTACCATTGTTTACATTTGCATGCATCATTGACATCACCATATTGAATTCTTAAAAAAATTTCCCTTGACATTCCATTGTCACAGATAATTGTTCTACGTTGGGTAAGTAGAATAAAATATATTCTATGTATTTATTTAATCGCCACACCGTTTTCGTTTTCAAAAGACGAGTGAAAATTGATACGAATATAATCACGACTTAAATATTATAATTATGTCCTAGGATATAGTAATATCCTAACACGATTCATATTCTGCTTAATGTCGTCATGTAATTATGATTCTATTTTTTTATTTATATCCTTTCTGCACAAAAATGTGGTTAATATTCATTCAGTCTAGAATCAGCATATATAGTTGACTAGAAGAATGAAACTTAAGGTGGTAACTTGGTGGTCTACATCAAACTAGAAAGTAGTTATGAATGCAAGCCTTGCCTGTGCCAGGTCAATGAGTTGCATTGCAGAATATGAATCCTGTGACAGTATAGGATGGCCTAAGAAAGTAAAATTGGTCTCATTTTTAACAAAAGTAATAGTACAAATTGCATAGAAAACTAATTAATTAGTTTTGGCTATCAATCCTGCTCAAGATAAAAGAATCCACAGTGCTACAGCATTAATACTGTCATTTACATTTTAAATGACATGTTTTCGCTAACACCTTGTATTTTTCGAAGACTGTTTATCATGAAGGAATAAGAAATGAAACAACTTCTGAAATTAAAGTGTTATAAATTGCTTTTATCCAAAGTTTTAATCGTTTTTCACCTTATTTGGGTAACCAATTTTAAATTAATCTGCCGAGAGTACCCGAAGCTACTAAAATTAAGAATATCTCGCTCTCGCTTTCCTCTTAAAGCTAAACACCAATTAATTAATGTATTAATAAAATTAAAGAACTCGACCCTACCCACGTGTATAGTTACCTTCTTCGGATGAAGATGATTGATGGGTCTTTCGACGTAACATTAAAATATTGACCGAAAGTCATAGGCGTAGGTATCTATGCAATTAGAAGGCGCGTAAGATTAAAAAATGATAGAACTAACACGTGGTTACATACCGAAGACTTATTTTAAGGACTGAGTTCACCTCAGTGTACCTACTCCCTTGTTTGCAGTCGAATTAGAGCGACTGTAAAATGTCCACCGAGCACGTTTTATTGATTTTTTCCTTGAAAAATATTTTCTGGCACAACACAAAGCTAAAGCTAATGGTGAGAGCAAAGGGCAAGGCACAATACAGTCATCAGTCAAAATGTCAAGTCAGATCTTGGGTTCTGTTTACAATCGCTACGTGCCAAGTTGTACGCGAGGCCAGGTAGGATCATATATAGGTACTACAGAAATGTTAGAAGCAGAATAGCTGAAAATAAAAAACTTATATCATCTTTAACTCGAAAATAATACCGATTATACATTTTAGTTCTTTTGGAGTATATTGCGGAGCAACAATGATAGGAATTTTATCTCGATCTAGACATCATAAAATTAAAAATATAACCCCAACGTAATCTTGATCGTTTATTTATTTAAACAAAGATATCGCGAAACGAACAGTAATTCTGAAATTAGTTAACGAAAACTAACTACCAAATCCTTAGGAAAACAATAATTCTTATCTAATACTATTACTTTAGAAAATTAATCAAATAAACCCAGAAATAGAAGCAAAGATAAACTTCTAGAGTAAGTGATATTAATTTTTCGACTAAAGTTTTAGGAAATTTTCTTCAGATCTCAAAGAAATAGTGCATCCCTACATCAAAAAGTAACACGAACTCGAAATCGGACGGGCCCACCTGACCGACCTACCCACCTTGGCGTGGTGGTTACTACGATCCGTGCACTGGCCATTTGAAAAGCTAACAAGGGTCGAACGCCCGGCCTACTACCTGAATGCGATGCCTACTTGCCCGGCCGACTACGATGGAACGAGCACTCCCGTCAAGTCCGCTCATGGCCTTCTGCGACCGTCTGATTGATTTGTTAATTAGCAGGCCCGTGGAATAAAGATTAATGAGGAGAGGAGCGAGTTATGCTGTCAAAACGTTGGTGGTCAGATGGAGGCTGTTATATCAACAATGCGGACTGCCCCGAGGACCGTATTTACATATTTTCGTTTATTTTCAGTCGCTGGACGTTGATCTCGTTATACTTCAGCGTGCCGGTCTAAAAAAGCAATTATTTGAAATTATACATCCGCGTACAGCGCCAGAGCAATTATTTACAAGCATTTAGTTTATTTCTAGTTTAGGTCAATCTTAATCACTACACTTAGGGAAATATCTTTTTGTCTCAAGCAGAAATTAATTAATCCTAACAAAATATATGCTCTAAATTGGCTCCAGAAAGGTTACGCTGCTGTCATAAAAAATATTTTGCTAAAGTGGCTAAACATCATTTTGCAAATTTTTTATTTAAAAACTTTTTGCAATGGCTATTTAATAAAATATACGTTATCTATGACTATTAAGCTAGCTTTTAGTAGGCTTACGGCATGGTTAAATATTTTTTACGCAGTCCTTTAGCGGAATCTTGAATATTCCGGCCTTATCCTGTATTTGATACACTGAGTTTGGTACCACCAAACTTAATCGCCAATTTTCCTCGTGCGACAAGATCGAACCCAATGGACCGCCAAACACAGACAGGCCATGTCTAAACCCATTAAGGATGATTTATGCACCGGCGATATTCCGAAACTGTGTCGCCAAATGCGGACATAAATCATAACAAAACGACACGGCACTCGTACCAGGTCTGGTTTTTGTCACTGAATTTATAGGAGTATGTTAACTCCGAGAAAACAATAATTGCAAAGCTATAAATAATAATGAGAGATGCTGTCCCACGGCATAAATAAATATGCGTGTGTAGGTGGTTGCAGGAGGGGGTCGCCACAAGCTGGTATATTTCTTTGAGATTAAGACAGGATCGGTGTGAGAAGGGTTAAATTTCTAATACTAAGAAAGTGTGTGATGTCAAGGTTTAGTATTAGATACAGAAACATACCAAATGATATTTTAAAAGAAGTAGGTACTTGGCAGAATTTGTAGGACATTTGTAGACTTCGCTACAGGATGTCTGCGGACCCATCAATGACTGTGATCGACTGTCGACCCCGATGACAAGGCAACAAGGCGCAGTTGAAGGTTTTCGACAAACCCTACCATCCTGAGAGCCTAGCAGAGTGGAGGAAAACAACCAAACCAATTAGATCGTCAAAATAAAGTAAATCCGCGACATGGTGCCCAACGTGGGGCTCAAATGTTCGAACAACGAAACACCAACCTTATTAAAAGACGATAGAAGGAGTAACAGCAATCCGAGAGCTATTTTTAACGGCTTATCTTCACCGAGACTTTCAAAAGCGACAACTGAGACATAGAACACCTGCGAATTTAAAAAAATAAGCCGGACATGGACCAACATAATCCGATCGAGTTCAGTTTCAACAAAAGAGCGCAATGTTCAACGATTTCCAGGCTACCACGATTATGGTAGTCGCCTATAGTTCACGCCTCTCCTGGTAAATAATCAAGAGCAAACAAGAATCCTAGGCGTAATAAAAAGTTGTTAAACCAATATTTGGCCGGCCGGTCCGGTCTTAATTATTTCGTACCTCGTGAAGCACTAAATTAGAGTGAACTATGTATTTACATCCAGTTATCTTTGACTTATCTCCGGGCGAACGCGCCTTATCCAATTCTTATTAGTATGCACAGGAATGTTGGTCGTCGTTCTACAAATACGAAACAATTCGGATGTTATCTGGGAAGAGCACTTAAACACGAATATTTCTGGGTTTTATCGCTGCATATGTGATTCGATTAGTGTAGTAGTTTAAGGCATTTCAACGGGAACCGTCCGTAGATTCGATAAAAGCGTTAATCCTGTATTTACTTTACTTTTTAAACGAGTTAACTGCGGGTTAATTATCATTAGGTGGAGATAAAAACAGAATTTAGTAAACAAGGAACAGGGAAAGTTGACCAGATGCGGAATAAGGTCGCTAAACTGATGATGTAGCGATAAACAACTACTCTGCAGACTGATGCTCCTACCAGCATTGAATTATACTTGAACTTCGAAGTTTTTTAACAGGTATATGTCTGGTGGTTCGGCTGACGAATGGTCCTAGTTGTTTACTAGATATTGCGGTTTTAATTCAATACTGGTCAGGGCATTAGTCGAATTTGATCCACCCTGTACACTTTCCTGTTTCTAGGGTCACTCTACTATAATTTCTTAACCTTGTTTAGCCTTGTAAAATAGTGTTTTCCTTCCAAATTAACAAAATTGCTAAAAATTGTGATGTTCCTGTTATTGTGACAATTCTAAGTAGGTACTTATTTATTTTACTCCCTTATTTAAGTACTTTTTATACTCACTTGGTTAAGGCATATTTAAGATAGTAATTAGGTACCAAGTGATAGTATTTTCAACTCATTTAAATATTCGCTAGACAGAGAAACTATAAGTTTTAAATAATGATATTGCAGGAAACTACTTTACGATTACTCAAGCAAAATCAGCTTGAATCAAATCAAAAAATGTACATACAAACAAATATACGAACTAATAACTATACCTAATACCTATGGCATATTTGTGAATCATTGTCACAAACTAGTTGGTATCGATGCCCCTTACAACTGTTTTAAAATTATCGAACTGAATAACAGAATCTTTTTTTGCCTTGGAACAAGAATTAAAAACTGAATCATGGTTTACATTGGAAGCAGAGATGTCATTTCTAAATCGGCAATCAATCATCTCGTAATATTCTCTTCCGGCTAGGTATTTTTATAGAATTTGGCGGATGCGCCAATTTTTCTGTCACTGCATTGATTTCCTACTTTAAAAAAACCTTATTGCATTTTTAGGTGGCGCATACAACAATAAAATCATTGAATCGTCGACGTTTTCGGAGCCAAGTTATATTTTTACTCTCACAAAACCCGCTACTAGCATTCAGTCACATTTCAACACTCAAATCTTGGCATTGTTTTTCAACAAACGCCTCTGCAAGTTCACTGTTTCCTAATTTCATCGCTCCTACAAGGAAAACCGTTGAACTCCAAGGAATTTTTATCAAACCGATGTTATTTCGCCGTCGAGCTGTTGTATTTACTTCAACAAGAATCGATTTTGTAACTTTAGCATTTCCCAAACGAAAAGGTGATGTTTCCTCTGCGTTTATCGAGAAGTTGACCATGGTTTAGCATATTTCCAGCGTTCTATTCTTACCTTTTTTGAGGAATCGCGATTATAATGAGGCAGTGTAGTTAATCCATGGTATTTTTGGCACACAGAACGCACTGGCTTGTATATTATTCGCTTAGCACTACATAAATCCTGCGAATTTTAAACATAAATATTTACACTGCGCGCAGATTTGTTTCAAGATGAGAGAAATATGCACGAGCAATATTAGGATTGCCAGCGGCAACACACCCAACAACGCGTCTATTTCTGAACTGATGGCCGAACGCATGGCTAGGAGTTTTCATACCGCACTGGTTGGGATCGAAGGCGACGAGGCGCGAGAGCCATCGAACTATGCCGAGCTAGTCGGATCCAGCAGGTAGAGCGTCGTCGCCGGCTTGGATCCCAGCCTTTATCTATTTCCAGGTGACATTTTTGACGATTTGGAACTATTGTCCGCGACGGAATCCAGTGTTGTGATTTTTCTCTAATTTTAGCCTGTCCGGGGAAAGATCATCGAGGGTCTAATGGAATTAGCAGCGGGAGGTTTATTACTGAAATGGGCTTAGCCAGAATGTCACATAAGATGGACCAAATTTTAGAGAAATTCATTCCCAATTGTCGTTGCATCGAAATCATGACAAAACTAAACATATTTTTTATATACCTTACATATATACAACTTTTTTCCAGTACTTAGTTGATATGCCAAAAGGCAGTTTAATTACGACCTTTGTTTTTTGCTAAGTATACAAACTGTCCATTGAGTAAAGACGGTCCTTATTTGGAAGTGGTATAAACTGATCACCAAAATCGTACGACTGAGACCATTTGGATGTGTGTATGTACTTAAAACATTTTTATGTGCCATCAGATAAATGATTATGTAAATAAATCAAACTCAGCTCTTCAAAAAGCCACGAAAAATAAATAGGGCAATAAATTATGTGTGACATCCACGAAAATATTTATACATATACTTATATCTGCTTAAAATCCCAATCTATAACAACTTCCTCCTACAAGTTAATTTATAGCGTACCAATAGTGAGAACTGAGGCGGATTTTCGCAACGTATGGTTTTGTAATGGCAAGATATAAAATGGTTGCTTTTAAGTTAAATCCATTTTCAGGGAGCAGTAAATCGTTAAATTATATTACCAGCAAAATTATGTTACTGTTCAGAAGAACTGGTATTCGTTTTAGCTTTAAAGAGAGTAGTTTTATTTCCTTTTAGTAAAATCACATTCCCGAACTCCGGGAATATATTGCTTTAACTACTAGATACATAATATATTATTAGGAAGAATTTCTTAATATAATGAGAAGCAGGTAATTATTATCTACAAGCCTATATAAAAATCACATTATTAATGCTTATGAATTATTATGCTTCCTATCATATTAATGATGATGAGTAAATAAATATGTCACGGTTATTTTCTTGTTTTGCTTGTGATTTACTAAGCTAATGTGTCTAGTCGAGACTAATAAAGTGTGAAATTTTAATTATCTTACAACAACGCGTTGAATTGGACATATTTACATAAAATAAGGATAAATCCCATCACTTGACTGAACTAACATTAAGATATCAATTTTATGTTTAATCCATTTTGGACACGAAGTTAAATATATAATTTATTACAGTTCATATGCATGTAAAACTCTTTATTTTTCCTACAAAACATCAATTACTGTGATTTTAAATGCGACCACTTTCATTAAACAGCCTCGAATCCCTGAAGAAGTCCGATTTTGCCAGTTGCCATTAACATCAAAATCTATTTTGGTTAATATTTATTGTTACAACATCTATAAATAAGTTTCCGGTTAAAAGGAACATTAATAACAAAATATAAATTGGAAACAAACTTGTGGACGATCAAAAAATCCTGATTCACTGTTTACAACTACCAGTTCCTAACAAAACAACCTATCATTATTTATTGTACATTAAGTTATCGTTTCCTCATAATTTGTAAATTCTCCACATATTTTCGAAGAATTAGTCGGCTGTTGGTGGAAATTGTACAACATAACTCAGCAATTTATATAAAAAGCGTAAAGAACGGCGTTGAGTATCAACCTGTTGAAATTTACATGACGTTTAGTGTGTTGGTTTCCAGCAAAAAAATATCCGTGGCAAAAATGATTCCTATAAATATTCACGCCGTAACTGTCAACAATATTAATATAGATACAAGTATTTTTAGAGGTTTAACATAATTCTTTTCATTTGGTGCTTATTTTTGTTTACGTTAAAAAGTTAGCGAGAATAATTATTTTAAATAATTTACGGTTTGTTTTAGCTTTGACACTAAAAGTTTCTGCTTAAAAATAGCAAATTGTTTTAATTTATCCCTCGACAACAAACTTGGATTGTTCACCGGCACGCCAGGCATTAGGGTGCCGCTACACACGTATCGAATAAATTGATCGATGCGAAACTTCAGATCATAGACAGGCATGTAACTGTATTGTTAATCGGAGACGATTAGCCCCTGAACACTTAGCACAACTATTAGTTATTTTCTACAGTCGATTTCCTTATGATTAAATTATTTTGTTAACTTTTGCTGGTACTTATTATTACGTGCTATACCTATATATTTTATGATAATCCCAAATGAATACCACAAGAAGCCAGATTACCCAACAAAAATATTTTAATGCCACTCAAGATCAGAATCTATAAAATTTCGTTTTGGTTCAACTGGAAAGGTCTGAGATAATCGGAGATTGTTAATTGGTGGTATTAATGTGCAACAACCTTATGGGATTTAAGTCGTAAAGGCATTAGCATTTTATTCCTGATGCCTGTCATTTTGCCACTAATCCAAACAGGTAAGCCTTTAATACTTTTCTGGAATTCGACTGTTGCTAATGTATTTAGAGAACAAATAACTAAGTTGATAACTTAATCCAAAAATAACATAACTTCTGGATGGTGGTAGGGGGTGATTTTATAAGTAAGCCTTTGCTTGTAGTTTACAAAATGTGTTTTTTTCCTTTCTTATTTACTATTAGTTTTAAGGGCGTTATATTTTTCTCACGGTCATGAAATGTTATGTCATGAAATGACTCACATTGCGATTGTTATAACAAATATTTCTTAAATGGACATTACAAAATTCAGAGAATCCGAGAACTAGTTGTATTCAAATCTAGGCGTCGTTCACTATAAACAAAGTTTTATTCCTTTTTATTTATTATGTAAACAAGTTCCTGGAACTTCGTAAGTCCTACGAGTTTTGTTAATTACTGAATAATCCACGTAATGGCAAAGGAGAAAAAATTCTGAAAGCATATTTCATAATTAAGCTTTAACCGCAATCCCTTGGAAGCTTTTAATTATTCTCTCCTAAAATGTTCTTCAGGATAATGTAGTAATTTTTTTTATTAGGTACCTAAAATGATGATCTTTGGGAATTTATTGTCAGAACAATATTTTTGCAAAGAGAAGAACAAAGAAAAAATACAAAATAAATCACACCGTTCAGATCTTTATTTATATCTCTACTACTCTTCTACTTTTTTCCCTGCATCTTAATTATTAATAACATTAACAGTGTTGTTTCTGTAAAAAGAACCTACTGACTAGTCCACATATTTGTTTTGAATTAAGTGGCCCAACAAGTATTCTCTAACAGATCATCAATAACATTATAATTAACAACCTATAATTAGATTAATAAATAAACAATATGTAAATTTATAACATTATTGTAACAGATAATTTGAAAACAATTCATTCCGAGTAACTTTTATAGAATTTGAAATTATAATAATGAGACAGATATTGGGTTTTATTACAGCATAAAAATAATTTTTATTAAGAACCCATAAAATCTCAACGTCTATTATGACTATGATGGATCTCGATAATAATCAAGTAAGAATAAATTCGTTATAAACAAAAAAGTTGTTGTACCTTCCGCCAGGCTGTTTTAACTACGGAGATAAGGATAATGGACCAAATCCCCACAAATATTAATATAAATCGTCTGGTCTTTATCATCTAGGGGTAATCTGGTGGCCATTAATATTTTTGAGTTATTAGGGGGAAATATTATTTAGATATGAGAATTTAGGATGTGATTTTTAAGTTATTAGGTGATTTACTAAAATAGATTAAAGGGAGAGAGACCGACTGGCAAGCTCTCGACTCGAAATTAATTTGATAATTTCGAAAGTGCAGTTCAACAAGGATTTTTAAATATCATTAAATTGTTGTTTTTAATGTTTATCCTTGGAATTTTTTGTATGTTTCCCTGAAGATGGCTTCATAAAGCGCACAAAAAGATTGTTTTTAGGATAAAAATTGCTAGCTGACTACCCAGATTTGAAAATGTTCTCTGATTAAAACTGTCAAGCCACCGAAACAAACAGTACCGAGTCAAAGCTCGCTGCTGCTGCCCGACGATCTACATATTTACCAATTCCTTGGCGAACCAATTAATTTTTTTATCGGCCAGATACGCGTGTGGCGTTTTGCTTAAGCGGGGCGATGTTTGTCTGTCGCGAAGTTATTACAAAAACAATTCCCTGAAACAACAACTTTAATTACAATAACATAAACATATTTGAATAACGAGACGTTCAATAATCGTAAAACCAAGACGTTTATTTGCGACAATAACACTTAATCGCCTTAATTGTTTAACAGAAAAATTAATTTTACTACCATAGATGCTAGAGAGCCAAGGTTTATCTAATAAACGCAGGCTGCATGGTTCAACACGTCTGACTCCGTCAGATTCCAAGCGAGAAGTCAGTCAGGGGGCATCTTCTGGTCAACAAGTCTGTTCTCAGATAAAAGTAATTACTGCGAATAGTCTAGGTATCGACTTATGCCTTCGCTTTCCATTATACATGTTTATTGTAAACGTTATCGAAAGGAGGATAATTTTACAAATTAAAAATAGATTCAACTTAAATGACAGTAATAATATAATTACGTAATCAGCATTGATTAAAACAACATATGTTCAATTAGAATCGAGTTCTGTTAGCGAACAGTTTTATAACTATTTTATTTCTTCATTAGTTTCGTATCAAATCTGTGGACGATATTATTACTGTATGACCCCAGCAATTAATTTTTTTGTTTAAATGTTCGTCGGAGCATATTAATAACCAGGGGCCATCTGTTGTTAATTTGCAGTAGAAAATGTAATTTATTAGTTAGCAGATGAGGATAACTTACTGCTCTCTCAATTAAAACGTATACAGTATGTCCAAGAACAAGGAGTTATTAGTCGAAATCAGAGTCAGGTTTTGTCTATGTATTTATTGTATGTAGAAAAAAAAACAGTTCATAACTATTTCGATTATGGTCTCTAGAGATGACTTTTTAAAGACATGAGTACCTACCTACGTACAAAAGGGCCGGTTCCTTTCTCCCGAAATCGAATTGTCACTTGACTCGCTCGAGAGTCTCAAGACGTGACATGATTATTCTTATAAATTAATAAAGACCAGGCGAGGAATAAAAAAATAATGGAAGGACACTCGAGCTGGAGGATCAGATAAGAGGGGCGGCTTGTGTTGTTATGAGTTATATGGTGGTGTCGAAGTCGTGGGATGTTTTGACTGTCGCTGCGGAAGATTGACGTTTAAGTCTATTGTTATCGGGCTTCGGCCATCTCTGACGATTTACGTACCTGTCGGGCCCTGCCCCTTCTTTATTTTTATTCAGGGAAATATTAAATAAATAATCCCCCGAAACGGGTGGAACGTAAATATTAGTAGGCTGTGAGATGCTACGTTGTTTTCGTTTCGTCCTGGAATAATAATAATTTTTCGCCCGCATAGAAATACCTCTGTTACAAATGTTTGACATAAGTCTTATAGGTAAATCGAATAAAAACATTAACAGTAAAAGCGATTAATAATTTACATAGCTTTGATCGCAAATATAAATTGCAATCATCTGTCTACAATTTTCTTTCGTTTACGGAGATTACTGGGTCATGGAAATTTCTTTACAAAATACCACCGCATTTCTTGAAAATAATTTCGGTGTTTGAAATTCAAATTAGCCCAAAATCTGCATAAGTCCTCCACGTTATTAAAGTGTGCTCTGAGGAATTAGGACGCTTTTTGTTCCAAACGAGGGAGAAGCTAGATCGGGCAGTCGCTTTTATAATAAATATGGAAATTTTAAGATTACTGCTAAGGCCCTTTAAAGTGAGACAAATGCGATTTTAACACGGAATTTATAGCGACCATCTCTGACCTCGACTATAAAATTTAATCTCATAATTTTACTGCAATTCTTGGAATAGTTGGAAGTGGACAATTCGCAGATTAGCGCAATTTAGTGATGGCAGTTACTAGACGAATTTTCACAATTGGCAAAATCTTCAAGTCATTCAAGTCAAAAGAGTACACTTTGTAGCGCTCTCCAACGTCTGAACAAAGTAGTTTTTTTCGCCTAGCATATGTGAAAATGGAATCATATTAACTCTAAAAATATGACAGAAAGTACCATTTATCGATTCGACCCTTGTAATCGGGACGAATTAGACCAAACACGAGCCTGTTTCAAAAATCGAATTTTATGTGCTTAAAATTAAGTAAAAAAATACACAGAACAAAAGCCTAAATTTGCGTATTTGTAGAGGTTGAGCGTCATATTGTTTATAACAAAACAAAAAAAAATAATTGCTCTTTTTCCAGTTTTTCGCTTATATCTCCAAAAATAAGCCTCGAATCAACATGATGCATACTTATCGATTTTGTTCCTGAGTAAATTTGCTACAATTATAGGCTTTTGCGAAAGCACGCACTTTTTTACATTGTAAAATTAGCAGCGAAAAAAAGAGTGCAAAATGTTCAGAATTAAATAAACACAACAAAATTGACTGAAATTGGATGAAACTACAGGAAAAGATAACTGTTGGAGTGATCAACCAATACCCGCAATCAGAACCCCCAATTTCAAAATGGCGATCTATTGCAAAATTATAAAGTCGAAAACGTGAGCGTCCCAGATAACTTTCTAAAAATTTAAAGAATTTGAATTCACTATTTTAACTGTATCTTTTTAAGGACTAAGATAAGTTTGGCTGCGTCACATTATGTCGTCGTCAAAGAATCTACCCTTGCTCTGCGCCCCCTTAATTTCGTAACATCCTGTACACAAACGCTTTCTCTACTGCTCGAGTCGAGTAACAAATCACAATTCACACGCATAAATTCCCCCGTGGAGCTAATATTATTCTAAGGAATATCGATTCCCAGTAAGGTTGGTTCAACGAAGGCAGTAGCCGGCGGAAAAAAAACTTTTCCAATAAATAAAACTCCGCGATCCGGGGGGCGTCGACGAGTATCGGGGTCAGCCGCCCTCTTAACATCCATATCAATTGTTTGCAAACTTGGAAACCGAGAGAGGCAGTAAAGAAAGCAGCTGACTCCTACCCTCCCGGTAATGCTGCCGGTTTATGAAAATTTATGGCTGCTTAAGTGAATGGCGTATTGGTGGACTCCTCGGAACAGTAATGCTAAGGTCTAAGGGCCTCGGACTCGGTAGGTGGTTGTCCCGTTTCCGGAATTACTGTTGGGTGGTATTTAACAAGTTTCCAAAGTTCGTAAAAGGAAATGGTAACGTTAGTCTCGCTATAAATTAACTGGGAACTTACAAAGTTGGTCTACAGGCTGGAACCCAACATTAAAATCTAACGAAACGATTTTAAAACAAACAAAATGTTGAAGTCGCTTCAAATTGCATAAATATTACATTGCAATAGTGCAAAACACTTTCAAAAACCGCAAAATACATCAAATTGGTATTAGAAACGCGTCAGAACGACATTGGCGTCAAACTCCTGGGTTCCAAGACTCATATATTAACTTTTTGTTTATTCAAGGACTGGTTGGCTGGGCACAAGTGGATTGTGTCACTAATGTGTGCCTTTCCGTACGACAAACACGCCGTTCCAGGGAGGGAAGACACAAAACTTTCATCGGAAAGGGATTTTAATCACTCAGCGCGATCCGAATATCCCAATGCCGAGCCGAGTCTGCAGACGGGACATGTGGCCTGTAAAATTAAACAACTGCTTGAAACGTGTACAAATAGATGAGGAAACCTTTACATATGAATGTATGTAAGGCTCCACTCTTGGAAGATGAAGAAAAGTGTTACCTAGTAAAAATAATAACAGAGATTTTGCTACATCATCGTGTATAATTAATTTACATAAACAACGCTATATCGAAGCCCAAAACACGAGTGTTTATTTGAGAATCAACCTCTAAACGAGGTTTGGAAATTAGAATGCTAAGTATAAAATTGGTATAAAATCAAAACAAACGAAGATAAAAACGAAATTTTTTCACAGAATGATTCTTCGGTAGTAATAAAATACACTGTGTCCCGTTTCAGTTCACATTTAAAAAAATCGCTGAAACAGGTCAATTAATAAATAGAAATTGTTACTTTTCTGCATTATTTTCTATTTTTTTGGACCATGCTTGACAGACCTATAAAATTACCCACATTTTTTTTAATATGGCCCTCTATATTTTATAATATGTAATAGATAGCCTCTAAAGACGAATTCAGCTATAAAAGGTTATATCTACTTATTTTCACAGCGATTTTTTCAAAAAATATTAATTTTGTCGAATCATTTTGAGACACAGTGTACCTAGATTAGAGCCAATTAAATAGTTCATTTGTATTTGGAAAATTAAATACTTATTTGTAGTTAATAAGGCATTTATTTGAATATTTGCTGCACAATTAAACATTTTATTGTTGAAAAGCATACTTATTTATTGTTTTTTTTAAACCAACGACTAATTGTCGCACCACAGCAACATTTTAACGATTATCACCGACACTCTGCAAACATCAGCCATAAACTTTCATACCCGGCAGTGAAAATAAACGCCCGCACAAAAATCCATTACTTTTGTCTCCGGGTTTAAAAATAAAGCTCCCGACTAATGCACTTCCGGTGGTTGTTTTTCGACATCGCGCCAGTTTGCGACAATCTCGCTTCTTATCGTTGGCCAATTTGTGAGAGCCAAGAAATTTATAACGTATCAAACGGTTCCTAGAACGATCTGTTCGCAATAGTGGTTAGATTAATTCCCCTGCGGTTGAATATTTTACTCAGTGATAAATAGGTTTTGGCGTTTCAATGGTTTTTATGCTTAAGCCTCTAATTTATTGTGTCACCTTTAAAAACTATGCTGGATCGAGGAAATGATTAATTTCTTGAATCGATAAACAGTGTTCATTGTCACTTGCAAAATGTAATGGAACTGCTGGGCGCAGGGGTGGTGCGATCGGAGTGATTTTGACATCTCTTTTATAGCAAAATTAAAAAAAATATGTGATTAAAAATATATAATATATCTAAACTTCATCATTAGAAAAGTGTCGGACTGTTTTTCTTATTGCTGAATTGACGAATAAAACTGTCATGCAACCGTTTAATCCTAATTTCAATTAAAATAAATAACCTTTGGCTTGATGGAGCAATAAAAAATTATTTATAAGTATATCGACCTGATATTTAAAACGAGGGGAATAACAACCAGTTTCGATTCCGCCATTTATATTCACGATGTACTTTTTCTTTCGAATCTACACGAGCCCGCTCATGGGGAGGACCCCATCCGAAACAATTCCGGCGTTCCGAATTCACGAGCAAATTACATAACTGACTTGATTTTGATTGAGCGATATTGGTAAATTAATTAGGTTTCAGCCGCTGCGAAATATGAATAATACATCAGTTTTCTTTTCCTTCGAAGCGAAAACACTCTTTTAAGATGATATTAATTGCTCTAAAAGCCAAATAAACGCGGAAAGTGGAGAGAATCTTAAAAAATCAACGTGTCCAAATCGGGGGTACCTCAGGGTTCGGTGCCAGGACCGTTGCTATTTCACGATTTATAAATATCATTTGTAGTTTGGATAAGTATGTTAGTCAGATCAGTCCAAGTTTATTAATTCTGTTTTTTGTCTATGTTGCGTCTGTCAATTACTTTTTGGTTGTTATTGGGCGGAAATTGAGATAATCGTAGAACCACTCGTCACGTGTGTGTCATTAACGGTCCCATTGTTTTGCTGGTTAGTAGTTGGCTAGAATGAACGAGCGAACGTGTTAGAAAAGACTGATGCAAAAGTGTAACAGTGGCAACTTTTACTGCTCAAGAATAATATAACGATTATTCGGTACGGTGCTGTGCAGATTTCATGACACAGGATCTGTGTTATCATCACAAAAGTTACTTGTATTAAAATACTGAACGTACGACTCTGGTTGCTACATTAAATGGAAATACTAGACGTCCTTAGCAATGAATTCGTTAAAGAAAGAAATCACCGTTCGTATACAGGTACTAGTTATTCCTGGTACTCGAAAGTGAACAGCCGTGTCAATTCGAGACTCGAAGACGAATAATTTGTGTAAGGCAAGAGCACGTTAGGCAGCTAGACCGAGCCTATTTAGCATTCTGTGCATGCCTACTGCCATGTTTAGGTAATTTTATATTGTAATTAACTTCATACTCTGTTTGTGTATGCTACAGTGTAAATCAGCGTCTGCATATCGGGTTTCTTCACACATTTCACTGCTTGCGGTCACGAGAGGCGTATCAAAAGGCGCGGCGATAAAAAGTTGTGTGGGGAAGGGATGGTCGATTAATATTTTTATCCGAAAACTGAGTTCAACCAATCATCATGCGTTGTAAATTAATATTCATTTTTAATAAGGCACCATTAGCATTCACTCAATGAAGGTAAATGATAAGCAATTTGATTTAAGTTTCATCTTGATAGCGTCAGTGTAATTTTAATGTAATCAGAAGAGTTTAAACATGGGAAAGGAAGACAAACGTATTCTACAATGTGTTGATATGGATTGATAAGTCTGTAGTAGAATAATTTGTTTTGGCGATAGTGAAGTTAACTCAATTCTGTGAATAAAGTATGAAATTTCATTTATGCATTCTCTTTAGAATTTACTCCTTTGAATGTTACTGAGGATTTAAAAATAAAGTACCTAAAGTAAGTGCATTTAAAATTTCACTCAACTTTTCAATTTGAGTTACAAAAGGGTTTGCAAAGGCCTTGCGGAAAACCCAGGTAAAGTAGTCGCCGATGAATATGGATCGCCATTCCAAACTGCTGGACAAATACCCGTACCAGTTTAGAAGAATCCAAAATTAGGCAAAATATCTAAATCACAGGCGCAGATTGCTGTAGGATGTCTGCGGAGCCATTGTATGGCGTGTTCGAACGTCAACTTTACAACTTTTTAACCAGGAACGGGTAGACCAGTACGGTCTAAATTAATTATATTTGCACTGTGTGCACCATTCATATATTATAAATAAAAATATGAACAATTTCTTCGATAATTATGTAAGTCTTCGTTTACCTGACCAAAACCCAATGGTACGCCCAAGGAAGTTGTACGTCCAACTACTTTTCCTCCGAAGATGATATAGTACCACAGCAGGCCGTGATTCCCACATTTGCATTCGTTCCCTGTAGCAATACTAAGTATTCTCGATGTATTTATCGGTGTTATCGATGTAATTATTAATGTTATTTACGTGACATTCCTCTATGTTCGAAAAATGCTCGGTACGTGTTCCCCATCCTCATGTTAATGGAACAGTGAAATTTATTTGCTATGGGCATCGAATACGTAGACACAGACAAGGAGTAAGTGTTGGATGTATTGCCTTTACTACTTCTAAGTTTTGAAGTAGTATATTTTGGTAGTTTTTGAATGAATTTGTTTGCCGTAGTCAAATGAAGCAATATCTGCGTTGTTTAAAGGAAACGTCCTATAATGTATCATTTATAATTTAAATACAGTAAAAATATCAGCTCGTTTCGTTTTCTTTTTTTATTTCACACTTGATAAGCTTGATCTTGTTCTAGTCACTAGAGAAAATGATTCTTCTAATACGTTTATTTTAAAACCATCACCTCTTCACTTTTCTGCTGAACGGAAGGAAGGCCCCGAAATAAAATAAATGAATACTAAAACAATAGAAACCGGTTATCCTGTGTTACACAAAATAAATAGTACCATCTCTACTGTCGGGAAAATAAATAAGACAAGTAATTAATCCGGCGTTAAACAAAAGTCAAGTCATAACCGTAAGTAATTAACACAATTAACAAAATAAACAACGGGGAAGGTAGCAAGCATAAATCAAGTGTTTATGTTAACAAGCAGAAAGACAAAACAGCAATTAAATGGCCGTTGCGATCATAAAAACGGGAATTAAATTAAACTGGAACCCCGTTTTAAAACAAATTACATAGGAGGCCGTGTTTAAAATTAAATTTTCTACGGTCGCTGGTTTTGGGCGCGTGTTTGCTGGAGTGTCGGTCTCTCAAATTTTGCCTCTGGCCCGACCGTAAAGTCAGAGGAGTCTTTACGACATATTGAACAGAATGAATTAATTCATTCAAGAATTAGAAGTAATAAAAATATTTTATTACAGAACAACACCGAGAACAAGTAAAAACACTATAGAAAGTAAAGCATAAACAAAATTCTACGAGAAATGCTCAAAAGAAAGACTCAAAATCTTTATGTCGTCTCGTCACCAGCTTTAAGTTTAATGATTGTATTTTAAGTTAATATTGTTTACAATCTTACATAATTAACAATTGATCCCATGTCAGCTTAGGGTCAAGATGAATTTCCAAGAATTTTACATGTGCTGGATTAACCCAGTTTTCCATATTCCGGAGACTAAAAATCATAGTTTCGGTCTTCGAAATGTTCAAACTGAGTTGATTACTAGTAAACCAGTTTTCATCCGATGCATGTTGATCGTAAGTTGATGTCATTAACTGTTCAAAGTTTAAGTTTGTTCTAGTTCTATTGGTATCATCAGCAAAGAGTATACTTTTAGTATCATGGGGTAAACAATTAAGAAAATCATTAACATATATCAGAAACAGTAACGGACCCAATATGGAACCATGTGGAACTCCATGTTCAATATTCTTTGTGGATGATTTCACATTATTATATACAACATACTGTAATCAAATTAATCAAATATGTTCTCAATAAATCCGAAATGTACGATGAAAAACCATAATTATGTAGCTTATTATAAGAATTTCGTGTGATACACAATCGAAAACTTTTGTCATATTTAAAAATAGACTAGCAACGTATTTCCCTTCTTCCAAACTATTGTTTATTGTCGATGTTAGACAATCTCTGGCTAGTGTGATCGATAGATTACTTCGAAAACCGAATTGTTGAGGATTGGAAAGTCCCCGAGTCTCAAATTAATTAGTTTATTGTATTTTTAAGATAGTTTCATATATTTTAACTAGATGGGGTATTACAGAGATAAGGTCTAAAATTAGAGGGATTATTAATATCATTATTTTTTATAATGTTACTATTTAGAAATTTTTAAACATTGAGGTTAATTAAATCAGTGCAAGGTATTAATATTAGATCAATTATTGGTTTTAAAATTTTTAGGGGTTAGCTCTCAAAACTCTTAAAAATATCAATGACTTCTCAAGGGGACACTTCAGAAAAGGAGGGATAAATAGAATTTATTAGAACCAATTACATAATTTATTTGTGTTTGGCGAATTACAATTTATTTTTGAAGTTACTAAAGTATTTATTTAAATGAAAGAACTAAATATTTACTTCTAAAAACTAATTTAAACATGCAAAATAAATTAAAATATTTGCTGGGCAGAATTAAATATTTATTTCTTGAAATACACATTTAATTTGTGTACTCATCTTTATTTATTATTGGAAAACTACCCTCATTATCAGAATTAAATAAATTTTTTTAACTGTATTTTTAAGAAGATTTATTGAAATCGACGTTTTAGTGATAAAGGGATTTTTGTAGATTTCTCTACAGCCCTGTGTTTATTTTAAATTAAACAAAACTCTACGACTCAGTAAATTTTGTTGCGGCTAATAATGCAGATTCACATCTCACACTACTTATGCACAGTAATGGCTGATACTGTACTGATATTCGCGGTTAAGCCTAATAAGTAGCGTAGCAATATTTAAATAATTTAAATATATTAAAAGTGTTTGTTATTGCAATTCCATGATTCGATTGAATCGCTATCATACGTTTGTAATATTAAATATTAGTTTCTTCCCATAAATATATTTGTACATCTTTTGGACAGGTACTAAAATGATATTTTGCGAGAAGTAAAAAAACAAACGTCCAAAATTTGTTAATAAAGACAGGACACCTCGTAAAATTTCACTTAAATATACCTATAGGAGGTTCCCGTCAAAGTATTGTTTATTACTTCACTCATCCGGCGTCAGATCTAACTCGCCCATCCCCAGGACCACATCCTGGCAAACGGTAGCCCGCTGTGGGAAGGTCGTCTGACCACCAAGTCTGAACCGTCTTCAGCGCTGCCTTTTTACAGACTACGTGTGTGGCTGGCCTAAGGCCCCTCTGGCACATCTGTTTTACGGCAAATAAATCTATTTCTAAATGTGACTGGCAATTTTAGACCCGGTCGCTGCGTGTCGAGATTTATTTGCGCTGGTGAAGAGTGTGACACGCGCGGAAGTGAGATGGGAAACTTGTCATTTTTTTTATTTTGCAATGCTACTAAAATTCTTTTCCGTACAGGGTGTATATAAATAAGTAGAACGATTAAGGAGGTCGAAAATTAAGTGGATGTACAGCCTGATCTGTTTTTTCTACATATTCTACATATACAAATGTTAAATGACAAAATTCAAGATTAGACAGCTTAGAAACAGCACAGAGTTTGTGAATTCATTGCTATAACTCATTCTTTCAATGAAAATGTGCAGAAAGCTATAAGATATTTAAAAAATCGAAAAATCTCAAACATTTTGAACCTTATTTTTTAGTCATTCGTCTGATTTCCTTTACAGTATTCTACATTATCTGCCTAACACATATTTTATTTACAATTTAAGAAAAAAATTATCGGATTCATGATAATTGCAGATTATATGACTGCACAAAAAATATCACTCAGTACATTAAACTGGATTCAATTACCGACATTGTTAAACGGAATCCGAATACTTTTCCCGTATTGGGAAATAACTTTTCAACTTGGTACATGGGACATGCCCTTCGCAGCAAATAATTCGCATTTGTTGCACCTCAAAAGACTTTTTTGCCAGTTCAGCTAGAAGGAATCGCGTCCGCCATGAATCTTTCAACATCAGTGGTCCTTGCCTTTGACAACGCGGGGGAATTTCGAGCCTGATGGGGCATGCAGGCTAATGGCATAATTAGATACGACTCTTTCTGCTTTTGATATGCGTCGGATGATTCCGAAAATGTTTTTCCAATTCTTCCGCCGACTTCCCTGCGACCCGTTTTTGTATTTGTAAAGTAAATAGGTATGTAGGCGAATACCTTTTACTTTCGGCATTTGCTGAACTGAAAAATTGCTGCAAGGTCGCCGAGAAAGGGGCAGACAGGGAAAAGGGAGAGGAATATGGAGAGTGGGAGATTTATCGTGGGTTGGATATTATATTCGGTTGCGGGGAAAGTAAAAAGTGAAAAATGATGAAAATTTTAGCGTGTAAGGCATAAGCGTCTAAAGTTTTTGAAGTTTCAAAGTTTTAGGAGGTATTCGCGCAAAAATGGGGAACGAATCATTGTGCCAAATTCTTAAAACCATTTTGGCTTTATTCATCTTATTACACTGTTATCCAAGACAGTCTTAGGACTCCTAAAAATAATGCTGCTTCTTGTATTCATTCTAGCGGTTGTAATAATTTAACAATACAGCAATTCCTTAAGTGAAACCAAAAATGGAGTAACAGGATACTTTTTGACGGACAAAATCTAATCCAGTTACAATTCAAACGCCGTACAAAAAGTCTCGAATAAATTTTCATTGTTAAGCAGCGGCAAAGGTGTTCGAAGACGAATAGCCATACCTGGCGCGGCACAAAGAAGAAATTTCCTTGGTACGCCTAGAAATATAATATTTTGACTTGTTCCTCTCCGGGAACACCACCGTGAAACTGACTGACAGCGTGTAAATACGTCCGTAACCTTTTTCGTCCGTCTCTCTCTAGACATTCAGTGGCAGTCGTCGTCTCTCTTGCGGCTTGAGGCCCAACTGTTGTTTATTTAGATATTCGGGCACGTCATGTCAAAATAGATGCTAAACACAAAAATATATAAAACGAAATGTTTGTTTATTTACCCAAGTCGAAATGTGAATTACATATTCAACAAGTATCTTGTAACGGGGTTCTGGGAAATTGGTTGCGGCGTCGTTAGGAAAAAAAATACATCGTCGCCGTTACATAAAGATAATAAAAACATATTTGAATGACACTTTCATTTTATAGTGCCTCTGAAAGCTTTCAATTAAAAAAAAATAAGAATAAGAAAAATATTTACTTGTGTGTAGGTAGCATTAAATTTTTAAATTTCGTCAGTGATTTTGGGAAGCTATTACCTACTAAGTATCAGAAAGAGAAAGAAATTGTGCCTTGGGGTCCTGTTACCGGCAGGTAAAGTCCAGAATTTACGGCCCTTTTCAAATGATTTATACACTCTCAATTGACGAGTTGACATCTTCATAGACTAACAGCAAAATATTTATGGAGACAGTTTTAAGGTTGTGGAGAAATTCTATGGTACACGTTCGGAATTTTTCAATGAATCACCAGTGGGGTACTTTAAAATTCTCATATTTTTAAGTAATGTCCTCAGATAACTGACATTTTTCTGTTTTCTTGAAATTTTAACCTGTTGTAATTAAGATACGAACGAGTTATTACTGTTAAAACGTACTCACCTTTCACTTTTGGTCATTTATGGATACGAGCAGCACTGGTTCGCCTGTAAAAAAACATTTAGGTAATTATACTGAAAATTTCATTACAATAGTGCGAATAAATTAATTCAACAGTCCACTTTAAGACTTAAAACTGTTGTATTATCAATAAAAGATTACCAAAATATGATTTGTGATATAGAAATAAAGGGTTAGTGTACAGGATGACTCTTCTGAAATACCTCTGAGGATGTCTGGGTCAATATTTACTACCAGTAGCGGAAATGGTCGCTACCATTGACCAGGGGGTGGAAGAGGTCCTTCTAGAGGGTGGAAAATGAAATATTGAAAATAATCAGGTGTCGATAAAGCAATAAAATTTTAAGCAAAAGAGTATATTATGAACAGTTTTCGATGTCACTATTTTCTGAGTTATTGGTGATTGAAAATGTGCATTTTTTATTAAAAAAAAGACGTTTTTCTGTAGTTTTTCTCGAATAACTCGGAAAATAGACATTCTATGAAAAAAAAAACATCACGAAGAAAATTTTTAAGGGTTGAAACTTTATAAAAATAATGTGAATTATAACCCACAATATAAAACAATAAGCTTAATTCCAAATTTTCATAAAAATCGGATCTATCCGAAAGTATTCGGAGGTTTACCCAGTTTTCCTCTTCGTTCCCTGGACTTTATAGGTGCTTTTAATTTGCAATGATACGTATAAGAAAAAAGTTTATTTCTACTTTATTCGAAAAACCAGCCGTTTTCAATTTTAAAATAAGCGTGCACATAATTGAATACTTCGAAAATACACATTCTTTTTATAAAAAAAAGTAAATTAGAAATGTTTTGTTTTTTGATTCAACGTATCAAAAAGATAAATCATTGACTTCAGTGTGTTTTTGACTTTTTGCATATTATGTTGTGTTTACAATCGTATTCTTTAAAAAAATCCGGGAGATTTTTTTTGACACTGTCAATTTCGATTTATTCAAGAGTGTGACATGTTTTTTTGAAATAAAATCATAACTTATTTTTTTTTACTCCATTTTAAAGGTAAAGAAAGATCAATTGTGTCAAAATCATTTTTTTCTCTAAAAGTTTGATGTTACTAAAAATCCTTAAACCATTATTAATGATTCGTTTACAACGAACAATGACAAAGCGTTGTCTACGCTCGAGATTTTATTAAAATTTATACCACCACCATGTATACTGTACGAACAGTAAATGACTACACTGAGAAAACAATGTTATTAAAATTTCTTTCTATTTGCAAATTATGCAGAGTAATAAAGTATTCTTTAATACACCACCTGTCATAAACATACCATATTATTTAAATTTTATGATGAAAGAATATTTTCAGTCAAATTACTACATATGAACAAGCAAGCCACTGATTTTAGAGACAAAGACAAAAGAGGAAGAATATAGGCATTAATATAATTATAGTTTTATTAGACAAGTCACATTAAAAGCATTTTGGTCTCCCAATCAGATAAGCAGTTATTAATACGTTTTCCAAACCAAGTTTGACACTTGTCAAGACTGTAATTTATGATCTTTTGTCTCCGCCCGACCTGAAGAAGGGCACCTACTTTATAGAGTGCATAATTATGCACCGGGTTATACATTTCATCCTAATTTGGAGTTATTCTAATAAAGCTGTGTCTCCTTTTAGATAAAGCCGACAGACTTCCAACCTACGAGTAGACGCGCACTAATTTGTCAATTTTGTTTTTACTCTTCTATTTCATCGAGGAGTAAAACTTTTTAATAGGTATTGGGGAGCTAGAGAAAGGCAATTTTAAATTTATCGCGCCGTATTTGGTTTAAGCCCACTTTTTTATAAACACGTAGGTTTTTAAAACAAGTTTTAAAAATGTTGTCAGTACCAAACAACTATATATTAACCGCATAAACATGTCGTAAAATAAATATAAATTTGTGGAACTAATCGAACGCTCGGTCGGTCTCCAAGACCACCAAATCAACCTATTATGCGATGCAAATACCTTGAATAGGTGTCAATTTATAACCGTAGAGAAAGTTGACACAGCGTTATTAACAGAGACGTTTATAAAAATAACACCAGCCATACAAACCATGACATACACCACAGTGGGCAGACGCCATGTGAGAGAAATTACTGTTAAACCCTGTAGTATTTACTTATGATAATCGTTATAATATTATTGGCGCCTATGCAAATCGAGAGAACTCAAGTCTCCTTATTTAAAATGTTCTTTTATTGGGTTGACGCGTTTGAGCATAACACCACTGCCCACACCACGCTGCCATGCACCCAGTTTAGTAGCTCGGTTTAAGAAGTAATAAATGGAAACTAGAGGCTTACACGCTGATGAAATTTATTTGTTTGCTTTGTATGTTTAAAAGAAGTATCGAGGTGTAGGCTTCGTACGTGTTTTTACTCCCGGGTAAGTTTACGGACTGCAACAGTCGTTGCTATGCTGTGAGCGAGATATTTTTATTGCCATCGGGTCGGGTGGCTGTTATCAATTATTATTGTTTTTGTTTGATTGAAATGTAACTTACTTTTAAGCTTCTTAGGAATTACATCTACGTAAGTTGTAAACATATGCGATTCAAAGGTACAATACACATTGAACTATTTTTTTAAATTTAAATATCACGAAAATGTTATAGAGTAATTTCAAGAACATGTAGAGAATTTGCTGAGGGAAATATAATTCCTTCCTTTAAAAATTGGCAGCATTCAAACTCACAACACCTAGTACAATAGAGCTAGGGTTCGTAAGTTTAACCAACCAGACATAGGTCGGTTTGGGACTTTAATGATCCTCATCATTATGTCGTTAGAACGATCCAGCTGCTTTAGTGTCGTTACTGACAAGGAGATGTGTATACACAGAGCGTAAGTGGCTCCATCTATCGTGCTACTTCACACCTACGCCATTCTGTGACCTACAATTTTCTTTCAAGAAAACATAAGTTTGACTATAATATGCTACATTTGTCTCGAATAATTCCTACATTAATACTAAATTTTAAATATATGTATTTTAAGGAACTGGTAGTTTTGAAACAAATATGTCTGCAGTTTATGACGAACTGTAAGAGATATTGTAGCTAAAGTTCGAGATAATAAATTTCAAAACTATAAAAGATTTGAATTAAATTATATATACTTACAAATAATATAAATTCTAAGAAAAATTATAGATTACATCAAATAGTTCACATAGTTTGACGAAAGTATATGCATTTGAATATAATAAAATAACATTTACGGCAAATAATTCCATTTAGAACTATCTGCTCATTTGTGGTAACTTCGTATCCTTCTAACGAACCAGTTGCGCGAATAACCCTGTATATTCAGTACATTAAAACACTCATTTAAAACAAATAACTTGTTTTTAATTAATGTGAAGGTATTAAAAACGTAACAGTGGTTGATTTACACACAATATTGCCACATGAATGAATGTTAGTTAATTAATTAGCAATTACGTAAGTTTCTAGCAATTATTTCTGGTTTGTGTTTGTACCTAATAATAAAAAAAACAGATTTACCCAGTTGCTTATTAAACACAGCCACACGAAATAAAAAATTGTATGATTTGAAAAAAAAAATTTCCGTAAAAGAGCTTCTGATAACGTCAAAAATTGTAGGTGACGAGGCAAATATAACACAAATTACAGCATTAGTTAAATTTGCTGCAGCTAGATATCCAGTCCAAACATAAATCTGGTCCCATTACTGCCTGGTTCCTATTAAAATGCAAATCGTCCCCAAACACCGTAGGAAAGTACACACAGATTTGATTAACCGATAAAGGACCACCCAAACATGCCAATAAAGAAGTAAATAAACAAGAAACGGTAGGGGGAACTCGGAGAGATTCGAAACATGGGTCACTTGATACTTCTGGAGAGGTAGGTGTCTCGAGTGGGAATAAATAATTAAAATTATTAATAGTCGAGAAAACAAACACCCGCAAAGGCTATCCGGGCCTGAGAACTGTTCAAACATAATTCTCCGTAAGTGGGAATAAATTCTCAGTTATGCAGTCACACACATGTGACCCTGTCTCATATTTTTTGTTTAGTACTGATTTTTATTGTGCCTTGTTTATACTGAAGCTCACTAATAAAATAGTAATTTCAATAGAGTTTAAAAACTCTTAGGAATACGTGATGGAAAAAGTATATTGAAATAAAATTTCAATAGTACCATTTTATTTTCCGTAAAACTCCCACACCTTGTATTTTTTTGCATCAAACATTGAATTGCAAAGTCCTCGAGCTGACGTTCGATCACCCTCGTTGTTGGCTTCGCCGGGATTCGGTAGTAAGGTCCGCGCGCGTTCAGAAAATTCGAACTTAGGAAAATAATTTTTCTTTATATTGTGACCTTCTCCAAAGGCTGAAAACCATTTTGGTAGTGTCAGTAGTTGTTTTGGAGTTTGAGTTTCGAATTTTTCGGAAGTTCCTGCTCGCAACCGTGTTAAAATTTTCAATCAACCACACTTTGCCCCTGTCGCCCCTGCACGTCGCGTCTCCGAACAATTCAACATAAAACCCTGCAGATTTATCGAGAATTACATATTGTTATGTTACACCGCAAACTGTGCAGCTGCAATAAAGTTTACTGCAATTATAATTCACTGCGAGAAGTGTGGGACTCGACCGAAGATATTCATACACTTATTCGCCACAAATCATGTGGGAGCATACCAGTCTGGCTCCGTGCACAGTTTTTAGCGACATATTTATGCCTTTTTGTGGCTTTCGACGAAATGAATGGAGATATGCAGCGGAGGTGTTGCGTTTTACTGTAACTGCTGCGGTTCGCGAATAGCTGGGGATTATTTTTCCCTTAATAAATTGTATGGAGTTGTACAATGAAAAACGGCATTCTCAAGTAACTTGAGTTCATATTTGCAAGCGTCGGGCGACATACTTCGTCATTTTTTTAAGTTAAATGGAACTTAAGGCTTTGATTTAGAAGTTTACTTGGAATTTTTTGACAGGGTTTTGTCAAAGCTTTAAAGAACTCATGGTTATCAATAGGAGACAAAGAACAAGGGTCGTTTACCGAGAACAATTTATGTGTGTCAAAGAAATGTCGGACTCACTTGGCAATCTCTTTTTCAATCGCTAAAGTACTCAATTTTTTTAATACTACTAATATTACAAATAGAGAATACTGAAGAAAAATAATTTTACGTTCAGAGGTAATTGAACTCATAAAATAAAATTAAAATTAAATTAAATTTAAAAAAAAGGAAAAAAATCAAAAGTATTTTCTATTACAGAATATATCGCTTTAACAGTAACCATTTTCCCTGCGATATTGTAATGGTTAAACTTATTAATACAAAACACCATATTCTTCTGAGAAAATTGTATTTGTTGGATCATATCCAGAAACCAGAACCAGCATTTGTTTACTGTAAACGCAATTTATTGACAACAAAACAACTGTTCTCTTGGTGCAATTAATATGCCTGGTATCCAAAATATGGGGTACTATTTATGCAACTTAAATAAACACTATCGTAAAATCATGTTCTTTCATACAGACCATTAAATTATGTAAAAATCTCGCAATGGGATTTTTTATTGTCAGAAATTATATTCACCCATTGCTGTACTTACCAAATTGAAGTCAAACAAATACGTAGATTTCTGGTATCGAAGAACATTGACTTCATTTATAGACTAGGCGGTATCTGTTTTGGTTTGAGTGAATCGTATATCCATGGAGATTTTTGGCTTTCAAATATCACTAGAAATTAAAAATTTTTTATGCGCATAAAAAAACGTGGGCTTAACTTTTGGCGGCACAATATGTTAAATTCGAAATATGTCATATTTTTCTTTTCTTCTTCTTTTTAAGAGTTGATTTTAGGCAAAAATGGAAGAGGAAAAAAATGTTTGTAATTAAATTTTTTACAAAATATGACTAGTTACAAATCGAATGAATCATGATTATTATTGTAAAAATCGAAAAAATTGCCAAAAATGGGGTTAAAAACATTACTTTTTAAGGAATTTTTTTGGGGTTTTTAAATTGGATATAGGACCTTCAAGAAAACTTCGTGTTATGTAGAATCATCACACCAAATTTCATAGTTCAATTCAATTTCGAGCAGGCCGAAGCGGCCGCGCTCTCTGCTTCCCCCACCACCACCACCCGTACGATGTTATTGAATTGCATAAATAACTTTAAACGCGTTTTAAAGTAGGTTGCCAATGAAATAAAGTATTGCAAACTTAGACTTGGTAAGTACTCGGAATACCAAAGGTACTTTTCGAAAAATTAGCCCGGATGTCCCAGTACATTTAGTGTAAATGTCGGTTAACTTTGATCGGCTATAACTACGTAACTAATTGACTAATAGATCTGTTTTTTTTTTTAAAGAAGCGTCTTTCCAATAACTTTTAAAACCTGCTTTAAAAAATTTGATTTGATTCACAAAGTTCGAATTTTTCAAAAAGCGTATGAAAGCTTGAGAGCCCTTCTATAGATGATTAAATTTTCAAGTATCTAAGGGCCTTGGTTTTTGCTGTGCAAAATTTTGAAAATTTGCAATTTTTTTTTCCAAAAATTGAATTGCATAATTATTATGCAAACTCTATCTAACTGATTTTGATGAAATTTGTTGTGATGATTCTACATATCATGAAGTGTTCTTGAGCCAAGTATGAAGGTCCTATACCCATTTTAAAGACCCCAAAAAAAATCCCTAAAAAGTAATGTTTTTTAACCCCACTTTTGGTGATTTTTTCGATTTTTACAGTAATAATCATGATTCATTCGATTTGTAACTAGTTATATTTTGTAAAAAATTTAATTACAAAATTTTTTTTCCTCTTCCATTTTCACCTAAAATCAACTCTTGAAGATACATAATTAAATAGGAAGAAAAATATTACATTTTTCGAATTTTTTTAACAAATTGTGCCGCCAAAGATTAAGTCCACGTTTTTTTATGCCCATAGAAAAATTTTCATTTCTAGAGATATTTGAAAGCCAAAAAGCCAAAAATCTCCGTGGATATACGATTCACCCAAATATGGACTTTTTGAAACAGATTTTGATTTAGTCAAAATAGAGTAAACAAATGCAGGAACTAATATCCTTTAAGTTATAACACTTTGTATGTAACAATGCGCCCTATGGCAAACGGTATTTTCGACAATGAATTTAACTTGAGTTGGGTACTTTTAAATTAAGGATAGTGGAGTTCGTTGTGTATTAAAAAACTATAAAAGGGCGTTTTTTTTTCACGTCGCCAAACACAATTGTCCCTCTATTGAACACTATATAATTTTCTCTGCAAGCTCTTCATGAAATAATGTGGGACACACATCCATACATAATATTCCCCCGGTCTAGCAAACGCCAGTTGGACTATTACAAAAGAATTAATCTCGCCCGAACGCTTTGGAAGACCAGCAGTCAACAATGACGAAAGCCAAAGGTGGAATGTTTGAATAATTAAAAAATTCCAGCGGTGTCAACGAGACCAGGGCGATTCCTGGTAGTTTTTCATTGGGCCCGCTGCGACATTTTCAATTATCGTCTATGTAGTGGTCCTCTAACGAGTCCTGAATGAGCTGGCGATGGCGACAGATGCGGGATGGGCACTCTTGCGCCACGGGTCGTCTTCATACGAGAAGTTCTAGTGCGCAGAAAGTCTACAGATAACCTCAAATTATGTGCGTGTTTTTGTGCCGATTTGAGCAAAAGGCGCTTCCTATTCCTAAGGCATCTAGCACACTCATTAATTTTCAGATAATCAACATAGTCATGTAAATGTGATCTTTTAATTGTGACCATAAGCATTTCATTTGAGGGGGGCCAACGGAGAGTTTGAATTGTATTTTTTTTATTTTCGAATTGATAATTTTTATGTCGAATATGAAAAATATTGCGACTTTTAATATCCTCTTGTTTACTATCATCGGTAAGAACGACCCTTTCTAAAAAAAATCCATTTAAACTTTTTGTCTCTCCGCTTGTTCCAAAATTCATTTCAAAAAATAAAAATTGACTTTGGAAGTCTTACAGAACAATAATTGTAGAAATATCAAATAAGAACAACAAAAATTATTATATGTCTAGGTGTCAAATTTATGGTAAACTGCATAATTGAAAAAGCTATATCATTAAGTGTTAGTGGATAAGATCGTAACTAGCGACCTCTAGCAGATGATATACTAATAATACTGACATATTTAGTACCCCCAATAAGTTACCTGTATCAAATTACGATGCGTTATATTGTTTTTTAGAAAATATGACCAAACCTTGATTTTGAAGTATGTATCATCTTCGATACTATGTATCTCAAAAACAAACGACGATAGGTAAATAGTCCACAGCAAAAGATCTTCATCTGTATTTATCATTTGTTTTTCCAAAAGCACCCTGTATATTTGTTACGAATGAAGAATATTTGTGTGACAGGAATTATTTATTTAAATAAAATTATTAGATAGTTTATTTGTAACAAAATATTATTATTTTTTCGCATTCCTAAATTAATTAATATAATTTACTTACAGGAGAAACCTCAGCGTTTGTTGAGAAGAATCTGCATCGTGGTAAGTTTTTTGTACAATACATAGAAAAACTATCTGATTCAACGTAAATTGTTTTTAATTTGTTCAATTTCTAAATCGCGTGATGTTTTAACACAATATCCATCCGATACTGTTTCACGAATGCATTCAATTTTAGATATTTTCCAATACCGATGTTGTTGTAGACAATCAAAGTAGTTCTGAGAATCGCATATACCTATTGACTATAATGAAGAAGATTTCATACTTTTGCTTGATTCAGAAAATATACCAATAGTACATTTTCTGAAAAAGACATAATATTTATTCTCAGCCGAATAATCAATAAACTTTTTATATGTTTGCTGATATACATTTTTCTGGTAATAAATTACGCGCTATTTGCTTTGCTGATACAATAATTTCTGGCGGAGTTAATGTGAATTCTTCCATCTCAAATAATGAATAGTTATTTTTATGGATTTAAATAGGAACAATATGGCGATTACTGTGTACCTAAGTTATTTTACTTAATAACACTCGTCTCATAGCAACCACAGACTACCTGAAATTATAATCATTCATGAAAGATGTATCATACAATTTTAATAAATAGCTTTGTTTGCTATTATGATAGAATTAAAATTGACTTTAGCTGTTTTAATAGGCTCGGCTGCGCCTCGTCTATTAAATACCAACCGCGGCATTATTTCTTCCACTTTACTGCCTAGTTAAACAAATAACTATTTTTAAAGGTAGGTGTTTTCCGTTTTTCTCCCCATTGTGTATATTTTACCGGTTCCGATATAGACAAGCATTGTATTGTCCTTTTCGATCAAGTCCACGAAGCAGACTAGAACAAATAAATAAACGATTGCGGTGTCTATAACAACAGTTGAATAATTTAAAACGTCGGAAGAGAATAACGACCGATCCCCGAAAGCGAACGCACAAAAGAACAGAAAATAACGAGGCATTTTCGCACTTGTGGTGGAAGAATACCCGAACAAAAGACCTTCGCTAGCTGAACATCGCAGGTGTCGGAGGAGTAACGCTTCGTTGTGGCTCCCAATTAAAACCATGATTTATTATTTATGATTTCATGCCTCACGGTACGAACTCTTACACCTTATATCAACGTGCTTTACTGCGCCTTTGTTTAGAGCCTCTCGAAGTGGGATCCAGCCTTTTTATCATCGAATTGCCGGAAATTATGAGTTTTTGAAACCCTACACGTACACCCAACGCCCGCGGTGGTGGGTGGCTGTAATTTACCGTGTGAAGTTTGGGTTAATTTTACAGTGGAAACAAATTTGTGTGGTAAATCGCTGTGGGTATAAACGACTGTAATAAATTTCCCGTAAATTGATAATTTTACGTGATTTAGTCGGTCGTGGCGTTAATTTTATGCTAATTGTTGTATTTATAAACTGAAGTTGCGTAATATGTTTGATTTATGAATTATTTATTGAGATTTGTCGATACAAATTGTCTTCAATTTTGTGACGCAAGTGAACTAACATTTTTAAAATTATGGCGATGTTTCGCATGGTACTAGCTATGTCCTGTACAGATTTAGTTTAGCGCAACTCATTCGAATTCAAAAATACAATACCGATGTACGTTTTCAGCCACGAAATTTGACTAATTCTAAATATTTCGAATTTTCAACACCAAGAACGGCGGTGACAACATTTTTAAAATTATGACGATGTTTCGCATGGTACTAGCTATGTCCTGTACACATTTAGTTTCGCGCAACTCATTTGGTTTCAAAAATAATACAATACCTATGTACATTTTCAGCCACGAAATTTGAATAATTCTAAATATTTCGAATTTTCACCCCCAAGAACGGCGGTGACAACATTTTTAAAATTATGGCGATGTTTCGCATGGTACTAGAGCTATTTACTGTACCGATTTAGATTCGCGCAACTCACTCGGTTTCGAAAATACAATACCTATGTACGTTTTCAGCCACAAAATTTGAATAATTCTAAATATTTTATTATATTATTACAATATGGCATTTTGGAGACCTTTTGAAACGGAACAAAATGAAATTTACCATCAATATAATAAAATTGTTTGAGGACATAAATAATTAAAATATGTTGTTGGCCAAATGAACATATAATAGAAATTTTCTGCACATTATATACAAATTATTATAAATTTGTACCTTCAGCAGAAAACTTTTTTAGGGACGTCTATGAAACTCATATACATATTCAACTGACTTCGAAAAGACTATAATAAATAGTGTTTTTAATTTATATTTTAGCGTTTCATAAAAATGTCTGTACCTCTTTGCTTATCCTAACGAAACGGGAAGCTTTGTAAAGGGAAATATAAAAAAATTTCGCATATTCAAAATAGCATATTCAAAAAAATTGATATATGAGAAATCAAAAAGACTTTAATACTTGTTTCTCAAGCGACGTCGCAGGATAATGTACATAAGCCTCGTACCAACTTTGCATAATTTTCCCATTATCCAAATATTAACAATTGAAATTTTGCAGCAACAATATTTTCGCGCCACAACAGACCGCTTCATAAATCAAGCAGGCATCGTCGTGGAGAGCCCTTGCGTTCCGATAATTATTCGCAATTTATGAATTTCGTAACCAGTTCGCAGCGAAATTCACTCGCGTGGAGGTTTTTTTTTATTTGTCTCGGTCGGAGCCGGCTGATTTAAATTTCGCGACGCGACGGGTGGCTTCAGAGTCCTTGTGGGATGCCAAGGCGAGAGGCAAAAACGAGGATGTTCGTTTTTTATGAGGATTTCTATATGTTATCTGTGACTGCTTCAAAATATGAAGCTCCAAAGCTGATATGGTTTTTATTTCAACTTGTTCGTTTTTAATATCAAGTTGGAAGAAATGTTGATCACTTGTAAATTTCCTGTTGTCGAACTAAGAGTGTGCGTCACATCATCAGTCTCTCGCAGCGAAATCCAATAAGTGTTTAGGTTCTGATAACTGCAGCCATAAGCAAATTGCCACATTCCTACATGCAGCCCACGCGAAACGTGCTGTTCAAAAGGCAGATCCTCGCCAGGATGTGACTAAGCAGTAAGCAGTTATGAAATATCTAAATAGCAGTAACGTTAATCTGACTTGTGTGACTTCACACGTCGCTGTATACGTTGCCTCGTTACTTGTAGCAGTTCCACTAAAAACTGTCCGTCAGGAGAAATTTTCTACCTTAAAATAAAACACAGAAACTTCATAGGATTTTTTTTAACTGTACTCTATATTCCGCGGACAAATTTTCGTACTTGATTCGCCTCTTAATTTTCTATTCCAAACCGCCGTACTAAGAGCCAATAAGTGCTTGATAATCACGTTGGTCCACGTTGAGCAAAACGTCAACATCCTGTTTCTGGGTTTCTCGTAAACCGGCACTCGCTATGCACTAAACCTCTCTAATCGCTAATCCTGTGGTATTCGAAGTGCATCTCGCATATTTCACGTCGAATTAGTGTTGCGGATCCAGCAGATGTCGCAGAGTCAAGATTAATTTCGACAGTTCACAACCCATTCCAGGCGATTTTTAACCAAGTGGATTACTGCAGTCGGGAATAGCGTTTGAGTATGTCGCAAAGGAAACGACTTTCTCTTCCAACGCTACACACCAATTTCAAAAGATAAGCTAGTATTTCTGTATTTCTAGTTGCATTTTTCAACCCTTGTGTTTAACTCGGATGTAATTTTTTTAAGCTTCTGGCCGCCGAATAATTTTGAAAACACATAGTTTACCGCTTTGGATGGTTGCTCCAAGTGGGCATATTATTTATAAGTCTGTCTTACGATTAAGGTTTTAATGCACGCAGAGAACAGGTCTGTATTTCAAAACCTAAGATTTGTGACTGCTCTTAGTCCGTATGGGACAAAATCTTATGATTGATCTTACGGGTCTTCTACTTAATGCGGCGGGATTGTGTCGTAGGTCTTTTATTACAGAGATGTAAATATTTTGACGGCGGTCGCGGTCTGTATATGGATTTATAAATATTGTACATTTATTTGGGAATGTTCCTTCTTAAGGTCCATATTTATTTTGTGTCTATATCAGAATAATGGCGTTCTAGTCCAATTAATAGGTAGAAGAGCTTACAAAAAATACCACCTGGAAACAAAAAATATGGTGATATAGGAAAAAAAATCTAAGATAGAAGTATTTTTTCCTGTGGCACATATACGAAGTTAACCTAAAAAATTCATAAACGTTTCGAAAAAAAAGGTCATCTCGAAAATCGGCTCTTCTTGCTCGACGAATAGTCCTAAAAAAACGAATTAGGACTCATTTTTTTCCTTAAGAGTTGTACTTTCATGGTAAAAAAGGTGATAACGATTTTATTAATTTCAAGTGTCAAAAAATGATTTTGAAAAAAGTAAAAATTTTTTGTCGCGTTTCTCTTGAATATCTTTTTCGATTTTTATTGCTCGATAATGTCTATTACAGGAATCGATTGCTGGAATTTTTACGCCAATTTTAAAAAAGAAAACGTTGCTCTACGACCTTCTGGTGCCGAGATATTTTTTTTTTCAAAAACAGATTGAAGACTTGTATTTTCAATCAAAAATCCTTTTCTACTTAATCTGGGGCAGCTCGACGAGATAAACCAAATTATGACGTTTACGACGGCCTAAAAAGCATATTTAGCTTTGAGAAATGTAATTTTCCTTTACGTGTTTTTTTTCCCATATCACCACATTTTTTGTTTCCAGGTGGTATTTTTTGTAAATTTAACCGTGAAAGATTGATTGGACTATTTGTTGAAAACTTACTTGTGTACACCGAGTGGGCCATTTTGGTGATGTGTGTACTGGGATCTCCGAAATTATAAGAGATAGAAAAACAATAAAGCAATTTAAGTAGTGTTCTGCAAAATCAAAATACGGGGTCTGTTCAGAAGATAACTGAACTTTTTGAATTAAAGTTCGATTATTTTGTGAACAGACCTCGTATGCGATCAAGAGAGCTAGCTCAGCAAAATTTTGTACCTGTTTCTATAATTGAAACGAATTGGACTGACTTTAAAAATATCGTATTAATTTTTTCCATAACAATTTTTATTCTCTTGTTACATCAGACCCAACTCTCCAGATCAGTGTCAACGATAACGGACGCTCTGTCATTAACATACCGTGATAAAGTACGAAAATCACTTTATATTTCATATTACCATAAGCCGGGCATTATCGATGGGAAAGATAAACATTTGGTTAATTCTTGTTATACGCCTCCATAGATTTTTGGAGCATCGTCGTACTTTGGATTGCTGCACAAATATTGTGGGTGGTAAGTGAATAATTGTTATTAATTAGTTATGTAGCGTGTAGTGATAAACAGACATTTCGTGTGTGCACTATGATTTGTTTATTGTAGTCATGTGTTCCGGTTATAACAATATTATTACGGGACACATCCTATAAGGGAAGTTCTGGATTATTTCAGGGAACAGTAGTTTTTAATTTTAACTAAGATTGCAATAAAACACAACGACTTCTAGAACCAGGCTAGTCCACCAGCATATTTTATTATTCCGTCCTTCACTTGTAAACGTTTACAATACTGGTTTGCCGAGACTCCTCCACAGCACCAAGCAGCCCTGAATAAACGTTTCCTATTTAATTAGGAGCGAGGTATAGAGTAAACGTCTCCTTAACACCGCTGCATAGAAATACGTACAATTTACGCTCTTAAATGTGCCATATATTCCCCGACAAGTGCCCTCTTAAATGGGAAACGCAAAAACTAGCCGGAATTTATTAGGTATAAGAATCAAGCGGGTTCTGATTGTAATCTAAATTGCATAAGGCGTCAAGGAAACGAGATGAAATGACGGGGAGTGGGTGTCCCTCATTATTTATTTGTACGCCAATTTTTATCGAGACAAACTCGTTTACCGAATGGGGAACGCGACATTCCTGACTCGAATGTTATGGAAATTAAAGATTTTTATGTGTTACCGAGTTTTTTTTGGTGCATGTCAGGTGTGGCTGCGGACGCGCCCCGAACTACTGTAAGTAATGGCATGTCTGGCCGGATGGGAAGAAATAAATAAAGGTAGGTAGGTTTCTAGCACCCTGTATGCAATTAAGCCACATTGAAAGTATGGATGGGAAGCTTAGGGGGTCTAGCTATCCCCCCTATAAATATTGTTGCTTACTATAAAATACACATGGTTTGAAGCTAGTCACTTCCATTTAAAATAAGCAAGTTGATGGCGACTTCCGGTATAACCGGAAGTGGTACGTGGACGCCATTATTTTAGTCGAGAAGGGCATGCCCCAAAACTCGGTAACCCAAATTTTCAAAATTCAAATCGAAGTAGTCTCTGAAATAATTCTAATTGGACGTCACCGTGAGACACCCTGTATAGTTATTATTTTCGGGATACAGTAGTCACAAAAATTAAATCATAAAAAAATCTTAAATTTTTAGGTGATTTTAAAAAGGCTTGTAACCTTTAGAAATCCTGAGAAATCCAAGAGCTTCAATAATTTCTAAAAGAGTGAGAAAAATTTGACTGAAAAAGTGAATCATTACAATATTGTAGGTGGAATTTTGCAACAGCCTGTATACTCTTTAACACTGTCTAATGTGTATTTACTAAAAATATAAAAATGTTTAAACTTTTTTTTTAATTTTCAGCCTGTTAACAACTATCGAATGATATTTTATGAAGAGATTACACATAATTGCTTTTAAAATTTACATGAAATATTAAAAATATAACCCTATGTTAAATATTAACCTTGGAATTGATTAAGGTGAGCACATTTCGGTTTTTTGTTTTTTTTTGCGGGCATCTTTTTGAACCCTGGCAGTAAATTCGATCTTCCAGCCGAAAGCTAATCTGATCCCTGGTCCTAAAGCGACAAAGATCAATAGAAACAACCTGCCGCGGTATCTTTTAAATGCAAATGTTTGAAACAATGCCTTCGGATTGCTGCAAAGGGCGACGTAGATGGCAGTTTGTTTGAATCAACTTGGAAGTAAGGGAACTCCTAGGAAATATTGAATTTTGAACTATTTCGTGTTTCAAATCCAACATTAAAACAAGTTGATTGCCACTCGTGAAAATATTTCTTTAGTCCTTTATTTCTATTTCCAGATAAACCACTGTTTAATTCATTTATTTAAAAGTGGGGCTACATTCAAAAAATTTCATAATCATTAACTTTAACATTATCAATAAAAACATGTATTTATGTCATTATATACGTTGTAAACTTAACTGGTAACCAACGGATGGACATAAACTTTTAATTAAAGCTATAGAATATACTATAGACTATATAGTCTATTATTCTTGAATTTTATATACCAAATGAGTAGTAAATATTATTTAAGACAATTAAATATTAATTAAAAACGTCAATGAGCCAGGAAATCAATTGTATGCGGTTCGTTTTCCAAAAGTGTTTAATTGTATATGAAAAATTAAATGCATAAAGTCAAATCTGGAAAGATTGATGAAAATTTTTGGAAACATGGATGAATTTTGAAAAATTTTTTTCTTGTAGTACATATTCTTGTACACAGATCCATAGAGTTCATTTATTTGCTGCAAAACATCCGCAACGATTTTTATTGAATTTCTATATTAGCCCATAACAAACTGTTCCTAAAAATAAAATACCCGTTCGGAAACATCTGCTATTGCTATTTGCCAGGGAAAGATTTATGTATAAACTTTATTTAAAACAAATTTTTTCCTGGCAGAGGAAATAGCATCAATTTTTTTCACTACCGCAATCGCGGAGGAAAATAAATGTTCCACATTGAACTAAATTCCTCCAATGTGACTGCTTAATTTAATTTGGCCAGAAGTACAAAGCGAAGTAGTTGTTTTGCTCCACGTAAATTATTACTAAGTTACATTTAGGCGTCTTAAAATACAATGCATATTTTATCTAATTAGAGCTGAAGCCAAATGTATACAACACTCCACGCCGATAACATAAATCCTGGGGAACCAAAAAAAAACTCGTTCGCTCTGCGATTCATTAGCACCAAATTGCGCAATTAAGCGGGCGAATAAATGAGTTGGTTTCCATTTTTTGCACACCGTCTTGCTAACTTCATCATCGTTAGTGACTTTTTCGACTTGGTTTTGAACCTAGATATTCAGAAGGGTAGTTAATTTTTACTTTAAGACATTCATAAGAAATATATTCAAATTCAATAGTGATGCATGAAGGAACAGTGGCGTGCGTTTATTATTCTCGATTATCAATAAAATAAATATTTATCTGGGTGTTCAGATTTGAAATGTCTGTATATTATTTATGAGGTATTTTTTTGTCAGCTTTTAACACCTTATCTACCGGAAAATATAATATTTCCATAAAACAGTGATTTCGTATCAAATCAGGCATCAGAAAGCATTCTGCTGCGTTTAATTGTCAACTATCTTGCAATTACACGTACATTTGAAGAGGACTCTCGGCAAGCGGGCATAATTTTTGCTAAACTAATTATCCACTTTTCCGGCGACGTTTTCCACCTCTACAATAATTAATTAGCGCAGCCCTGTGATCCGCAGAACAAAAGCCAGCCATTAATTAGCAGTACAGAATTATAGACATGTTTTTAATTAAATTAACTTTCGGTCCAATTAATTCTCGAGCAGAAAACCAACAATAATTAATTAACCCGTTACGTGAACGGCTGGCTCTGTGTACGGGGTGAGCCAGCAAGATTCTTTCCCCTTAATCTCATAAAAAAAATAAATGTAAAAAATATTTTTATTAACATATAATGTACAGGGTGTACATCATGTATCAAAATTGAAGAAGCGTTTGTCAGTTCAAATTTATGACCATTGTTTATGTAAACATTAGTTTGTAGCATATTGAAATTTTTTAAAAGTTCTCTTAGAGTTAGTATAAAATCCAAACTCTTCACTTTTTGCTTGATTCCTGAAAGAAAAGAAGTGAAAAAATTAATTTCAGACAAGTATTCTCTTTTAATATCAACAAATTCTGTTTAAATTCAACAAAGTTTTCAAAACTTAAGTATATTTTTACAATCTGTCTAGTCTGGACCTTAATTTTTGCGTCATTGTGTTTTTGTGAGCCGCCCTGTATATTTCCACTCGACAGATGTCAATATTTGCTAAGAACGGGCCGCATGATTCTAATTAAAATTTTGAAGGGTTTAAATATCGAGCATCTCGTCGAAGAATTTAATTTTCTCACTTCTTATTACTCGACGAGGAGCGGGCGATGAAAAAACATCTGACGCGCTTTTGTATTCCGTTGTTTTATAATGGGGGAGATTAAAACGATTGTCGTCTGGTGGCGTCGAGATATTAGTTTCTTATTTCGCAGCTAGGGTTAATGTTCCTTTGATATCATTGCTGTTGTTTTGCAATATTTCCATCGTTTAATTTTATGAGCCTAGAATTTAAAAAAAAAATGTCTTATTTCATAAATATGAACAAATTCCAGCATTTTTTAAAATAATTTTCTTGCTGACAGCTTAAATATATATTTTTCTAAATTATCAGGGCATATAATTTCAATCGCCTATAAATTTTACTTAAAAAAAACTGTATATAATTTAAACTCGCTTAAATGTAAAGCTGTCAAAGATTTAAAAAAAGATATAAATCCGGTAATTGTTCCTAATCGCATTTTCATATATTAGATTCAATCTACTGGATCCAACTATTTAATATTTATTTTTTATAATATTCTTAAGATAGTTATTCATTGTTAGTGCGAGTAACGTTAATTTAGAAAGATAAACAGGAACGTAAATAAAAAATACCTACCTACATCTGTAGAAATGTAAATTTGGAAATATAAATAGGTATTCCAAACGGGAAGTAATTTTTATGAACAGTTTTAATCAAAACACATATTTTTTACGATTATTTTAAATTTTCCAGGAACTTATTGTTCAAGAACAGACTGCTTTCCTCTATTTTGCACCCTACTAGCTCTAGTTAAAAATCATCACACTGAGAAAGATGGCACAAAATTTTTCTTACGTCCCCATTTTTAACCGCCCCTAAATGGTAGGAAGAAAGTGTGGGCAATAACGCTGTATCTATTCATATGTAAATTTATTTTGTCAATGTGTCAAAACATTGTTTTAATTAATTTAATCAGGATGCTGTGTAAAAGATACATTTGGGAGGACATATAATTAAACTTCCCAAAACGAGTACATTTTTTAATAAATTATATTATTTATATGAAAATTTCAATGACGTAGAAGGACTGCTAAGAAAAATGACGATATCCCTAAATCTCCGTCCCTGAATGATTTCATTCATCATCATATTAACTATGCAAACTTATTAGGCAATATCTCGTACCAAATTTAAATTGATTTGAAAGGAAAATCACCAAAATTGGCTTGTGACGAGGAATAACTCTACCAGTTTCTAAAACATGCCATGACACCGCAATGATCTAGCACCCCCATAAATTATTCACAAATAATACGAACACAAACAACCAAAAGATACGACACTAACAACATCGACTATTTCTGAAGAGAACCCATTTCGAGAAACAGTAAAAACAACAGAAAGTAAATCAGAATTGAATTTTGTTCGTACTGATTACCTTAGGCAACATTTTTCCGTTTTTTTTTTTTTGTGTTTCCGGTAGTATTCCTTACATGGATCTTGCTCCAAGCAAGCAATACTTCACGCTTCGCCAAATCGAGTGTTACTTCCTTTGCAAGACAGCATGTGTCAAGCCCGTCTCGAGCGTTCCCGACCTCCTCTCAATTTCACCCTTGGAGGTACGCGAATAGAGTTGCGATATACGACGGACGTTAAAATAAGGGGCTATTTGATTGATCCAACCAAGCCGGAGCAAGAACATTCGAATGACACGCAATTGCCCACATAGCGACTTGTAACTCTAGACAGGGCAACTGGAGTCTGTAACTTACGGAGAGTGACTGTAACGACCCGCCGCAACACTCAGTCAGAGTCCCACACAATTTGTAGTGCATTTGGAAGCGCTCGGCCAGAGGCGGAACATGTGTGTGATTTCAATTAGTGGGACAATTCAAATTACAAATCTCCCTAAAATCCTCAAATGAAGTCATATACGTTCTTTGTACCAAATATCTAGAGATTATATGTATAGTTCATTCAGATACATGTTAATTCCGTTTTAAAATGGGGGCCACTTGAAAAAACCAGTCCAATGTTTCTATTCGCATTAAAAAAACCTAATTTATGTTATTTGTTATTATTGTCTCTCACCCTACACAGTTTAAATTTAAACAGAATGCCATCGTGATCCGAATGCTTACGAATTGCAACGGAGGCTAGCTTCCGCTTAGGAAGAGGTATGATTCTAGCGTGATGTCACAGCTAATCGAATTGTGTGGTCCTTATGTTCAAATAATTTAGGGTTTGTAGAGGGTAGTAGCTTCCGGTGTATCTTTGATGGCCTATAAATAGGCGCTAAATGACCGAATATGTCGTCATCATTTACGAGAAGGTGCTGGTAAAGTGTCTTGGTGTACTATAAATGTATAACCCCCTTAAATTCTTTATTTCAGTGTTTAGTAGCGATACAGCGTATTTTCGTGTTTTCATTTTTAAGATTCTGTGTGATATTATGAAAAGGTTTGTATAAGAAAAGTTTGTAAGTCAGAACGAGTGGTGTAAAAATCTCTGTGTATCCATTTTTCCTTTACAATGCATACCGCACTTCTCAAGTGTGTATGTGCTATGATTAACATTCGCCGTTGTTTGAGGTCACACCAGCTTGTCTAGCGACGGGGTATAAAAATTACGAAAAGAAGGTTAAAAAAGATCAGACCCCATCCGTGTTAGCCGTACCCGCCACTGCAGTATCATGCCTCAAGAGTTGCTAATGCATTACAAAGTTTTTACTCGCTTCTCGTTCTGTAATTTATACCAGCTATCGCAAACGACTTCAATATATTATTAAGACATAACCGTAACGTAAATGGAAAAGAATCCCCTTACATCGACATTTATTTCGGATTACCAGAAGAATTATGTTAATATTTAGCAACGGCAAGGTGTGAATCCATAAATATTTTAATAATTTAGCATATTTATTTGGAATGAGGCAATGGAAATGAAGCAATAAATTTTTGCGTTAAATGGTAACTACCCGGAGATATAATTTTATCGTACCTTTTTATTTTTAAAATCCTTTGAGATAGCTGTAAAAGGCAACAATGACCACGTTTCAAGTCTGTTGCCATCGCATCGGTATAAATATCGTTTTAATCCAAGGTCAATTTATCACGCCAAGAAGTATTTACATTATTGTAAGCTTATGGCAAGGGTATCATGGTCATTTACATTGATATGAGCTGAACGAATCAATTACGAATGATAATTAAATTATTATTCTGCAATCGTCGTCAAATTTAGATTTTTCTTGTTTCCAACAAAACATTTAACACTGTTGAAAGTGTTTATATTCCTAACATCCTTTGAAAGTTTAGAATCATTTCAGATCCTTCATAGTGAAAAAAATAACTGTGCAATAAATGTAACCTTCCTGGTCCATAAGTTCGGATTCAATACAATTTTTTGAAAGACAACGACCTTTTAGCGAAGCGTCTTCAATCTTGTGCTTTTATTACAAGAACAATCACTTCTATTGCGCCACACGCTTTGTCTTTAACGCAGTACATAGCACTTTCCTTCTAAAATTATCACCACGAATACAATACCTAATAAAATAAACCAAGTGTTGTGACATTTCCATTTCCTAAGGTCCACTTAAACTCGACGTTTTATTAACTATTACTAACGAAGTTTATGTCGATTTATTTTGAAAAAACAACAACGGCTTTATTAAAACGCGCTTGATCCAAGATTCCCAAGTCGCACTTAGGACTTGGTTTACTGTCCGAAAGAAGATAAGGCGTAACATACGCTGCTTGACGCAGAAAAAGGAACCTTTACCAGGTGCTAATACTGAGCCACAAGGACTGATCTAAGAGAAATACGTAACGTATTCTGTTAGATACATCAGTTGAAGCTCATCTGAGTTGTTTGCAGCTCATTTTTGCTCTAAAACTGATACGTTCTCTAGAGCTACGTTAAATTTTTTATGTCAGTAGCATGTAAATGTCAGGCTAGTTAATTTTTTTCACTTTACTACGCGTTACTGTTCAAATGCTGCCAACTTTCAATAAATATTATAATTTCAACGTCGAGCAGTGTATGTATCGAGTTCCCTGGATGATTATTATACGGATAAACCGGTAACAGTACAGTGACAAACTTTGGTATGTTAATCTCCCAGTTTGTACTATATTTCTTACTTTATGTGTAAACAAGACATTCCGGTGAAGATATCCTGCCCGACAGCTAACGTTTTTGTGGTCGCCGGATTGGACAAGTTGTAAATTAAATTTTAGATGTGGGATAATGTTATAAACCGCTGCAATATCGTGGACGGGATTTTATAGTTCGTCCCGAGATTTTTTATCGAACATATAGGTTTATACCAACACAATTCTTTGAGTATATTTTTTGTTATGTCGCTAGTTTAGTAACGAACTTTGGCAAAAGAAATTCGATATAATTTCCAAAGGAAAATAATAAAGAAACATAAATTCGATTTTGTTTACGTGTAATTGTCACACTTCTCACATCTCTTCCATAACCCAAACAAGTACCTAATCATATTCCACAGCTCAACGTTACCATCAGAGAGTTTTTATTCAAATCATCGTCGACCCATGAGAATTTTATGGCATTTTGTTTATAAAACAAACACGAGTAACACTAACCTTAAATTTATTCGTTGTTTCAACCAATAACACACACGCATACTCTTATATTTTCCTTTACTAAAAAGAAGCCCGGCTCCGTTTACAATACACAAAATCCAAAGTTGATGGCCCGGCTACAACGATTCATAACGACCAATGTCAAAGATTAAACGCCATGGCAGGGTACCTGCTGTGAGTCGGCCTTTTCAAAGTAAACATCCTAGTAGACCACGGAGATACAGTATGTGTTTTTGCTTGTACGTTTGATTAGTTTTGATGTTCAAAACACACCGACGGCCCGCTAGGATTAATTGAAAAAATTAATAACCGAGATAAGAAAAGATGTGTTCTGGCTGTTCGAATCGAGAGGGCCAAGCAGTTGAGATTACCCCCTCGTTGTTGTTTTGTTGAACCATATGGACACAAAACTCGTTACGTTTGCTTGTACTCAATGTTACATTAGTAATTCCTCACACAAAACTCAACGTTATTAATATTAAAGCGACAATTTCTGCATATTCAAGTGATAAGTTCATTGTCGATGAAAACCAGAAGGCTAACGACCGCCTAAGCGACGAATCGATGAATATCATTTAACCGTGCATTCGAAACCCCGGTTTTTTTCCTAGCCGTAGGTGGGACAGCGAGAATTATGCATATTCCCAACGTTACGAAACCACACGTAACCCACATTTCCTGTAGTTCGAAACTAAAACAATGACGCGCCACCCAACAACCAACGGCCGGTTTGGCTGGTACAGTTTAGAGTACCAAAGTAGGAGCCCCAGCCACCAACTCGGATCCTGTCGAATGGTATATCTTAGCATGCCTAATTGGAATTATAAATATGCAAGTGCAGGGCAGGGCTAGGCTACGCCTCCGTTGCCACGGCACGAATCAATTAAGATCCTTCACGTATCCGAGATACGAGGGTTGCATAAATAGTAATTAGTCAGACTCGAAGTACGTCCGCGGTCAGTTAATTGAATAATAAAACTCCAGTTTTGATGCGGTGATACAGTTAACAACCAGAAGCAACTTTCCAATGAAATAATGTTTCTACTTTTCACCTCAATATATGCGTTAAGCTGGCCAGGTGCTTGTTCCTGGTTATATAACTGCAAGTGGTCAAAGTCGACGTTCGATCGCCTCTAACGGAAAAGCATCTCGATCTTCCGTACGAGGTAGGTTCTCTGGAAACTTGCCCCTTCAAACTTAACACATCTGCATATGTCACCGAACTACAGCTAACAACTAACTAATCTAATATAATAAAAAGCTTAGGGCGCGTGCAGGGCCCCATCCATGCCAATTCTTTGTAAAAATTCAAAATATTACTTTGGAAAAAAATATTTAGTGAGTTCTACATGCTCTCAAAATGTATTGGTTCGTTTTTGTTACACCCTATATAATGTTTCAAAACAAAAATTTCTCTTTTGAAATATTGAATATAGTGCAAACTCCCTCTCCAGTACCTATACAGAATCTTGAGTAGATATAATATTAAGAATTTTGGAGAATATGTGACCTTCCCCCGTAAACCTACCCAGTTTATTGTTCTGCAGAGGTTGCTGTTGGAACATGGCAGGTACATCGACAGAAAACAAGGATAACGGCGCCGATCGGTTCATTTTATTGTACAACCAATCAGAACTGGTTTACAAATTCGGAAAAACAACGCTCAAGATAATAAACAGTGTACCAGTGGGTGTCTATTCTTTCGTAGTAATTCCTACGTCGTAAATTATGATTTTCTTGCATTTGGTGAAACTTTGTGGGAAATATTCCCAGTTCCAAATTAAAGCAATTTAATTAATTGAAACTATTGATACATTTTCGTATATTTCATTTTCTTGCTACTTAATATATCACGTAGGCCAAATAGTAAAAATATTTCTTTAAATTTTTATCTCCCCAACTTTTTGGTAATAATAACACCCTGGAGAGGTCACAATTTCGATCTTTCTTAGAAAAATCGTGACGTACGTTCGCGTCCAACTCCCCCTTTAGAATTAAGTCAATATTATCTCAAATTCGATGTTTTACTTCAGTCGCTCAACCGTGATGATCGTCGGGATGTGAATGGAGTCCATATTTAGACTAGGAACGCCATCGGCATATGATTTTGTTTTCACATGGAATTGCTTTTGTGGATTTTCTAATAGGCTGGCGCTTCCCACGATGCCTTTATAATGAAAAGCCACTGCATAAATGACTTTATTATGTAAATAAAGTTAATTGAAATATGTATTACAAATTATAAAAGCAAAAGCACAACGCCAGAGAAGGCAGTTGGTGTCAAAGCCTACGCTAGTACAAGTACGTAAACAAGTGCCTTTCACACTATTCTTTGTTTTAATAGATACATATTATAGAACTAGAGTTCGACACTTTGGTGCGTAAATAAAGCGGAGAAGTAGCTTGGCCTTCGTTCGTTAGATCTAAAGAAATTTTAGAATAAATTTATTGTTTTTCTAGTAATGAAATATTTAAAACGGTTTTGGTGGGCTAGAGTTTCTATCAGTGTAAAATACATTGAAAGTCTAATGTCTTATAGAAATCAACTCCTAAAGCTGTCAAACTGGATATTTTTATATGGCAAAATTATTGTACTCGGTGTGTGGACAACTGTAAATGTAACTAGGAATAAAAAAAGTAGTGACGCCACTGACTTCACACACAAATATCAAACTTAAATAATAACACTATAATACAGACTTATTATAATGTAAAATTTAACTTTTAATATCAAACAAAATGTATCTTTACATTCCTTTTATTATTTTTTGGGAACTACGTCACTGCATCAATACTTTACGAGCGTTTGTCATCGACAACCATCCATAAGTCCCTGTCTTTACAAAACACGTTACACAACATTAAACAAACTGAGGAATGTTTGTGCCAGAAGAAAATTAGAACCTGTCCATAAATGGGACGTGTCTATTTTATTACTGCCGAGCACCTTGTTACAATTGGCTTTACCATAACTAGTTTGGCGTGTACTAGACCTGACTAGCGGCGTTGCCAACTCTAAAAGTTACCTCCAGTCAAAGATAATTTTCTTTAACATTTCACATTTCTATTCGTTGAAAATAAGTGACACATATGTGTTAGTGTGCGTGGACTGCCTTAACCTACATAAAAAATGTGACATGTATGGAACCCTTTAAATATCCGACATATAAAGATTGAATTTAAATACGTGAAATCTCGTTCGAAACGCGTTGTATTGGCAACTACGAAAACAATTATATGTACAGCAATATGGAAGCGGAGCCCGTAAGACGCAAACAAATTGCCTAGTCGTCGAGAAATGTAAATAAGGAAAGTGCACGGGAAATTAATTGGATCGATGCGCTGGCTATTACGCCGTCTGCATACAATTAACTTTGTAGTGCAAGAGGTGCGACATCTGCTGTAATTGGATTCAATTACGTGGAGCACTGGATGTTTTTAATTTCATTTTACTCGTTTTCTGGACTTCGGCGTCTTCCGTTAGTTTTTAAGAGAACAAATATTGAATGACATTTTTACATAGCGTAAGATTTCTTTAAAAAAATTGCACAAAAACTATTAATTCTCAAGTCCTACTAAAACGGTAAAAATATTTAAAATGTAGCTCCAAAATAGCTAGCAGGAAGTCATAAATAAATCAAACCGTAACTAGGAGTACATATTTAGAAAGTATAATTCAGACTCATCGAAAAAGAAAATTTCTTACGGTCTCTAAGGTCTGCCAAGATTTACATATAAACAGGGGATTACATTGAGGATCTGGACAGTGGGGTAGGTATTTGAAAAATGGATTGTCATAGATAATGCGCCTTACCATAGCCAAAGAACTTTTTACTAAAATCAATTCATTAATTTGTTTTTCTGTTTAATAATTTTAGAAACCCTTTAAAATGGTACGCCCATGGTTACATTAGGGTGGCCCACAAAAAACGAAATTTTTTTTCGTGTCTGTTGTGAAAATATGTTAGTTTATCATGTTTTAAGAGCCCCCTCAAAAAATCAGCTCAATAAAAATTTTTTTAGAGGTGGCTCAAGATTTTAAAAAATTTCCTAAATCGTCAAAAATGGAATTTAAAAAAAAGTTTTTTCTCGTTATTTTATCTTTTTCTGGGTTGAAAAAAATCTCGATTCTGAAAATTTAAAATCGATATTTTAATTTCTAAAGGCCACTCATAATTATTTTAACTTTAAAAGTAGTGTACCTAAAATGTTTTCGAGCGACCTCTAAAAATAAATATCAACGAACTAATATTTTTTTTATTGAATTTGATGAACAAAAGAATAGAAATAAATCACGACACTGATATTTAAAAAAATTAAAAAATTATAAATGTTTGATACAGTGCGGTAGTAAATTTTGCCTCGAAAAATTTTTTAAGTATCTCTATTCTTTTGTTCATCAAATTCAATAAAAAAAAATATTAGTTCGTTGATATTTATTTTTAGAGGTCGCTCGAAAACATTTTAAGTAGGTAAGATACTTTTAAAGTTAAAATAATTACGAGTGTCCTTTAGAAATTTAAATATCGATTTGAAATTTTCAGAATTGAGATTTTTTTTAACCTAGAAAATGATAAAATGCCGAGAAAAAAAATTTTAAAAAAAATTCTATTTTTGACAATTTTGGAAATTTTTAAAAATCTTGAGCGACCTCTAAAAAAGTTTTTTCGAGGGGGCTCTTAAAACATGATAAACTAACATATTTTCTTTCACAAGAGACACGAAAAAAATATTCATTTTTTTTTGGGCCACCCTAATATACAGGGTGCTTAATTTAAAAGCATCGCTTTGGGTAATTTACAATTATTTTAGCAACACAAGTGTGAAAAATTTAAAATAAATACTATTCTGATTCTTATACATCGCAAGTTGTTCTTTTGCGTTAATTTTAAAGCAATATGTGTTTTGTTTTTTGCACTGTCAGGACTAGCGAGCGGGACTTGCGGTTTGTGTGGCTCTAGAATGAAGAACTGTCGCCCGGCGTTATTATTTAACATTTATCGCGATATGACTAATGCCGCGCACGCCACGGAACACATTCATCACTCTCTGACGGCAAGTCGCCCTAACCCGCGAATAGCCCCGCTTCGAGCGGCTAACACTTGAAATAGCAATTTTATTTGTACGTTTTCTTATGTTTCAGCAAGCGAGCTGCTATTTTAGATAAAATGCCAGAATGAAAATAGCCATTTAGGTAGTGTTGTCTATTTATTTTCCCCATACCTCTATTGTGGGTAAGTCTCGTGCTTTTTCTCCATTTCGACTGGCTGTTCTGCTTAAAGCTTCGGTCCACTCTCTGATTTGTAAAGCGCAGTAACACCGAATATACCCTTAGGACGGCACTGATTTGAAAGAAAACCTTTCACCTGAGAAGTTTCCTATGGAAACGTTTTCACTCCTAGGAATTATAAGTACTTGTTTGCACTTTGGCTAGTTTTTTTTACTGTTTCTGTGTCTATACATCTTTTATTTAAACCTTTTTTCTCAGCTAGGTCTCGTAAAAAAGTTTATTAAATGTCATTAAGTTCGATTTGTGTACTCACGCTGACTTCTGCTCAGTTTCTGAACTGCAAAGTCTCAGAGTCGACGTTCGATCACACTTCGGGGTGACCTAGAGACGACCAAAGAAGCAGACGATCCTTAAAACTAACTACATAATTTTTTGCCTTGTCTGCCCCTCATCTTGTTTAAACCTGACGTGAACTTCGCGGAGCTGTGTCTAGCTTAAATTCCTTGATATTCCACCGGCAGCAATTCCATTACAACGCAGGCTAATACTCCAGATGACACTTAAAGGACGCCAGCCCCACTAAAGTTATTAACCAACGAGCCCATCCACTTCGAGGCGCGCTCCGCAAAAAAATCTATTTAACGCGAGTCTGTCTCACTAATGCACACTACAATTTCCAATTTCCTCCCCGCGTGCCCGGCATGCTGAATAGGGACGGTGTTTTCTTCGCGCTTCTCCTCTTTGCATAATTTCCGCAAATGTACGGTTCGCTGGGGTGGATTCCCGGCGAACGCTCGTGTGCGGTGCGTTTATTGAAACGTACGCGATTTCATTATCCTAGATGGCGCTCTGTACCGTTCAGATGATCTTCACCAGCACGAAGTGGTCCGTTCTCATTGCATTTGAAGGATATCTCGATTCCGACGACTAAAAAGTGACGGTTGTTTGAGATGAAGTACACTCATAGATTTAAGAGATGCTGCGACTGACGCAAGTTCAGCTACTCCCATAAAAAAATTCACTTTTCGATACAGCGTGATATATTCCAGGTGTTGGCAAATGCTTAAATAATCCCAGACCTATTATAAGAATAAAACGCACGTGACTTGACGAAGCAAAGGAGTCGCACACCAAACGTCGCATTGTCTTCTGGGCCTGATGTCGGTGTAAGGAATCATGTCTCTACACGCCTGCCAAGGAGTAATTCACGCGTTATATTGAATTACCACATCCTGCCATAGTTTACACTACCAATATCCTGTTCGGTGCCCCTGATTTGAATTAAACATCGTTTGCTTGCACAAATCTCACTGTTTTATAAAAACCTGCTTGGTATGCCGCGCGACACGTCTGGGACAATGTGGGAATATTTTTGGGTGATCGTGCAACGAAAATATCGAACTGAATGCCATCACGTACAGCTGCAGATATAATTAATCTTCGACAATAATCATAAGACTGAGGTTTGATTTGTATATCGAGCCCCGTGGAATAATTATTATTACATCTCGTTCACAGAAGAACGGCACAGGGCCGGCTTTAAAATTATTAAACATTTTCCAAAACTTTAAAGTGCGATGGTTATTTATTTTAAAACTTTTCGCCCATTAACGTTCAGGAGATAAACTTCCATCTATATCCTCCCCTTCTTTACTTAAAAGAAGTGGCGTTTACCAATTCTTTGTGTTTATTCGCCCGAAAGCCAAATCTTTTTACGGGCGAAAATTGTTCCGGATATTAAGCGACAATTTGGTAAGGGAGGATCCTCCCTTGGCCCCTTCTAAGAGCAAAGTTCGTCCGCGGAGTCGTTACACGCCCTCCGGCCCATCAGCGTTAACACAGACATTCGAAAATGAATCCGGTGCGTTCGATGGATGGCTAAAAAACGATTGGAAGCACGCTCCGCCAGACTCCAATCGAAACGTTTAAAGTGTAAATGATTTTATGCGCCTTCCAACGAAAACAATAAAGCACTCGCCCTGCCACAGAAATATAATTTACGGTCGGGGCTTCGCGTGAATAAATCACATAGTAAAATTATATTTAGAACGTCTCCACGGTGCGACGGAATCCTATGTAGGCCTAGGTGCGCTGGCGGAGATCCCATTCAGCAAATGACATGGAAATAGTTTATTACGCCTAGTTCATATTTTCTAACTGTGATAGACATTCAAAAATATCCAATGTCACTATCCCAGGAGTGATTGATCAGAGAGAAATCATGGTTAGTGATAATGACAATGATAATAACAATAATAATAATGATGTTGAGTGTACAAATCTTCTCCAAAACTGTTAGGTTTCAAATCGATCACCTTCGTCTATGTTTCATTGCTGGTATAACACTTAAAAGCTACTTTTACAAATATCTTCAACGAATTTAATTAACAAAAAGTTCTAGATTGCTTATTGCGGAAGCAAAATACAGTCCGCTGTCTCCCATTTTATATTAAATCAAAATCGATAATTCATCCGGCGCCGAGCTTTATTTACAAAGATAAATATTGGGATTCGAATTAGGTACATGAACCCTAAAGTTCAATTTATATGTAAAAGCGGCGTATTTTCTGGCAAGTCCCCGCTGTGGCTTTATTGCTCGCCCGCCGTGGATCTCCGACGCCACACAAAATTCGAATTTCATATTAATCATGCCTACAGGGCGGCTGCTATATGGCAAATGTTGACGGTGATCTTCGCGAACGTTGTTTGATTGAGTCGGGAATATGAATTTTTTTCCGAGGGAACGCAGTAAGGGTGAGCCAAATCAGTTTGATCAATAAACTAAAGAAAAAAACCGTAAGGTTTAAAGCTGTTGAACGTATCTTAGGAAAAAATTCAACTGTTACAAAATCTAACTTCTCTAAATCTTCATTGCACTAGTGCATTTCTTTCCGTGTGTAAATCTTAGACTTACCAAATGATAGTGGCAGTCGTATACGTTTACCCGGTACAATATTTAAGACTGCTTGTTTTCCTGAAAGTTTTTAATTGAGTTTGGAAAACATTACAGTGTGAATTGGTCCATTTTTGTGGCGTATCCCGAGTTTTTTGCCCAAATTAACCCTCTCGAGTCGCACGAACTTCTTCCTCGACTATAATTCCATTTCCTCGACCACTTACATCGATTAAAATACCTCCATCTTCGTGCTCATTATAATTACCAGCCCGATGCCTAGAAACTAGAGTTTATTAAGTGGCAGGCTCTTACTTATAAGGCGGCTCGCCAAGTAACTCGGAAATCAATAGCGAAAACTCGGAAAGTAACAGTCTGAATAATTAAAGCTTGTTTGGTGCGGGCGTCACGCCATCTGGCAGCGGCGATCGCCTTTAGTTTATAAAACCTTCGAATTTAAATAATAATAATAATGTTTAGTACGCATTTCAAATATCCTCCCCACTTTGAACGGGGGAAAAATTGTGAAAAAAATAAAGGTTATAGCTGTTTGAACATGCATAACACCTTGAAGAAATACCAAAATTTAAGTCCAAGAAATTGGAAACTCAAACTAAAGCGAAGCCTTAAGGTCACAATTAACGAAAGTAATTTTCTTTCTGGAGATAGCCACAATGTACAGAGCGATAGTTTTCCATAAACGAAATTTACAAATTTGACACGGAGCCAATGTCGAGCGTGATCGAACGTCAGCCCGGAGATCATGAAGTTCAATAACCAGTACCGGTTCCTGGCCAATACGTTCTGTACGCTGTAAATTATTTCAAGCTTTTATCTTCTATGCAAATGTTACATTAATTTATTGTTCGTTAAGCAATAAGGTGAATACACGAACACCTTGTACAAATTAAGTTGTCTCGTTATTTCTCTATGATCTGCCACATAATGAGTTTTATGTAGATACCCGGGCCGTCGCGTCGGCCCTAATTCTGTCGACGTCCGTCATAAACTTCCTAATTCTGCTACAGTACGTCACACAGTAAGGGATCATTTATTACACGAATTCCTGCTAATCTTTAGTGTCGCATTATAGCGACCGGGAGTTTTGTAACGGAGGGCGCGCGTGCCCTAGTTTCGGGCCATTATTTACAAGATACAACCCTGCGCCCTACATGCTGACGATGAGGAATATCCAACCATTAATAAAACTGGGGTTGCGCGGCAGATTGGACGAGTTTAGGCCATATTTCCGCTGTTAATGATAACGCCGTATATTAAGAAAATATCGGTTTGAGATGCTGGGTTGGCGGGGTTATTTATTGTACAGGGTGTCAAGTGGTTAGTCGAGAAAGCCAGATAATGTTCTTCGACACCAGAAATCCAGGTTCGCCAAATATATCTAATCCCAGACAAGTCTCCTAAACTGTTTCTATTACAGGTCCCAATTAACATCGAATTACACTAGCAATATCTAGCAATCAGCTAGCTAATAAATAATTATTTCAAGTATTTTACTCACCTTTTTTTTAAGTATTATTGTCCTTGTCTTTATGAAATATGAGGAATCTGAAACAAAGGAAAAATTGTAAATCGAATGTGTCAAATTAAAATACAATCTTGCGATTATAAACGGGAATCTATTTAATTTAGTCAATTTTATCCAGTTTATGTTATTGATTAATATATTCAACTTTATATCCGTATTCTTAGAAGATCGTTTATAAAAATTAAAAATGTAAGGGGCCCTAATATAGAACCCTGAGGGACCTCTGCATTAATTTCTCGTTCTGTGGATTTGTCTGATACACTCTTACAGTAACTTTGAGATGATCAAGGTACAACACCGTCTACGTGTTAAATCAGTGACTGTAACCCTTTTCTGCTTCAACCACTTCATTTTACGATGTAGGACTCTTGTATATTGTAGTTCAACGTACGGAAAGGAAATCCGGAGCAATAAAACCAAGAAAAACTTTTCCACATCTTCCATTATGGCCGTCTGCGTAAAAGGGCCTGCGACACTATTTTATGTTTGCCCCGTTCCTCCGGCGGTTACGCCGGATGAAGCGACACATTGGGCGTGTAACGACACCCTCGTAGGTTCTCAGGTGACACAAGAAACCGCGAGGCTCGTATTTCACCACGAGATTAAAATTGAAATTATAACCGCCTATTCCCCCTCCCCAGGTACATCGGAGCAGTGGTTTAGGGAGAACACGTCGGCTGGAAGTGATTCCGATATGATTTATTAACACGAAACGACAATAAAAAGATAAATATTTGATGGGGAATGGGGTTCGGGGATTTTATACTGCGATTTCGGGCGAGGACGCCTTTTTAAAATATCGGTATGTCAAGTCGGTTTCTTATTTTTGATGACAGAACAAGCTATCAACAAGACGAATGGGGAAGACGTGGATAAATGCCGAAGCACCACACAAAACTCTGAAGGTATGGTTGAAAAGATTGACCAAAGAAGAAAATATCGTTGTTGTTGTTGTTCTTTTGTCATTGTCGTCGTCGTCATCATTATTTTTTACCGTCACTATCAGCATATACAACATCATCATAACCATCATCATTGCCATCGTCATAATAATTCGTGGCCATAAGAGGTAGCATTGTTTGTTTCTACTTTTTACTTTATTGCAGGTTGTGATAATGGCATGACATATGACAGTTTAGAGTTTAATAATAATTATCAAAGACATAACAATTTTGAAAAGACGCTGAAATGGTAAACTTTGTTTTTGTTCTTCTAGTTTCAATATGTTTTAAAGAGTGCCTCAGGGTTCAATTGTAGGCCCTCTTCGTTGTATTATCTATATGGCTGTCAGAACTGAGCCGGGGGCATAGGCGTACGCATCATGTTAAGCGTAACAAAATAAATTACGCAGAAAATAAGCAATAAATGAGTAGAATTTATAACAATGCATTCGAAAGTCACCCTGGGGCAACAGTATACTAAGGTGACGTGAACGTGAAAAGCATTCTCGAGCATATCTGAAGAAAATCGACCAAAGTCATACAAATTTTTATTGTATCAAGTTTAATATGTTATTATTCCCTTGCTGCGGCCTTCCAACTCCGACATTTGCAGCAAATCGGGCATTTATTCGTATTTCTCGTATTTTTCGCCGTTTTAAAAACCCAGTTACGGCGTTTCATCGCTAAACACGCACACGTTTGTTCCGCGGACATCAAAGTCGGCTGCGAGGGAGATTATATTTGTTCTCCTTTTCTCTGGAGACCCTTGGCTCGTTAAATTTTAGTGCTGGTTGCTAACCCTTGGGGGATGGAGTAAATAAAAATAATATCATGTCCGCCTAGTTGACTTTCCACAGGCACCGCATTGTTCTACAAGCGAAAGCCTGTTGAAATAGAACGGTCTGTTTGATTTTTAACGGCGAGCGATTGAACTGGGTCTTTATTGTTTCCTTCAGAGAGGAAGATTATTTTTTATACTTCTTCAAGTGATGATACAGCAAATAAGGTCTCACTAAAAATGGATCAGTAAAAAATTTGGGAACAATAATATTTTATGCTTAATATAAATCGTCTGGAAGCAAAGTTTTCTTACTTCAAATATTTATTTCATGATTAAATCGCCATAAAATATAATACAGAAATCTAGTGGCTTAGGGTAATTTAAATGTATGTGCTCGACCATAATCGCTTTAAATAAAAGTAATGAATATGTCACATAATGGTCTATAACAAATGAACGCAAGGACCCATTACGCATTTCCAGATTGGGACATGTTGGGACTGCGAGCCATATGGCGCATCACGTGGGGCGGACATTAAGGGAGGGTATTTTAAGGGAAAATTATCCATTAGCGGGACGCTATCGAAATCGTAGAGTATAATGTTCGACCGTTTCCTCTTTCCCTTTTTCTCCAACAAACTATTCATCCCCAAAAATTAATTTAAAAGCAATAATCGTATCGTAACCTTTATAACTGCAATATTCTCTTCCTTTCCTTCTTCATATATTTGGACCGCAATCTAATTCGGCGGGCGTAGAGATTATTTCGCTTAGGGAACATAAAACCCTTGATACGACCGACCGCGAAAGGCGACACTGTTCCCATACAAATTTAATAAAAGATTTTTGACGCTACAGGAGGATATCGCGAGCGAGGACCGTGCTTATATAAAAAATATTGGATTTTCGTCAATTAAGAGGACAATCGCGGTTCAACAATGGCCTCTGGAGACGCTGTCGGAACGGTTAGTCTCTTTGTGGATAGCAAGCAATTAATTTTAGGATAAATTCCTTGTTACTGAATTTTGATGAGTTTTTGTCGTTGCCGAAACCGTTCCGCTAAACGGAGGGTTGGAATCATTATACTTATTTAATTAAATCGCTTTCCGCGGCCTTCGTCCGAAGTTCGGGTGGGATACGAGGGATGTTCGATTAATAACCACATTTCTCACACGGAATTGGTCGAAGTTTACTTAATTTACTCTTGTAAAAGCGTTTTTATTAGTTTCAATAATCCTTTAATATTTTATAAAAGAAAATCTTTTTAGAGATGATGTCATTAATTCTCAGTTGCTTGTTCACTTCCTCAAATTGCGAGCAACAATCGTCCTGCCCCACTAACGCGCGTCACCGATGGAATTGATAAAATAGAGTGGTTAATGGTCCGAGGCCCTGCCCAACTACCAAGTCCTTGGTGGCTCCTGACACCCTTTGATTTATTAGCCAGAGTTGGAACAACCTCTGAGCCGTGTAGATACAAGAAGTGCCAGAAACTGAAACACGTAGGGAGATTGATAGACGATTAGTCCCTGTATTAAAACGTCAAGGGATACAGAGGGTTTTGTTGCTCTTCTGGACCGTTTTGTGGTGGTTGGATAATGTGTCTCGAGTTTCTTATTAGAATGATGTAGCCGGTAATTAATGAGAAGCCCCCCAGTTTAGACAATAGTCGAGCTCCTCGCGCACGTCATTGGAAAATGGATTGCCTTTGCTCAACGTTAAGTATACACGACCAGATATAAAGTTTCACGTACAAAACAAATTGTTAAATAGAAATTCGCCAGTAAATGTGAGTAAACCAGGAAAAGAGAGATATCTAGAGCTGAACAGCGTTAGCAAATAGCTGATGGTGTCAACAACTGCTAAAACTTCGGAAGCATATTACCTATACGAAATTATATCATTGATCGAAATAAGTTTCAATTAGAAAGACCGCTGTAGGAGGTGATATACTCTCTGATTGGTGCTGCGGAAGCATGATCTTCAATTATTTCAATTTTTGAAAAGGTCAAAAGGGCGAAAACTTCAACCACTCGCCGTATTCACCTGATTTGGCACCGTGCGACTTTTGACATGACATCCTGTTCTTATTTTTAAAAAGTCCTTATGTAATAATTCTGATTTAAATTATCCTAATACTTCCGTTAAACAGTATTGCATGTCATTACTGCTATCGCCGCTAATTACACGATTTTAATTCGTTCAGTTCTCACCAATTAAACCCGATTGCCTTGCGAGGTGGACAACTCGCACTCGTAACCCTAACCATAATTTAGCGAGCTATAAAATGTGTTATGACAATCTGTTTAACATTATACGTGACTCATGTATAAACAACAATCGTGTTTCTAGTTGCTTAAATAATGATATATTGGCTCTAAGTGAATTAATTACGATCGACCCGAAATGCCGGCCCGCCGGTTAGGACGGACCAGTTCAGAAAGTACGTCCGGGACGCGTAATGATATTACGGGGCCTTTACTTCCATTTTGTCCCAAATCTGCCCAAAAAGAAAATATTTTAAACATATAATTTATGGCTTAGTGAATAACTAAGGCGGATAACAGATATTTTTAAGAGTAATTTTATTCTTTATAAAACCTATTTTATTTTATTGTGATGGATTAAGGCTAAAAAATTGAACTGGAAATGTTTGTTCAGCTCAGCGTTTATTCAATAAAAAGCTATATCTGGTACGATTTTTGGAGAAGTCAAAGAAAGGAAAGCCGATCAATATTATGGTCCTATTACTCGTTGCTGGTAAATGAAAATGATAACAATTCAGAGTAATACGTCTGATGAGACTGCTCTGATAGAGCAGTTATTTGATAAATAACGGTTTGTTTATTTTGACACTTGTATCTTAAATAATTACTTATATTTATTCGGGCGCAATCAGCTACAGAATAAAATTATTAGTGAGATTTCAAGAAACATATCGCCCTCTTCTTCTAAAATAAGGGATTAAGCCCTCTAGTCGGTGTCGAATAGTGTCGAGAATGGCAATACGCAGTCCGATACCCCTCCTGAATTCATCCTCATATTATAATTGAATACTTTCGGACCTCCTTAGCCTTGTTACTTTTTATATATGTCCAGTCGATTAGGCGGTATTTTATGATCCTCGGGGCGTAAAATATGCCTTTGTTTTTTATTTCGACTTCTCGCCTCGTTGTGACTGTCGACTTTAGATTGGAAATAAAAGATAGAATCACTATAAAAGTATAAACAGACATATTCTCTGAACCTATAATTCAATCCTGATTGTTGTGTTCGCCAGAAATCGTTGTTTGATATTATAATATATTCAAGTCCTGGTTAGCATAGACTTATTTAGTGAAATTGCTTAAAAAAGTAAATGTTAAGTTCGTACATTGATTTAGAAATTTGTTATTAAGCAAGAGTTGTTATTTGTTAGATACTAATCTTGTAAAATACAACTAATAGGAAATATTTCATGGTCATATGTACGTACTTTCTCTTTTAAGGTTTTTGATCAAACATTCAAAGGTATAGTAAAATTTTATCCTCGTTTTTTTGCCAATTTTGGAGCCCCTAAAGGAAGTACTCAGTATAACAAAAAGAAAATAAAGTTCTTTTCACCTTCATATATCCTTCAGCAGAAAATTGAGCAAAAATATACCAAATATATCCTTTTGGCCTCTTTTTTTCGATCTACCTAACGGAATGCCCCGAATACCTCTTTCCCAAGCCATAAGATTCCCATTACATCCCAGGTGCCAAAGAACCAATTAATGCCAGATCGTTCCAACTTCTATTAAAATAACCGTAAACCTCTTGATGTTATAATTTGCAAACGCAAATTGCCTGTAAACGAACGAGAGAATCCGCAATGCAATTCTGTTTATCTTTAAGGCCCGGCCAGTTTGATGGATGTATATTGGAATGCGACAAAAACGCCCATAAACAGCCTGGTTTATTGAGTTTCGGTTTAATTATGAACTGACAATCCCGCGTGTTTAAAAGCGTAGAAAGCGGACATTACTTTAAGAGGTTGTCGCAAAAAGATATTAGAATTACTTCCTTCAATTACATACTGGATATTGTCACAGGCTTTAGAATTGATGACCGCTTGTTCTGCAAATGTAATATACAGGGTGTCTTCGAAAAATAGTCACCTTAAGATTAAAATATATACATTTTAACTTGTACTATTGTGAAGACTCTGTTCTCTAGATGTTGTGGGTGTCGATAGTGGCTTTAATTTAGTTCGCTACTAGTCCTACAGTAGGTCACTTTCTGTCAGTTATGAAATTTGAGTTATCCTTAACTGATTTTGAAATCTAAAATGAACTGCATTTTTTAAATTTATATTCACAGGTTTCTCTGCCTTTTTCCAGCAAATATCGACACCCACCCACAACTTAATTACCAGACAAATGACTACTAATGAAAAGTAATTAGCAATGTAATTACATGAATAGCCAATTAACGACGATTTAAGCTCCAAGTCAGATGCAATAAACACATAATTATTAATTTGCAATTGTGGTCAGGCAGCTTGTGAATAATATGCTAATTGGAAGCCGCATAAAAACGTACTTTGGATGCATAGGTTGTAGGGATAGGAAAAATATTGCATATTTGACATGCTGAGCGTGAGGTCTGTAGGTGAGGATGTATAATTTATTGTAAATCTCCTTGTGGAATTTATAATTCGTATCTGCCAATAGATACAGTTACAACTGATAATAGAGACAGAGTTTACTTACTTTATAGTGTTACAGAATTACTTAGAGAACTGATGGACTTTATTTGAATGTAATGAACATACATATTTATTAGATAGCTTACAAATGTTGTGACTATCGACCACAAGATCAGCTACTCATTCCAAATATCAATTATTTTATAATACGTTAATTGCATTCGTCGATTCTAACACACTCGGACAACCACAAAGTGATAGTAAATCAATTAGTTGAATGTCTAATAACTCTGAACACCTCGAGGAAATGTTAATGTGATGTTTGAGGATAACGTCAATCAGGCTTACTGCAAAGCCTTTCGAATCGTCAGACATCTGTTGCAGCGACATTTTCTCACTTATTAAAATATCTAGTTCAGAGAAACGTCTTTGATTTTTTAATAGTGTAGGGATTTGTTGTTATTAAAAACGGCGTAGAGGAACGAGAAGGATGAAAGGTGATCCCTATGGAAAAAAAAGACGCAGATAATTATAACATTCTGCACAAGTCGACTGGGTTGGGTTAACCCTGTGATTAGAGTGGGGGATAAAAATATTATCATTTGAAACGTTACCAGATTTATATTCGGCTGGTGTGTGTCGTTGTACACCTAAAAAATTCTGAAAGTGACAGTAATATTTCGTATCCATGCATTTATTTAGGAGGTGTGGCAGTTTTGGTGTTTGAATTATTAATTATTTCGACAAATTTCAGACTTAGAACGTCATATTGGTTATTTGCTATGCTTGACTTGTCGCTGATTATAAACAGAATACTGCCATAATCTTTAACTTTGCAACAATTTCAGTCCAAGATGTCACTGATAGTCTTCAGCCTTGATTGCGAAAACTAAACAAAGACAGAGAGATTCCTGCATTATCCTCTTGCGTTAGTCAATGTAATGACCCCATTAGTGGTTCTAATTCTGCACTCGATCCAATATTTCACCAAGACGTGCAATGAATGGGTTGTCCAAAAAACGACCTCTGGCAGTTTTGTTTAGCGATGTTGGCACTTGGCAGAAATTCCTTGTCCGATTGATCAAAATAATCAAACAGATGTATAAATCAGCGCGAAACGCGGAGAATTCGATTAAGGCGCTCTCAGGCTAATGAATGGGGTGTCGTTCATCGAGCGGGTCCTTTTTTCTTCAAGGAGACAAAGCGGTCATTCCTTGGAGCTGATTTAATAGGGGGATTTGTTAAAGTTTCCAAATGTGCGGCATTCCTGATGGATTTACTGTAAAAAGACGTTTTCGTCGAGAAGAGTCGTACACCAAAGCAAGTATTTCAAATTTTTTCTGAGAATTTAGACTCAAAATATAATACATTGGGTTAGATTAGATATTCTACTTGTCGGAATGATTCCTCATCTAATAATAATTCATAACACATTGTATAACAATTTAAATCGTAGTGCTTAGAAATATGTAACCTCATTTAAATTCAAAGTGTGTATTTCAGTAATTAATACTGTACAATGAAACATTCCCTCTTGTTTTATTCAGTTCAACATTCAGAAGCTAACTATAAATAGTTCATTTCGTGCGATTTGGGCAATTTTTGAAAGTACATGCATTTTTGTAGATATTGAATTAACAAAAATGTTTTATCCTACCCTTGTATATAATTATACTACAATTTCTTTGGTTTTAAAGGAATAATGTGGCCTATAAGTCACTAGTGAGTTATAAGTCATAAGTCACTAGTAAATTATGACTTATAACCCATTAGTGAAAATTGTACGATTTGTTCTCTTTCTAAAACCTTGGAATTTCTTGGTTGAAAATGTTTGTGCTCAGACTTTAGAAATGCCATTAGTCTTCCGAATTTAGAAATTTCAATGTTCTTGTAAACTCCCAAAGTTGACTTCAACATGAAATATTTAGTCCACAATGTGGATGGAGCTAATTTCTCACTTAAATTGAAAAAATAAGCCAGCAAGACATCTTTATTTACACCTTTCACCTCTCGACTACGTTCTCGAATAAATAGCTCCATTTAACATATGGGGCAAAGTTTCAAGTCCAATTCAAATTAATAGCGTTCACCTGGAGCAAGCTAACGAGGAGCGAACTCTCCTAAGTGCCGAACTAGGTGAGACACCAACAACGTGACTGTAATCGAATTTAATTCTCTCCTCCGATAATCGTCTTCGAGGAAGGACCGCGCCAGGGAAGGCTTACAGTGATTGGGTTCCCTCCTTGGGCCGGGCCTTACCCCCTAATCCGCTTATCGGATTAGAAAAGTCATTTCGTGTTCCTTTTGCCGAGCGCAGTCTAGTAGGCTGCGAGATTGGCTCACATCCGTTCGGAAAATCCCTGTAACTGAATCCCTTTCCTTATGAAATTCTTATCATCTCTGGTCAATATGCTGCTTAACGCCCGAATTGGCTTGCAGGGGTCGCCCTAAGACGGAGAGAAATAAATTTTTCAGTGGGGGCGCGGGGTGTTCTTCAGGGAGCGGACACACTCACGGTCGGTTGAGGAGTTGGCGTCGAAAACAAAAGACATGGAAATTTGAAAATATATTTTGCTTTCTGGGAATTTACGAGCCATATAAATTATAATTTGAATTATCCGAGATTATCTCAAATAAATGTATGTAGCAAATAAGATTAGAATAAGTAGGCTGTAAACATAAATTAGTTGTTCTTTATTAGGGTACATAAGCACAAACCGAGTAGGTAATGACCCGGATAAGTGTTAATAGGGATAGGGTAATAAAAGTAGGTACCTGGGGACAAGGATAAAACGAAAACATTTCGAGGCACGGATGAGAAGTCTTGAGGCCTAGTTACTGCTCGGTTGTGTCTCGTGTTACCAGCGAAATTAGTAGAATAAAGTTTTCCATGCTACTTAGAGTTTTTCTCCTCACTTGAAGACCAAACTACTATAAAATGATCGTTTTGGTAATTTCTCTGGACAGAAAGCTTTAATATTTCGAAGAAAGTCAGATACAAAGTAAAGATTCTATTAAAATATTAAATTAACGTAAAAATATGATAAAGGAAGTAACTTTATGTTTATAATGTAATTGTGAATGTCATTTCAACTGAAATTACCTATTTCAATTAATGTAATTGTGTGATATTTCTTTCTATGAGGTAAATGAATCTATTCAGTACCGATTTGTACGCATTTCAGGCGGTTTGATAAAGATAAATAAAATCCAGGGCCCTTTCGCCTTCCGAATTAAACACCTATTTATTCATATTGCCCGTATTGTTCAAACAAACCTCCGGCAATTAATCACGTCTAATTATTGGCAATTAGAGGTGCTCCGGCTCTTTCACGGATTATTAACCCAACAAAGACCAGCCGTTCGATTACCTCTGGCCATTATAGTCCAGGCGAAACGGTAGAGCATTCCAGGCGTTTGTATTTGAAGTCATCTATTTTGTTATAAAGAAAAATCCCAAATATTATGTAGAATAAGAATCCGATTTTACCTATTCCAAAAAACCATTGCTAAATTCAGGGGAACAAACATACAAAAAGAACGAAAAATGACATATTTCCCTGTCATATTGAAAGTAAGTCCTAAATCAAAAAAAGTCTTTCTTTATTTTTTGTTTATTTGACGATTTTTTATAAAGTTACGACAACTACGAATCAAAAAAGTTTAATTTTGCATTAAAAATGGGCGAAAAATAGTAGAAAATTTTGTTAAACTTCAATGAATTAACAGAGATCATTAAAATAAGAAAATATATATTTCTTTAATTAATCGTTAAAACGTGAATTTCATGAAAATGCATTGATGAACACAAACTAATAAAACTTGATTACCATAATGTAACTACATATGTTTTAAAAGCAAACGAAAGTGGATTCTTTAAACTCAAAATTCGTGCAAAAATTATTTATTTTACTGATTTTTGATGACATATTCGTATTCTTCTCATTTTGCTATATCAAATTAAAAAAAAATCGTCTTGATAAGTGCTACCGTTCCCGAGAAAAATCATCTTTTTGTATGTTTCTTGTTCCCCTGAATTTAACATTGGTTTTTTGGAATAAGCAAACTCGTATTCTTATTCTACATAATACATAATATTTGGGATTTTTGTGTACAATAAAATAGATGACTTCAAACATAAACGCCAAAACCTACTTTTACTACTCTAGCGCCTGGACTATTAGGCATTCCGACCCAGAGCATAATTCATCTTAATTTCCGACGCTATGCTCGCTTTTTCACTGTCACTCATACCCGTACCTTTTTTTCCAAACTGCCGGGAAAATCCTAAGCGTATAGATCGCTTCTAATGTTACCCTGTAAAATTTGTGAGAGAGATAAAATTGAAACAAATTTCTTATTGAGTCAAAGCTAGTGTCAAAAACAAAATTAAGAAGTAAAGTTTCCGCGCCATTTCCTTTGTGTGCAAACATAGCGAATGTCTGGAGGCGTCGGCGCTTTTAAGCTTAAATTTGTGTATGAAGAAGGTCTTTAAGTCTAGTGTGGTTCTGCCAGTAATCAGCTTAGATCTTTTGAAGGCGCGACTACAATGAGATTCCTCCCGAGCCGTTTACCTGTTATTCTATTGCGGTCGTCGTCTGTGAGCAAAAAAGAGATTTGGCGGGCCTGAAATTACTTTTTTGATACGTTGTATTTATTTATCCGGAGCTATTTTCATTCTGCCCCACGGTTTGTATGACAAAAACAAGCGCTTTGGATGAAGACAAGTATGTACGTTTCGCGCATTCTTCCATGACAGTCATAGTTGAAAATAGGTACTGGAATAAACGTTAAAAAATAATTAATTCTGAATTTAATGTTTGTGGAAACCAGTACCAGCTACAACTTTTGGTTGGGTTGGGCTGCAAGTTCTATGGTGGCAACCGATTTTTTTGATACCTTGAACTACTGGGCCGGTTATTTTATTATGATTCCAATCTATTCAAACTATGAAAACAATTTCAATGATAAATTAGCCTTCCGGTGGGTTGTCCGGCCCGATAACAATCTCTTCGGTGTAATAATTGATGAAGCTGAGGAAACGTCGTTATCCATCATCGTTACGTTAACGTATTGTGCTCGAGATAGCGCACAATAATAATTTAAACACTACCTGGTGATTCATCATTAAGGGAATCGACATTTTTACAAGAGGTGTCAACCCCGATGCATTCACACGCTGTCGATCGATTATTACCGAATTAGTGGACGGACAGGTTGGCTACCAGTTTTTGCTTTCACTGACAGGACACTCTAATAAGCTCGGATAGAGAGAGACGGCAGTATCTTGAGGGCTATATTAGGAGTGACATACGTAGACTGTTACATGGCCTGTTGTAATCAAAATAGTAGATTACAAGCCCATCGGGAATTTTCAAGGGGTCATTTGACCCAGCACGAATTACTTATAAATCAGTACTATCACATATGCCAATAACTTTAGAAACTATGCCGTCAATTCTTGTTGGTACAGGTGACTGATACAGGGGTTAGAAATGACATATGTGGTAGTACTGATTTATAGGTAATTCATGCTGGGTCAAATGACCCCTTGAAAATTTCCGATGGGCTTGTAGTATATAGTTGTTAGTGTCCTATTAGAATATTAAATTGAAGGTAACCTACAGAATAAGTTACCAGTTACCCGTCTGAGTTTATTTGTGCACCGCAAGCGCTTACAGCCAGCTTTAGATACAAATAATTTACCAGCTTGTTTGCAGTAGGTACGGTAAATAGAGCATTAACAGCCTCGTAGAGAATCGGCCTTATTTATCTAGAGAATAACCAGCGTGTCATTCTAAGCGATGAATTTGTTAATCTCGGCTCGTTTTCCGGTCTAGTAATTATTTCTTTACGAATGCTAAATATAAACTTCTACTCCAGATTTAGGTAAATTAACAGCTGTTTATAGAGATCTGTAAGATGGCGGTAAAGACGACACGGATAGTGCAATAGTACTGGCAGGTGCTTCGGACACAAATAGGGGTGTGAGAGTAATATTAGTTCATTTGTAAAAGCCTCTAATATTTATGGTTACACAGTTCAGAAAACAAAGAGTTTCGATTTGTATAAAGATTCACAAACTAAAAACAATGCTTTAAAAAAGTTAATACAATTTTTTTTATTTATTTTTTATTATTTATTTTAAATGACAATTGAAAAAAATAAGGCTTACCTTTATTTCAGATTCCAGAGCAGTCCACAAGTCAGGGGATTTAAATTACAACGCAACCAAACAGCGATCTAAAAAAGAAAAATTCTGTCAGTATGATTAATTAATTTAAAATTTAATTAACATATTTTTAATAACGTTTACTTCATTCATAATATTTGTTTCTTGATTTCCGTTTGCTGAAAATTATTACAACGATATCTACTTCATTTATATGCTGTTTTATTAAAAACAAGAATGAAATTAAATGTAACATCCGGTATATATTCAATTTTTGGATTCTGTAGAAAATTCTAGACCTATTTCTTGTACATGATGGTATAATCTTACTGCATCGTTACTATTTTTTCTGGATTCGAAAAACACTTGGATATTCATCTTGGGTATAAATATTATTTGCCATAATTATTCTGATAATAAATTAATCAACTGGTACTAATTATTGGTTGACAGAAAGTGTCAATTTATTAATATGAAAAATAAAAATTTATTTGTTATGACGTCCGCCTACTTTATTTTTACAAATTTTCGCAATTACCCCTTTAGTGGGTAAAATTACAAGATGTAAAAAAGTTGTGCAATAAATCAGTCTTCCCAATAAATATTTTTAAATAAATAATTTGCTTCATATAAAAAATTTCTAATAAAATATTGCAGTGGGGTTGACTGATTCACTCCTTTATAAAATACGCCAATGATCGAACAAATATTGAAAAGTTCTCTCTTTATTAATAGGATGCTCATACCAAGTTTCTTGTCTCTAGCGTTCCTCATGTTAAAGAAAAAAATTAAAATGTGAATTTCAGTCTCCTCCAGTAGTTCTGTTCACAGAAATCGATAAGCATTTCTACGTTGCCGAGTAGAGATGTCTCTTCTTAAATCTATGGAATTATTCCTTTATTTATTTCAACAATTATCGTGTATATATAGAATTATCAACTTTTATTGACCCTTACGTCGCTCAGTCGTTGTTGCGCGCTACAAAACAATGTTACTAACATGCGTGCTGGTTTCTTTTATCTGTTTAATAGTGAGAGCCGAATTTGAAGCTGGTAAGAAAAAATCCTTTTAATCTATTGATTTTTTTACAAACACTAAAAGATGTCATACAGAAATTGTAATAGTAGTGTGGGTACACATGTTGCAAGTGACCCATTTTTAAGCATTACGTCAAGAGCGCCAGCAGGACGCTGCCGGACGTACCAGCGTTCCAGGAAGGGTCCACGGCGGGCTACTGGCGCCGGCGACTAGATGCGTACTCATATAAAAAAATCCCCACCATCTATACAAATAATTTCTTACGTAACTTTTCGGATTTATTTATTTATACTTATATTTACTATTTAGGGAGCTACTTATTTATCACTCTTTACCAAAACTGCATTTTCTTAGGCTATTATTGGCTGGACTACAGCGGAGGTCCTATATCCGAAAACTGTTTAAAATTAGACGTTAACAGCGATGTCTACGTAGGGCAGGTGTACAAAAAACCATACGAATTGCTTCCTGCATCAGTTCGTATCCAATCACCACTTGCTACAGGGAATGCTTACGATGTCACTTACACGAGCAACAAATATGTTAAGGTAAGTTGGCCATTTTTCTGAAAATGAAATTAATTAAGATAAGCATTTCTTCTTATACATAGACGTCCTTTTTTTAGATTGTTTGCAGTCAGTTCCCAGAAAACTTCAAGTGGGTAAGGACGAACTTCTCAAAGTACCTTTCAGTTCCAAATCTGGTGCCCAGTGGGGAGGAAGTCGGCATACCTGCGTACATTGGTCGAGCCTATGAAAATGGCAAGCCGTATTTGGGGAAACTGGGAAAAGTACTCGTTTACCCTGTTGGAACAAAGGCAAAGTACACCTCTGGTCCATTTGATGTTCTTACATACACAAAGCCAGAGTATGACAATTGTGGTGTGATTTGTCCACGATAACGGTATGCTTTTAATTGGACAATTCAAAGTATGTGTTACTTATTTGAATAAAGTATTTTAAAGTAGTTTGTCCAAGTAATCTTCAATCGAATACAATTTTCCAAAGTGTGGTCCTTCAGGTGTACATTTGACACCTCGGAAACATTCTTGTATAAAGACATTTTTCTCACTCTTGTAGTTCCAAAGCTACATCTATAATTTTGTTCGAAACAACCACTGCGTCTTCATATCCGTCCAATAAATGCCTCATCAAAGTAATGACACGAAATTAGACCCTTCGCGAACGTGAATGACATAATTTCAACGGTGTCGCAAGTACTCGCCGATTTTATTGCATATCAAACGGGCTTTAATCAGCATTCTATTGAGGCCGATAGGCGTCGCGGCGCCGCTACACCGTCTGAGTGCCCATCATAAATGTAACGTGGCCTTAGTTAATTGCCCATGGCTGTGTGTCATTTCACTTCGATAATTTGGGACCTGGGGCTGGCGACCATCTTGTCTGAGCAGGGGTTCCGTTGAAGCTTTATTTCTTTTTTAAATTAATAAGAAGATTTTGTAAGGTGCCAGAAAAATATTCAGCGGGGAATTATTGACTATAGTTTATAAGACTTTTATAACTACAATTATATAAAAGTGTTCATAACTAGTTCAATTTAATGGGTATATAATAACAATAAGTGACAGTAATTTTTTTCAACCCTCGGTCGGAGGTGAAAAAAAGATAAAATATAGGGGTTTTTCAAGATAACTCAAAAGGGGTAGGAGCTAGAAATAAAAAATTCTTATAAAAGTTGTAGAGCACAAAATTCTACATAAAAATGGTCTATTGACTTTTCTTGTACTATTAAAATTAACAGAGTTAAGGTGGCTAGAAGTTAAGGGATGATTTCAGAAAAATGATTGAATTTTATATATTTTTTTCAATCTACTCAAAAAAATGTAAACTTTCCTTTCAGAGAAATTGGTATATGTATTTTTTTATTTTTAATAAGAAAGCTATAACAATTTCAATTTTTTAGTCGTTAATTTTTATGATTTAACACTAAAACATTGATTTTTCTATGCCATTAGATTGATTATTTAAAATAATGAAAAGTTGCTTTAGAAATTTTGTTTTACGATAAAGAAAAAAAATACGTTCGCTTTGTGAAATTGTTATAACTTTTTATTAAAAATTAAAAAATATATCTATTTCTCTGAAAATACAGCTTACATTTTTTAGAGTAGATTGAAAAAAAATTGTATAATTCATTTATTTTTCTGCTTGCTCTAATTTTTTAAATTTCTGAAATCGTCTCTAACTCTATTAATTTTAATAGTACAATAAAAAGTCAATAGACCAATTTTATGTAGAATTTTATGCTCTACACCTATTATGACTTTTTTTTCTAGCTCTTAGCCCTTTTGAGTTATCTTAAAAATCCCCCTTTATTTTATCTTTTTCACCCCTGTCCGGGGGTTGAAAGAAAAATACTGTCACTCACTTATTGTTATTATATCATGTTTAAAGTACGAACTTTATTTTCTTTATACATATAAACTCGAGTATAAATTACGAGACACATCGTGGTCAAAGCATAAGAAGAAATTTCAGGAGAAGTGTATACGGTCCTGTGCTTTAACATTTACAGGTTCCAATTGACATCGTAACAACTATTTTACCATATGTAAACTCTTATACTCTTTCCTATATATAAATAGAAGTTTGATCCATTTTTATACTCAAATTTTTTTAATTTTTATACAAATAAAGGCACCATTAAATAAGAAATACAACGACCCTTAAAATTTCACTGGAAAGTGATCGATCCCATAAATATTCGCCTATAAAACTCCCTGAAATATGTGAAAAAAAATCCCTCCTTTGAATTGAAAATCAAAGTGTGTCTCGAAATTCCTGGGCAAGTTTATTGGTATTCAGTCCGCTAGGCTCCCTGTTTTGTGGTTGTGCCCTGCCTATCGCTTTTCTCTCTACTGCTAGGTATGTTCTTTTCAACATTCGCCAAGCAATTCATTACTCTTTTCAAAATCGTTTAGCGCTTTCTTTTCGAACGTAGAACTAAATACATTTTAGTGGAGGAATGTTTTACATTTGCCAGTTTCTGATTGTAATTGTCAATTGTCTTAATTCACAAAGGATAAAATATTCCGATAAAGGAAAAAATATTTAAAGTATTACTCGGGGTATACATACTAGATAGATAACAAAGAGATAAACAACATTATAAAACGGATATTCGCTTTCATATCTCACAGTGCAAATGTGGTTTGCAAGTTGCAAAAACAACAGTAAAAATGTTAGTGAAACTGGTGTGGGTCTTTATTTATTGCCTTGTTTCTACTGCAGAGGCAGAATTTGAACTGGGTGAGGAATAAAAAAACGTTACTTTTATCTGCTTAAATATATCCATTGATTTGAATTCAGTTTTCAGAGAAAATAATTTCATTTGTTAGTACAAAGTTATATGTGTAAAAAAACAATAGGGACAAGATAAAATCATTTCACATATCTTATAAAACTGAATGACAGTATCAGTAGAACATTAAGAAATAAATACGACGAATTTGTGATAACAATTATTGTCAAAACATATTTTTCTTAGGGTCATACTGTTAACATGTACTTCACAAATCACAGGTTACTACAGGCTAGACTATAAAGGAGGCCCAATTTCCACAAATGCTTTGAGAGTAGATAACAACACAAACGTCTACGTAAGACAGGTCTATACCAAACAATACGAATTACTTCCTGCGTCAGTCCGTACAAGTTCACCAATTGCCACTTCAAATGCTTATGCATCTGAGTTTACGTCCGATTCCAATGTCAAAGTAAGCAAAATCCCTTAAGTAACACCCACGTACGATTTTTTATGTGCTTGGGTAGTGTTCTGTACAGGCTGTCCTAAGCGAGCTCCGTTCTTTCATAGTTCCAAGAATGCAAACGTGTTTTCTGTTAATTTGGCGTTTTTAGATCATAAACCAGCTTTGAATTTTGAAATAAAACATATTGTGTACTATTGCATTAGGTATATAAACAACTGTTACATCAGGTGTGCCACAGGGTTCACATCTTAGCCCACCTTTGTTTCCATTATTTATATATGATCTTAACCGTTGCTTTCTCTCTAATTTTACTGTTTATGCTGATTATCTAAAAATGTATTGTACAAAACCGAAAACCAAAAACAAGTTTTGGCAGATGCGCAATAAAAAAATTAGGTAACTTTTCAGTTTTCAGTTTTTTGCTGAAATTAATGAGGCTATGGAACAATGGAACTTGTTTGATATACCATGTATTATTGATGCAAGGATATATATGTACTATCAATTACCCTTTATTTTTATTTTTCCATATTTTTTATTTTTTTTCTCTATTTTTTGCATAGTTAATTTTTCTCTCTTTTATCTTTTTTAATATTTTATTGCTAGACTAAAAATATCCTGTTATTGGACACCGCCTGTTGAATGTATATTTTAAATAAATAAATAAATTTCCCAGTTCATAGCGGGAGCTTCACCAAATATCAATTTTATATTACAAATATAGTGTTTTGTAATTTCTTTTTAAAAATTAATAAATAATTTCCTACTTGTACGCTTATGACACGCACTGACACGCCTCAGCTGAAAAGCGACTCAGGCTTTTATTGGATTAAGAACTAATACAAATTGTAGTTTGATTAAATTATGGCTCAACTGTCTACTATTTTGACAGTGGATAATGGTGGACCTTTAAAAATACATACGCTACCAAGAAAGTTTCAGGTTTCAGCCTCCTGAAGAATTGAACGCCTCTTGGAAGTTAATGACGTATAGTAAATCACCCTTTCGATGACGGCCGCAATATGTGCACGTCTTTTAAACATGACTGCTGCTGCATAAGTGAAATTCTTAGAAATATAAATGTCATAACAACACACAAATTGCTTTAAATACGTACTAGGTTCCGAGAACGGTGTAAGGGACTTTTTAACAAGAGCTATTAGCTGCCATTAATTTGAGAAATTAGCGTATTTATATGATAAATGTCAGGTTGGGAGGTGTACGAGAATTTTTCTGCTTTTCTGTGATATACAGGGTGTAGTAAAACAACGTTTGAACTGCATATAGAAAATTATGTTTATATTAAGTTTTACACAAGCCAGAATTAAGATTAAAAGTCTAACAAAGTAAGATAAAAATAACGGCAGATTTAGAGGATGTACGAAACAAATATAGAGCGGGAATATCTGTAGGAAAACTATCAATAAACTTTTTGAATGAAACAAATTAACTAATACTAACTGATTTGTTGTGAAGTGTTTATACAGTAGGGAGAAAATATTTTGTTTTAACGTTGAAATAATGATGGATGTCGAAAATTTATCAGGGGACTAATAAACAATCAATCTTTTGAAGTCTTTATTGATAAATCACTAAACATTTGACGAACGTTATGATTCGACAAAAAGCAGAACACTTTTGACGGCAGTAATATTTTGTAAAAACGGAACTGACAAATTCATGAAGAATGGCAATTCATGGTGGCAATAATTCAACAATAAGTAGGCTTGTGTCAAGAAATTTGAGATACCATTTGCTTTATCTAACGTTACTAACAAAACGACTTCTATGGTCTTCAAAATTTGTAACCAACGTTGTGTAATAAATATAACCTACAAAGTATGTCGTATATTCTTTGTTATTGCTGTTTAGTGCCTACTGATGAGAACCAACAAGTTCGAAAACAGTCTGTGTCGTATCCGGTGCTTTTGCTGATGAATGATCTTAGCTATTTACTGATCTATGTTACTGTAGTTGTAATTCAAGGCTAGACAGAGCTGTAGTCAGCAAAGTAATTTCTTCCTAGATTATTGGTTAAAAACTTTATTACGCCTAGTGCGACACTAGTCATAGACTAGCAGGTAGTTCTATGCCAGTAAGCAAGCAATAAAGCAATGATTTGGTCCATTGAGACCGCGGACACCCTGTATACTTTTTAACGCCACCAGAACGTCTTTTATTCGATACCTTCATCTCCAACCATTCAGCCAACATAACATACAAAGTTACTAGCTCGTATAGCACCTATGTTATTAATAGTTTTAATGTATTGTCGACTTTAACGACTTCTTGAAGGAAGTGTTTATATTCTTGTTGTAATTTCGCTTTTACTGCTACTAAAAGTAAAAGGTACAATATTCATAAACCTCCCATCCAGTGTTTTATTACCCATTTGCTCAAATATTGAACAGAGAAAGGTTTATTACGTTTTGCATTAATTTCATTTGAATTTCAATGAAATATTTATGGAACAGAAGTAGGGAATACATGAATATTTTCATTTGGTTCGGAGGAGACGTTTAAATTGGTTTTGAAATAGCATCCGATAAATTAACTGTGATTTTAGTTCACATAAATTTCATCGTGATGTACTAGAGTTAAAAAACAAATGAATCAGACTGCCAGTTCACCAAAAGGACAGATAAATAAATAATGGAATAATAAATTTAAATTACACGTTGAACGAGACGTATGTACAATATTTATAGATGAAATAATGCTTGGCTATTTGTTCTAAGGCTGCTCTCACACGGTACGATGTTTTGTCGCCTTACTCTTGAAGTTTGAAACAAGCATAACACAGTAGTTTTAGTAATTAACAACAATTATAGCTATTTTAATTAATGTGTAAGTGAATAGAGACTACTTTTTGAAAGATGGATACTTTAATATACCTTTCCAGAATAGACCAAAGACAGGTCTTACAGCATGAAACATGGGTAACATTTAAATAGTTGACTATAAACAATTAATTTGTAATCAAAAATATAGTTTTTATATCAGCAATTTATCAAAAACATGTTATTCTTATTGCTATATCATCTGACATCGTATTAAAAAGTTATCTCTGCTAAGATTAATAATTAATTTCATGAAGCTTATATTTGGTTCTGTTTAATAACGATAAAACGTTTTTATAAATTGTTTAACTAAGTGGGATCTACGTTAAATAATTTAGGGTTTCATTAAATATAACCACTAGTGGAGGAACAAACTCTCCAGATGTTTTGGCTAACTTAAATAAAACCTGCTATTAGTTCCCTGCGTCAGGGCATAGATTAATGTTATAAAAGAATGTGTTCGTTAATTAATCACAATGTATACGGTGGCTAGTGTTTAAATTCTCTTTCTAACATTGATAGTTGTTAACATCTCAAATATTATATAAAACTATAAGTTTCAGAAACAAGCTTTGGATGTTTTTGGTGTTATTTGCATCTAAAGCAACTTTTCCATATTGGAGAACTTATTTTCAGTCTTTCATTCCATACAGTAGACACCCTGTACAGATGCATCCTGACATACTGATTTGTTAAACACTCACAATAACATCTAAACTCACTTCTAATTATAAACCCACCTCTGTTTCAAATTCCAGAGCAATCCAAGGCTTGGGATTGGATTGAAGCTGTGCACACCGATATCTGGAAAGTCATAATTTCCATCAGCATAAAAAGCAGTGGATATTTCAAATGTCCTAAAGGGAAAAATAATAAAAATTTGTATATAATGTGTAGAAAATTTCTATATGTTCATTTGGCCAACAACATATTTTAATTATATATGTACTCAATTTTCTTTATATAAATTAAATTGTCCGCTTAATTACGTCTCTTGTCATGTCATCGACAGTTTTATTTTCGCTTCCTCTTTACACAATAATCTATAACACCTTGTTTAATAACACGAAAAATTGTGGACACTGAAACCTTAGTTAATTTGTGAATTCTATTTATACTTTGTGTCTTATAAAAGGGAGTACTCTTTTATCAACACAATTGAGTAGAAGTTTGAATAAAAATTTGGTACATATTATAAATCGCCTGGTTTTTAGTGGCAATACATCAAATCTGTGTAGAATTTTCTGTTCCTTGTGGAGGATAATCTATTTTAAAAGCAAGAAATTTTTTCAAGGTCACTTATGGCTTGTAGGAACAGAAGAGGGTCCAAATTTGAACCCCGTGGTATTCTAGAACTGACACGATCTATGGATCTGGTACTTTCATATTTAGCAAATTGTTGAGCCTAATAAAATGATTATAAATAAATAAGAATAATTCTGTTTTAATAACGCTGAAAAAAACTGACGTCTAATTTTCACAGTTCTGCTTTAGGATTATCTGGGTTAATGTAATTACATAAAAAAATTACGATAAGCTATCGAAAAAATTAATAACACACGAGTAGATTGACAGCTCACAGACATTGTGTGGTGTTGCCTTCCATACCACGCCACGTTTTCGTTTTCTATAAGAAACATTCCTTTTGAGCTATTGAGTCTACTATTACGGTTACATAACAAAACATCGCTTCGCCCACAAAAAGAATTAATTTATTTTACACGTTTTTCGCCTTGTACAGCGCCTTTAATCTCTAATAATAACTCAATCGCAAGTCAAAAGCGGACGTCGAGGATTTTTTACACCTAGTAGTCCCGATTCTGGCCGGTTATTTAACCACGACGAATAAATTACATATTCCAATGTGTCATGTAATCCAAATACGACCTGTTATTGGGCCTCGGACCCTCATAATGGCGGCGTGGCGTGCTCAAAGGGGCCCGAACGAACCATCAATCAATCATCCGACAATAATGGACAAGTAATTTAAAAATACATTCTTCCGCGACCTCCGTTCTAACCTCGAATTGTTACGCTGCGATCGCGTTGATCCGCGCCGTGCTGTCGTGTTGAATTCTGGAATTAAACGCCAATGACGTGTGGGGGGCGGGAGCATCGATTTTTTTATTCGGTGGGTTTTATGGACAGCGCGATATTTAATTAGCTTAAATCTCTTTCCCACAAAACACTGTAATTGGCGATATTATGCACTGCAAAAGATAATACTGTAAAATTACAAACATGCGTTGTGAATTTCTGTAAAATTACATTATATGTAATTCCAAATCTAATGTGGATTCAAGACTGTTGCCTTTTCAAACAATAGAACCCAGTTTTATTATGGTAATAAATTGCCAAACTGAATATTGTAAAATTACAATAACGTAGATAGGTTACTTGTAATAGATATACAAAAATACCTCGAACTTAAATGTGAACTAACGATTACGTTAAGAATTTAATTAAATTAAAATATACTGTAAAATTACAATTATGGAATAGGTTGTTTCCAGCAGTAAGTATATTTTGTCAATTTCAGTTTTAATGTAATTTTACAATTACATCATAAATCTACGAAAATTTCCGTAAAATTACATGTAGTCTGCATATCTAAGGTTTTCTTTACTTCTTCAAATAAAAAATTGTTTTATTGTGGTAATAAATTGCTAAACTAAATATTGTAAACTTACAATAATTGAAATGGGTTACTTGTTGCCGATATTAGGTATAAGTTGTAAAATTTCAATTGAAGTGTAAATTTACAATTAATTACATTAGAAAGTGTATGAAAATATTATGTAAAATTACATTGCATGTAATTATATTATATTTTTTTTATGAATTAAAAACCAATAATTATTTCTTCAGAAAAAAAGCGACACTAACAGACTTTAATTGTTACAGTATCTGCTGCGTGAATTCTTATTATGGACAGCTCAATAAGAGGTATAAGTTAAAATTACATTGAAATTACATTAAATTAAGAAAATTAAGCAATCTATTTTCAGGGGCTAACCTTATATAGTCTCTCTGAATTCTTTATTGGCAAAATGCTTATTTATTTATATATAACCATACATTTTTCATACATTAAGGTTATGTAACATTTTTAGTTTTCCTTTTGATAAACAAACATTTAAGTATTCAAAACGCTCTTTGTTCTGACTGCTGCTCCTATTAACCTGTCACTCTGTTCGAAGCAAACTCATTCGGAATATGCGAATTTGTAGCATAAAAGACATACCTATTATTACAGCTGCTACCAATCATCATGTGTTGCGGAATATATAAAATGTACTACCAGTAATTACATTTGGCCACACATATCGACCAGTGGTTGTGCTATAATTATAATATTGAATCATATTGGAATACATTGTTGCATTGACATTTTTAGTGAAAACTACCAACTTACCGTAGTTGTCTGTAATGTTTCACTTTCTTTTTTGGAGAAATTTACAGGCTGTTCGCCAATTCAAAAAGTCACGTGACTTAAAACGTGATCCAACAAAACCCCTCCATATCTTTTTAGCCGTTGAAAATATCCAAATATAATTCTAAATATTTCAAATTTTCACCCCCAAGAACGACGGTGACAAAATTATGGGGATGTTTCGCATGGTACTAGCTATGTCCTGTACAGATTTAGTTTTGCGCAACTCACTCGGTTTCAAAAATACAATACCTATGTACGTTTTCAGCCACGAAATTTGAATAATTCTAAATATTTCGAATTTTCACCCCCAAGAACGGCGGTGACAACATTTTTAAAATTATGGCGATGTTTCGCATGGTACTAGCTATGTCCTGTACAGATTTTGTTTCGCGCAACTCACTCGGTTTCAAAAATACAATACCTATATACGTTTTCAGCCACGAAATTTGAATAATTCTAAATATTTCGAATTTTCACCACCAAGAACGGCGGTGACAACATTTTAACATTAAGGCGATGTTTCGCATTTTATTAGCTATGTCCTGTACAAATTTAGTTTGCATAAATACAAAATATTATTGATACACACTGTACTTGTACTAAAAACCTATAATATTGGCCATTTCCATTATGTTCCATTTACATTCCAAGGACGATCCGATCCTGCATTGTCTACGAGACAAATACACGCACTTCGCAGTGACAGAGACCGAGTTTCGTTTACCAGAAACTGATAATCGAACAACATTCCTAATTCATCTTTGCTTGTGAAAGTAATTTACTTAAGTGCCTGGGTGTGCTATTCATCCTTACCCCTTATTAATCCGAATACCAGCTCGTGTAACATCAAGTGATCAGTGTAGTTTATCAAGCCGCCCAGGCCTACTACAGCAAATTGAGGTTCTAATGATCGCCAGCCGCAAATTACGTTAGGCAGTTTGCGTTGGCCATGTCGGAGATAGCACCAGATTACGGTATTAGTACTTTCATTGAACGGTTCTAGTGAACAGTAGAAATCAATTAATTCCATATAGAAGGTTTGTTTATGACTAAAAGAAGATTTCTTCAAGAAAAACTAAGGAAAGCGACCCAATTTCCTAAAAATTTAGTTTTTTTTTAATATCCCTTAATTTCTGAGCCTAGTGTATATAAATAAGTGATCTGCATTACAAATCAATGAAATATGGGTTTTTGTTTATGCTGATTAAGACCACGTAGCCAGATTCCTTAAATCCCTATAGCGATTTTTCCAAAAATTACTCAACCAAATCACTGAAGGCCATAAATTGCCAAATGATTATCGTAATTGTTTCTGCAAGCACGTATATCATATTTTATAAGGGTGTCATCGTTTCTAACGCAACACACTGTATATCTTTAATTATTTTATGAAACGTTTTTTTTTAATGCTGTTCATAAATTTAATTATATTAAGGTACTCATTCTATAATTGGTTATCTGTTAAATGATGTCAACAAATCAATGAATAAATAAGAAATGAAACGGCCAGCAAGTTCACCAGATTCCAGTACTCTAGAGTACAAATGACACGAATTAAGGTATTCAACAGCGAAGTAAATTGAATAGTACTAAAACGTCTCTATAATTTGTCTGAAACATAACAGAATGTCCAGTTAAATTCTGTGAGACGAGAAAATTTCCGATACTTTGTCTCTTTTACTGTTTAAATCACCACATAAATAAAGATTACTTCATTTCAATGAAGTAAAAATTAAATAGAAATTCAGAAGTCTCTTGTTGCAGGGGTAAATGGTATATTTATACAGCAATCAACGGTAAACATCGTACCTAATTCATGAAATTGCCTATTTAATAATGGAGAGAGAATTTCTCAAGTATTTATCCACTAGAGGACAAAAGGAATACAATTCCGGGCAGTAAAGGTATAAATAATTTTATCGTAGTTTCGTTCCATAGTTATGTAAACAAAAAACGGTTAAAATTAAACTTGGGGATTTTTTTTTACTGGCTTAATAAAAGAAGTCGATTGCTAACAATTTATCTGAGTCGTATAGAAAAAATAAAATATTTAAGAGGACGTGGTGATCCAATTTCATGGCCTCCTCATTCACCGGACTTAAGTCGTTTAGAATTTGATCTCTAGTGATATTTAAAATAGTCGGAGAAGTCAATAGTGCTAAAAAATTTTCTCTTCGAACTGAAGAGACCAATAAGTTCGTCCTTACTTCTTGTTCCAGGTCAGTCTTTATTTATCTTTTTTTTTTAATTTTTTTGCATTTTTGGTGTACAGCCAGAGCTACAAAACAAACTTTCAGCTTAAGAATCACGCTGTACTTATGAGTTCTGTTGTATAAGAAAAAGTACACTTCTTCACATCTAGAAAACTTTCATAAAATTAAACGATTTTGCCATAATCTATTCCGCTATTCATCGCCCGAAGAAAATACCGTTTTAATGCACCTTATTCTCTCCCATACAATGTGCTAAATCTCGGAGAATAACATTACACTTAATTATAATCCCCAACGCCCATATAAAGCCATACCAGAAAGACTAAGTGCCTAATAGCCCGTGTGAAAGTATACATTTCGAGTGAAAAATCAGGTGCAAAGTCGCAATTAGCCGGCATTGGCAACATGACACAAAGGTGATACTGTACGTCACGAGCGGTAGTACTAAACGGTGTTATTTATATAATAGATTCTTCGTGAAAGATCAGATGCGAAGAATGGCTCACTTAGATGGAAACAATGTCCTGTTAGCGCAGAGGATGTCGCTACGACTGAGCCGATAATAGCAGACTGTCAGAGGTCAGCAAAATAATAATACGTGCGTAGTAGTAATTATTATTATTAAGTTTTGGTGTCCGGCATTGGAGAAGATCGAAATGTACCACCTTGGTATTTAGACAGTGTAATAGAAATCAGTATGGACATGCTCTTTTTTATAAATAGGTTGTAAGGGGATAAAGAATCATGACCTTGAACAAGTCTACCATATTGAGAAGGAGTAGAGCAGACATAGCAAGAGTTTTGTTGATTCCTGCCTTATGTCATTGCATTTTGTTTAAGTTTCAATCAAATTTTAACTCAAGTTTCAACTAGATTGGATTCTCACTAGATATGAGTTCTTAAAAAGAATTCCAACTTCAATTCCAAATTCAAAGACAATTCCAAGAAATTAATTGGAATGAATCTAGTTTTGTCTGCACCTTGACGAAAGTCTTCAACACTATAACGTAGCATTTATAAACTTGAAGGTTTACACACAACAAAAACTAATACAAGCAATCCAAAGTTGGTTAAAATCCATTTCAATCTGCTTTCTCGCAAAGGATATATGCAAAAAAGTGCATCGTGCTTCATTGGACCAGGAGCAGCTCTTGAAATAGCATCAGCTACTGTCAAATAAGTTTTCTGAATTGCGCGAGAGAAAAACCAGTAGAATATTGGAAAGTATGGCCAAGATTAGGGTGTTTATGACAGTCCCATCAAAAAAGAGAACTAACAACTTTCTAGAATTAAACACATTATATCTGTGATCTTTAGCTAGCAAATCCAAATGAAATCCACAGTGATAACTCAGGACTTTCTTCTAACATCCATTTTTTTATGACAGGGACGTTTTATGGACGAACTTTGTGTTACTCAATAACGTCCACTGATGTACTTGTTGCACTATGGCTTTTGGAGATGCAACGGACAGTCAATTTGCCCAGAGCCCGCCTGACCACACTGGGAGATGTGCCACAGAAGGGCTCCGAGCCAATGAACTCTGTTTCGGATCCCTTCCCAGCAAGTTCATCTGCTTACTCATTTCCACAAATGCCTTTATACCCTGGCACCCAACACAGTCTGACTGTATTGTTGGTGGCCAGTTCAGTCAGCATTTGTAAACAATCCCACACCAGTTTTGAACTTATCTTGTGTGCGCCCAAAGCTTTAATTGCAGCTTGACTATCAGAGAATATATATATATGAGTTTACGTTTATAACCTCTACGTACATTCTCTGCCAGACACGACATTATCGCGAAAATTTCTGCTTGGAATACAGTAGGGAACTCCCCCAGACTGTAGCTTGCACTCCATCTGGGTCTGAGTTCATTGGGCAGAGTTAAGATATTATCGATATTAGCTTGGTTTGGTCGAAGAAGACCAAGTCCATTAAGCTTATAAGACTACTCGTAGCTCTCATTCAGAAATATTAAGTATGTAGTATCATTTTTCAGGATATAATGTTCCTAAAGAACCTCATTAACTTCGTTTGCACTTCAGTAAAGAAGAAAAGTAAAACACTTCAGCTCTCGTTGACAAACGAACATCGCCATTAGGCAAAACAAAGCCCGAGCGCCAATATCAGAACTTTTATAAAACTTCCGAAAGATGGAAATCCGTAAAAGAAACAATTAAATAAAAATCGTCCGGAAGTCGACGCCCCTAAAATTCCCCAAATAAATTCAGGGCCATTGTTTGCGAGAGGCGGCATTGAGATGCAAAGCACGCTTTGATCCTTCGGTAGGAGTGACGCGCCGTGACAGCTCAACAAAGCTCCGTTCGCGCTTTTGGACAGGGGAGAAGGGCTTTTATGCCCTCCGCCAGAAGGGCTGGAGAGCTTAAGCCGGCACCGCGACACTTTTGAATTTTCACACGCGGTTCTAGAAGGCTTCTACCGAGGACGGTTCGAATTTGTCCCTCGAGAACGTTTCGGGATCATGGGAAATATTTTGCTAAATCGTATATTACTTTAAAATAAAAAAAGTAACACTGGTTTGTTCAAATGTACTGCAAGCATGTCGTAGTACTGAATGAAATTCCACTCGGTTTATTTAAAGCGGTGATTTTTACAAGCTCGAATCACATTCTACAGATTACGGCCCACACGTAGGTCTCACAGCCAAGCGTAACTGCAGTTTTGCACGCCACACTAGATGCAATTTTATAGTTTTCGCCGAGAGACGTTAATTAGAGCTGTCGCTGTGTCGGACTGTGGATATGCAAACTGGCTATTTTTGGAACTTATTAATTATTTAAATGGTTGCCTTGATTAATTGTTATTTATATCGGTTTAATGCTAATGCCATGGGGATACAAGGCGTGTCCGAGCGGTTATTTGCATGCGGTTAATTTTTGTTTGGGTGGAGAACATTAATTTTGTGCCGGTCTTGAGCTGTTTCATTCCAATCATGTGCTTGGAGCATTTAAGTTAGAGTGAATATTTAATTTCCTAAAAAAATCAACTTTAAGAAGAAAGATAACTTTCTGTCTCCATTTGAAGCAGTACCAAAAACAACTCAGTCGCCAAACCACTTTTTAAACGCATAATCCGGTATGGACTTCAACTCCTTCAGCGGTTTTTGTTTTATGGCTTCTACGACTCGAAATGTGTTCCACGAAGTGGTATTTCGAGTTCGGGAAGAAGAAAAAAGTCACCAAGAGCCATATATGACGAATAGGGCGGCTGCTCGATGACATTCGTTGAGTTTTTGGTCAAAAATTCATTCACAATTATCGCAAAATCCAAGAATGGTCCTTCCATAAATCTGTTTTTTCGCGGCCTAATAACGCCTTTATAATATTATTTCTTCAATATTTCTCCATCCGGAAGAAATGTGTGGACGATAATCAGAGAACAGTCAACATGACTTTGATTTTTGATCGACTTTGACGTGTTTTTTTTTTTTGGTTTCGGCTCATTAAAAAACCGCCATTTCGAAGCTTATTGCCCCCTTTGCATGTCAAACACGTAAACTCATGTCTCGTCACCCATGATAATGCGTTGCATGAATGTAGAGTCCAAATTAGCTCGTTCAGGTATGTCTTCAGCAACATGTTTGCGATCCTCTTTTGGAACCAGCCGAGCTCCGCCGCTTGTCCAAAATATCAAATAAAATGCTGCGAACTGATTGGTGAGATATGTTTAGTTCGTATGCCAGCTCTCTCAAACCAACTTGCAAGCACCATTTTCTTCACTCTTTGTTCAATAACACTATCCATAGTAAAAATCGCTGGGCATACCTTAAGTTGACTAACAAAATTAACAACAGTAAACAAACTACTTGAGAGATCGCGCTCAAACTTAGCGTCAATATAGAGTACAGTGCTACCAACTCTCCATCAAAAAAGAAATTTAAATCTGTTTTACGCGGAATTTTTAAACGACAAATTCCGGATACTTTTCTGACGGAATGGATACTAAAAGGTAAAGAAGAAGGATATCCAGAAAACGAACAATGTACGTCCTCCCTGCTATGCCTTTCACATCGAACGTAGTTCTTTTTAGTGCCCCATATCCGAAGTTTTATTTACCGAAATAATCCAGATAATAACACGACCGTAAAGTGGATCGTAAAATGCGATAAAAATCGGTTTAACGCCAATTTGGATGTATTAGAATCAGCAGAAGAAACTATACAAAGAGCGAAGAATCGGCCATAAAGAATAGGATTAGCCAATGCTCTAAAAGAACCGCTGCTAGGTTGCCAAAGGGTGGAGATCATGGGCGGCGTTGAAAATTAATTCCAAAAGGTGGAAAATCATTTTATCAATTTTTTTTGTGTTTTTAAATTATTTTCGATTTATTCAACTGTTGTAAGTTTTTCTGAATTACAATTAATTGCGAATTAATCTAAATCTAATCCAAAATACTTAATAGTGGCGAAATTTTGAAGATTTTAATTAATTTTAACTCAAATAGCGTTACGTCAAATATACTTCGAGATATTTGTCCTAATGTGACATTAAAAAAAAAACTTTTACACATTGCATCTCGAAAACTAATTAGGAATTTTTCCTGGACTTTCTTATTTAGTGTCACTTGAAATATTTAATGTTAAACCATTTTATCAGGTTTTTTGTCAGTTTTAGAATTATTTTCGATTTATTCAACTATTAAGAGTTTTTTGAATTATAATTAATTGCGAATTAAATAATCTAATCCAAAATACTTAATAGTGGCGAAATTTCGAAAATTTTACTTAATTTTATCCCAAATACCTACCATTGCGTCAAATATATTTCGAGATATTTGTTCTTGGACATTAAAAAAAATTTTTACACATTTCATCTCAAAAACTAATTAGGAATTTTTCCTCGACTTTTTTTATTAGTGTCACATGAAAATTTTAATGTTTGATCTGCGGGGATAGAAAAGGGTTGCTGTATAAACCTTGCCGCAAAAGTTAAAACAAAATAGACCTGGCATTTTTGAGATTTTATGAAATTTGTATTCAAATCAAGCATTTCCTATTATTTGGTACCCCTAATTTAGCCCCTTAGAGGCCGTCTATGGGCAGAGCTTGCGCGTGGGCCCTTTGACACAGTAGGGGTGGCCCCGGCTTGACTGACGGGGGTTGGTCACGCAAGTGCGTCACTCTCGACAATCCGCCACTTCACTCAATGAACGCGTAACGTTTTTGAATTCTTTATTTGGTAAAAACACCGAGGGATAATTGCAAACTCACACGAGGGGCCGAATAAAAAATAGAAGTAGAAAAAGTGTGACGTTCAAGCTTTTTGTATACTTCAGTGAATCCCAAAGGCATAATAACATTTTTTCTAGAGACAGTTCTTTAAAAAATAGTTAAACTTTCTAAGACTATTAACTTTGCCTTGAGAAAATGAATAAAAACTGAAAATTGTCACGAAACAATGCAAAATATATTTTAAAATCACCGATGAATTCTAAAAAACTTCATCATCTCTTTATCAGTCAATTTCTTTTCAATATTTCCACACATGTGTCATCTTTCCATGACAGTACCGGGAATATTCCCATTATTGTCTGCGATTTACATTAGAAGAAAAGAAAAATGTTATTTGTTTAATATATACCAGGCGATATCATCCCGGGCTGTATATTTGAGAATCTAGTTATCTGTGAAGAATGGGCGTATTTGTTTTTCCAGTACGCCCGATGTCGGTTCCCATAAACACATAAATCCATCGGCAGCCCATACGAGCCTGTACTTTGTCTCTCTACAGAAAACAAATTCCACATCCCTCCCCATACAGGAAAGCTAATGGGAACCTTGTTCTCCTATCAAGTGAATCACGCGAAGCACTAAATAAATTCTCGGTGTATATTTTCATTTTTCACATGTTTGCGGCATCAATCTGTCGGTATGACGGCCGCAATAGCCACTTGGCGGGCTGCGGATCTCCTTTGATTCGGAAAAGTTAAGGCTCGCAGTTACACGGAACGTTTACCCGTCGGCTTTCAGCCGTTTTTTCTATAATACTGCCCGTTGCTTTTGTTGTAGTCAGGTCTATAACTGCTACTGTATTTCCAATACAACAATGGTTTTTGTTTGAAAACAATTTTATGCATTTTAATAATCTGTCAACTGTGTCAGTTAGTTTTAATCAATATGACGATTATTAAGACGATTATGTTGGGTTATATTCTAAAATGTAGCAACGCAGTAATAGTTAAAAGGACGACATAAGCATTAGATTTGTGTGATTGAAGATCGCTTTGACGCGCAAAAATCGTTACGATTTGTCGCTACGTGTGTGACTGGCTTTAACATGGTTCCTCGAATCTATTTATTTCTCGAGTGCCAAGAATCTAGACGGTAATGAAACAACCTACGCTCAATAAAATCTCGTGACATTTGCGAGAATATGAAATAACCTGAAAATTGAATTTCAGACACGGAAAAACAAATAAATCTTACCGCTACGTAAATATTCAAAATGTAATTCCGTCATCAAATAGCTGTTACCTGCCGAAAAAAATCAGTTTGCGCTCCCCCTTACACATACGGAAACATAGATTCCAAATTGCAGCAAGTATACGCGAACGCAATAACGTGGGTTTTTTTATTAGATAAGCGAGCTACGGGATGTTACGCCCCTGCCTGGAGACGGCGGCGTCGTTTTTCAAGCTGTATTTTATGTAATAACACCGATCGCGACGCATAGTGAGACATTCCCGGTGGCGTAAATCCGGTTGCAAGTGTACAACGCGATATTCATTGTCATCAATTTTATCACTAACAGCAATATTGGTGAATATGCTCAAATTGTGATAATTGTCAGCCTTCATTTCTTTTAGATACACAGGTGTAAAGGGATATTCCTAAAACGTACAAGGTTGATTCTTGTCAAAACAAACAAACAAATTTTTTTCCTAAATCAGTTTTTAAGGGTTCGAAAAATGTGTACAAAGACGCGTTGTTAGAATTAACACTGCTTCTTTTATCAACCTTTTGCATACATAGAGAAACGGTACACATATTAAAAGCGTATTTTTTGTGCAATGCTAGTGCATAGAAGTTGATAAATATGGTAAACGTCAAGAGATAGATCATATATCAGATTTTTATGTGGATTTATTACAAATATCAATGTCTTTTTAAAAAACATAGTGTAACACTTGTTTATTTTTCATGTATTGTAATAATAGGAATTAATATGAAATATTTTATTATGAAATGAAATCTGTCGTGGTTGTTTTGAATCAAACTGCTGTTCACACGGAATGCGCCAGCCAATTGTTTATTTGCCCTTGAGATAATGTAATCTTTGCGACAGTGGTGCCTGGCCAGCGCCCGAATAAGGTTGATTATTATAATATCGGTGTGCTAGCTTGAATATATTTGTTTAATGAATTGTGAATTTGTGAGTAATACGCCATACTCGTTTATGTTTTTGAAAACCCCAGGGCGCACCACGTGTTCCCGGTCTTAATGGCTGTGGTTCCTTCGAAGTGTGCCTTGTAAGTTCTACGGAGTCTTGCATACGCTTCGATTGACACATACTGCAATTTGCGCAATTTTTTAAATAAAACTCGTCCGTGTTTATTTTAAATTTGACTTCTATTCTTACTTTTTTCGCAAAACGATCTGTTAATTATATATTCTACACAGTTAACTGTATACTGGTGTTAAATATGCGTACGCATTTAAAATTCTATGTTCAGAGACCAAAGACAGGTGTGAGGAATGGTATTACGCCTCCGGGATATCCTACAACCGGAACATCAGTCTTCACAAGTGCCAATGTGAACGAAATGAAAGGGACCAAACTGGGGTGTACCTCGCTCCTAAGTGCCTGAACCTTTATGACAGTTCAAAGAGGTTTTTTCATAAAGCACCAAGGAGATTTTCTTACGGGGAAAGCAATAACACGATCGCAATAATCGGAGTTACTTTCAAAACGCGTACAAAACGAGAAACAAAGGTACAGAAAGGGATCTGTTTCGATGTCTCCATTTTCCTGTACTGAAACTTCAAAGTTTGCGCTACTGAAATGATTTTCAAAATTCATCTCCTAAAAAGCCCGAGGCTGTTTGAACAATTATGGAATCAAACAAAGAAAAATAGTTTCAGAGCCAATTATATCGTTCGTTTTTAACAGAAGTAATGTTTCCAGGAACAGATAAATTACCGGAAAATTTTGTGCAAATCAGCTAACCTTCATTCAATTAGCGAAAATGATAAACGCCAAGTCAACATCCACATTCCTAAATTTGCGTGTGTGTATCTAAAAAAAATTGCCAGGGTCCAATATTTCCGCTGCAGATAAGATATATCACTATCGCCCGATATTTATTAAACCAAAAATAAATCTAATTTCTGGCATTGTACTATACGGGGTGCACCTAATTCGACTGCCAAGCAAAACCTATTAACATTTGTTTTTATTTAAAATATCACTACCAAATTTGGTACACATTTTTGGCTATTGATATAAGTCGATAATAGTCAAATGTGTGTACCAAATTTGGTAGTGATAGTGAACTATATTAGAAGAAACACCCAGTAGAAGTTTGGCGGTGGAATTTAAGGACACCCTGTATAGGTAGTATATATTTTTATTAATATGTTTGAATAGAAATCCCGAGGAAGAACAATTCAATATATTACAATGAAATAACTGTAGAACTTTATTTTGTAAAAATATGTACCTTTAAACCTTTTTAAAGGGCTTTTTTCTCAAATACAGTCGCATTCGGCCTAAAGGCTAAGTTGAATTGCTCTTCGTTTGCCGATAAGCTCTCCTAACTTACTTAAAATTGCTCAAATTGGAAAAAGTAACTTTCGTCTCTATTAAAAAATCCTTTGAACCGGTCGAGCATCCATTATAATGGCAACCTCTGCGCCACCGTCAAAGCTCTACATTACAGTCTCCCACCGCTTTGTCGGGGAAAAAATCGAATTACCGACCAGCAGACGGGGCATATTCGATTACTGGGACATTCTCTCTTGTTAAGTGCGTTACTGTGATTCTACAAATTGACTCCTGGGACCACTTTCATTTGTTCCTCGAACGTAAATGTGATGTTAATTTCAGTTCTTCAGTTTAATTAGAGTTTTGTAAAATTTAATCCTTTTTCCTTCTTAATTATGCATAAATTCCACAAAAAAATATATAAAGGACAAGTTTCTAAAATATTCTTGTGTATTTACTTGCATATCCAAAAGATTATTCCATATTTACTGTCATAAAAAATTAAGAGGTTTAACAAATAATTTATTAAAATTGCAGTACATATTCGTTAACGCATATATTGTTTCTGGATAAAATTGATATTGCAAAGTAATTAAATGATGCAAAAAAATTGTATGAAACATATTTCACTCGTATTATTCAAATGTCATAGTTTTTGAAGACCAAAGTAATGTAACATATCTTTATTACAGTATATTTTGTTTACTGGTAATTTCTCACTATGGAAATGACTATACATTTCCAATATTAAGTAAATAGGTATTCAATGAATAAGCCGTAAATTCTGATGTAGCTCAATATCGAGGAAATGTCTTCTTCGGATAAGACCGTCATTTTTATCCGAGGAATATTGATAAACTTTTCCAGCGGCGCTACGAAGAAATACGAGGAAATCCTGAAGCCTTCCCGAGCTTAACAATCCATCAGTTTCCCGTAAATACATATCCAGTTTTACATCCTGGAATCTTACGTCTTTTACCCCGGCATTCGAGAGAGAGAAAGAGAGAGACAAAATTGCAAAAATACTTAGGAAACACCTTCCACTTGTTTCTTTCTTTTCCAAAGCAAACACATTACCGTCGATCGATTTGTTCCGGGTGATAAATTATTCCGGAGGCGTTCTCCTCCGGGCCTCCGGTATTTTTCAGGAACCTACCGTAACATTCGCCAGCGGCAACAACTTTTGATTGATGCGTTGGCGTAGGTGCGATTTTTTATGAAGTTGATAATTTGTTTTGTTGGCGTGGCAATATATTTCCTGCCGAAATTTAAACGATTATTACGCCGGGGTAATTAGTCTTCCACGCGATTTTTTTTGCTCCTGGTGGTGGCGCGTTTTTAATATGCCCGTGTTTTTGACAGGTCATGCTCTAATTCTCCGCATTCCCGAGATTCAAAGGTACAGAGATTGATTGATTTATTCCGTACCTTTACACGTTTAAACGTCACGAAAAATATAGAGATATAAAGAAGAAAATTTCGCAGGAACACCACATTATTAATAGTTGTTTCTGCTTAAACCATAGTTTTACAAGCCCCGCTGTACCAGCTACTAGCCGTGTATTTTTCGTACACAACTAATCAGTTCTAGCTGTCTGCGAAACAGATAAGTGATTCGAGTGTGTGTGTGTACCAAAGCTAATCTAAACGGGTATGGCGATACGCGCGATCACAGAGGATTATACTATCTAAACATTTTAGCATTGTATGCAAAAGCGAAATATTGATTGACGTTCTATTTTAAGTCATAATGCTATAATTTAGAAATGGATTAGCCTCAGTTTACTCTGGCTGGTTTTATCTCAACGGAATCATTAGCGATAATGCACTGTCAATGAGAAAAAATACGTACGAATTCCATGGAAATGGACGTCCTCGAATCCGGATTCGGATGCCTGCTGATAGAGGGCTCCGAGTCGCTCGGAAAAGTTACAGTGGCTGTGCAGCGTGATTCACAAAAAAAACTTTGATGGTACGCGCGTCATACAAAATAGAATCGACATGACCAAAAGAGTAGTGATAAAATATTTATAGGTTTCGAACAAAAAGTGTAAAAGTAGTATTGCACTTATTACTGTGGTTTTGTTTCTGTTCTTATTATCATGGTTCGTTGTTTACATCTTACAAAATGTGATGGTGAAGCAAGATAAAATAAATCGATGTGGTAGTTACAAATGAAACTGTCTTTACACAAAATGATATTTATTAGATTATTAGATATATCAGATATTTTTTCCAGATATATTTCCCAAATTTTAGTAGCGCATCGCATATAAAATATTGAAAATGTGACAAACAATCAGGGAACCCCTATATATGTCAATTTCTTCCGTTCATTTATCAAGTTAATGGTTGGTTAGTGCATTATTACACATAATAAATGTTTCTTTTCAGCGCTGATTTTTTTTACGCCATGCAGTGGTGAATTTTTGACTGTGAACCGGCAAAAACATAAATAGAGGGCTGCCAAGCGTTGGAGTTCCGATAAGCCGGTGTCAGTTGAAAATAAAAAAAGTGTCACGCTGCTCATTTTTGTGATTAATGGCAAAATAACGAACCAGGTCAACCGAGTAGGACTACGATATCCACGCGCCAATTCGTCGGTGAAGGAAGAGATAATTATTTTGGGCTTAAAAGGATATAGATCACCGATAATTAAAAGTAAAAAATGGAGACGTGTCAGTTTTAGTTTGCCGTAATTCATCAATATTTTAAGAAAGAAATGTCTGTATAAGACAGATTATCCTATTGTTCATTACATCCCCAAAATCAGTTTATTATCGAGCTAAATCAGTGTTTATTGTATTTATTGTTCATTCAGAAGAACATATTTTATCACGTTTTTGTGGTTTTATTTAATATTCTTTACAAAAATTTTAAAAAAATATTGGTGTGGACATAAAATAAAGTTTGCAGCAAATTTGTTCTTATTTTCTGCACCACTTCTTATAACGGCCTTATTAGTACCTGATTCAACTTATTTACATGAATTATGTACACAGCTTCAAATAAAGCATCTAGACACTTGGAAAATTTTTTCACGTAGAAAAGACCGCTCAACCTTCCAAATGGTTTTTGAAAAATTGAAATTGGTTGATTAGGACCACCACAGTAAAGTAAAGTTAACACTCTTTTTTATTTTTAAACAATTAGATTACATTCATCAACTTGCAATTTAGTTTTTCCAAAAATTATAATTTTAAAATACACGGAAATACGTTTCTTAAAAAAAAAGTTTAATTAAATGAAAAACGAAGAATAACATAAAACATAATCTGAGATACGGTGGTAAAATATAATCAAGCATTTAGAGCAGGAGTTTTGAATTTCGCAGAAGATTTTCCGTCGTACAAACCGCGTCCTTTCAAGAAAATTGCCAGCTCATTTATCTGATTAATGGGAAAACAGCAGAGTGGGTCCACCGAGCTCAGCGCGACACCTATTAAGGAAGAGATAATTATTTTCCGCTTAGAAGGACATAAATCACTGGTAATTAAGAACAAAAAAGCGACGGGCATCGCCCCGAGATTCCTCGGCCGTTTTTTTTTCGCAAAATACGTTTTATATTTGATCACATCTGGAGCGAATTTTCCGGCACATAAATAAGGCCGTATCAGTTAGCGCCGCATATGAGATGGTAATCCATCATACCCGTTAAAAAACACCGTCACTCCTCATACCCTAAATAAATTTAACATGATATATTATCATTCGCAATCTGAGGGCTTTCCTCGACGCTGTAGGAATATATCTCGCTCGGATTACGCTCCAGAAGGTTGCCTCGTCCATTTTAACGTTGATTAACTGAAAGATGAGCAGCATTAGCTGGATTACGGCAGCATTAAAATGATTACTTCGCCTATGAAACCCTTCCACTAACCTATCAGAAAAAATGTATGCTTAGTCCCGAAGTACACTAACATTTCACTAATTCGTGTGCCAGAAACTTCAATCCAACCAAAGAAATGCATAAAACTGATGTTAAATTTTCCATGTTTTTAGGTTGCATTATACCATTTTCTACCACGACAATGTTATTTCTTGTAGTTTTTACTCCAACGATTCTGTCTTTTAACTCATATTTTAGATAGAAGGTAATTTGTAATCCAAGTACCAATAACACCGAATTGCTTTACACTATAAAGAAATCTAAATCCAGAACTTAACAAACAATAACTGGCTATAAATTATTTACAAACGACCTCCTCTAATGCACCGGAACCATTAATTTTACCGATAATCTCTCAAAAATGCCGGGAGAGACCGTGAGCACGTAAAGTATGATAAACTGTCAGCGTATCAGCACATCAACTTTGAAACTTAAAAACCTTTACACCACGAAACCGCTGTCGGACCCGCAATTTATCATCAATTTATCGATCGATAAAGGACGCTTAGGAAGTTTTTAAAATCAATAAAGATACGGGAAACTTTTGGACCGATTTGAAATGTAATTTTCAGTAAGTGGTCCTGTTCTACGTATTTAGAAAAGTAAATAGTAATAAATAAACATGGTTACTTACTATGCTTTAATTTGAGATACTTAGTCAAAACAATCAATTACTCAGACTTTGTCATCGAAATTATTGAGTTGGGGAATAAATAATGTCCGTTTCTTTTTTCAAATTTAAGATATTTTGTTTTTAACTCTACAATTATCAATAGGCTAATCAGTGATATATTCTCCATCGTTATTTATGACCCCTTCCCAACGTTCAACAAGTTTCTCGATGTCTCTGTAACAATCCTCCGGTTTTGACTTGAAAAACTCAACCAACCAAGCTCTTAACTCATTGTCGTTGTTAAGAGAAACACCGCGTAAGGAGTTTGATAAAGAACGGAACAAGTGAAAATCAGAAGGGAGAGTATAGCGGATGAAGCAGAACTTCCTAATTCAACTCCCGAATGGTCGTTTTGGTCTTGTTGGCGATATGTGGTAGCGCATTGTCATGTTGCAAAAGAACGGTTTGAGTGTTTGGTTCGTAATAAATAATCCCTTTCTAGTCCCGCCAAACGCATAACATTCTCTTTCGAGGATGAAGCTCCGGTCTTGCTTTTGACCCAACAGCCGAGTCTTTGAACTTTTCCCAACGAATGCAAGTGGTTTACTACTGTTTTGTGATCACCTCCCATCTTCTGAGCCAATTTTCTTGTTGATTGTCTTGGATTTTCGGGAAGTAGTCGATTCAAATGCTCTTTGTCAAATTCAATAGGACGTCCGAAACGATTCATGTCTTTAAGGTTGAAATCACCTTCATTAAAACGCAAAAATCACCATATACGACACAATTTTCAAAAACAAAAGGAAGCTAGTGCCGAAAATGATCAATTTTATCGACCTGACCTTCCATTTCAAATGAATGAAAATTCACAAAAACTAAATCGAGGGAAGCAACCAAAACCACGATCTGATAGAGCAATAAGTCCTCTTTCGAATCATTTGTATGAATTTGACAATACGTTTAATTCTTGTGATTTTTAGATTTGAAAAAAACGGACATTACTTATTAAATTCAAAAATGTTAGAAGATAATAATTAAAAGTATTAGTCATATTTAGCTGAAAATAAATTGTAGACTGCATTATAATATTCCTAATCTTGTGTTATAAACGAAAAATATAAAATATATTTACATACCCAATGGCCTAAAAAATAAATTTTCGTTTTGAAGGTACAGAAAACGCAATATCGCTTTGTAAAGTCCTTAGAATTCCTGTTACAGCTATAATAGAAAATAAAAAGGATGCAGGCGTTATTTTGCGGACGATTTGTTCCTGAATGCATCGTCGGTATGTGTCAAAACTCGCTCCTAACGGCTTTTCGAGCAGTTTTCGCGATATTACTTTCATATCAAGTATTTGAGGACTATCTAGAGACCATTTCGCAACCGGAGATCGAACTATCAACTGCCATTTGACGCGAAAATGCGGTATTAACAGAATTTTTATCAGTACTCTTGCAAGATAGGGTAATATTAATATCTTTTGAAGAAATGTACAGTAATTAGTTTATTGAAATCAAGTACGCGTTGACTGTAACAAAACAAATGAACATAATAATGCGTATTACCACTAGATTCGTCTTCGTTCAAGGTAGTCGGGAAATTTTAATGCACAATAATTTTATTTGTTTTCTTTTACATTTAAATATATCTGACTTATATGCCCCCGTTTCTGTGAAAACATACTTGAAATAACAAAAACCCCATTATTTCCTTAAGTAAAGTCTGATCTCCCCGGTATTTATTTTATCAAGCTTATTGGTTGTTTTGTAATGTTCTTCCGAAGTATTCAGCAACTCAACACGATAAATATTTTTATTTTGGGACTTAAACAAACAGATCGACTGATTTAAGATCTGTATTCTCCGCTTTTTCTTTCTACCGAAAATAAGATTAAAAATAAGTTTGTGATGTAGCAGCATCCTATTTTTAGGGTAAGGTAAATAAAAAACAACTTGTATATGGATCTAAGGACGGTCGAAATTAAAAGAATAAGAAAGCAGTGGCGTACAAGAAGAACTATAAAGGGTGGACGTGTTTTTGAAATTTTTCAAAACTTCATATTAAACGAAATGTTCAGGTGGAAAGTTTTATATGGGACACCCTGTATAATATGGAAATAAATGACATTGAAGATAAAGGTCCCTTTATAATGGTACATATTTCCTACAATAAAACGCATATATCACGAACGTTTACAATAACAAATCAAGGTAACGAGACCATGATTTGGAATTTTATAAAAAATACCTAGTTCTGCGATCAAAACAGGCAAAGTCAGCTCACTTATTTTTGGCAATGCGAGATGGGAAGGTCACCAGGTAATAGGCACACGTATTCTGGTAAACCAATGAATAGATATTTTACGCGTTAAAAGGTACGGTGGGTGGCGTTCGTCCTCTGCAGCTGAGGGATATTTGATTAAAAGAGGAATTTGGAAGTATATTTGTATAAAAGTAGTTGCAAGGAAGTAAATGTGTAAAGAATAGAAGTGTTTATGGCTGAACATTGTCATCTGACGTTTCGAGAAATATATCGCTGTCTTCCTCAGAAGAAGCTCTGAAGCTCTTTCAGACGCAATATGCTTGTCCTCTTAAATAGAACTCCTTCCAATTCAAGGGTCATTGTGTTGTTTAATATCCACTGATTTGTGCTACTGCTTATGCCACACAACATTCACGGTTGCAAATTCAATAGACTATACTGAATGTATCGGTGTAGCATAGAATTTTATTTATCTCAAGTATGTCTAAAATTTATCCCATAATCCAAGCGGAGATAAAAAATATTATTATTGTATCTCTCGGTGCTACTATGTTTATGTTCTTATTTACTGATCATTCATAACCGCTATGGAGAAATATCCCAGTGTTAATTTAATAAAACTGGGCTCAACATCGCCCGAACCAGACGTATAAAATTTATCGGTATCTTATCGAGAACCCAGGCGTAAGCACCACGTTTTAATTCCTATTTAATTTCATGTTTATCTGGCGTGTAATATAATAATTATTAGCATATAAATTTTACAAGGGCATGACAATAAAGCCATTTATAGATATAAATCATAACAAAATCACAGTAGCAGGGCAATTTGTAATAAAATGTTGTAAATTATATTTTGATATGTATTGAACCAAAGAATCTACCATGTGTCTGTTTACTGAAACGAGAGATTAGATAACAGCGTTTGTCAGTATTTTTTTTATCTATAAGTGCCTCATATGTGCAAACGTTCCAATATCTACGATACATTTTTCACTAAACTGATAACCGTAAACCTAGTAAGTACTCGCGTTCAGAAAATTACCAACTATCCGAAATAAAAGTTTATTATTTGTTATTGTTTGATTAAGTTTTATTGGTCCCGCTAATATCGCTAATCCGCCAAAGACCACCAAAACTCACCAGCAAATGGAAGATGCTTTCTGTTTGGAAACTACCATTACAAAAGTTGTCCAAAATCAAAATATTTATTTGTTTTCTGTTTGGAAACTATGTAGAAAAGAAATACAAAACAGAAGTAGTGCCATATGCGTAGAATTTAAAACAAAGGCACTTGCGACACTATACCCGGATTTTTTTTGAATTTTTTGATGTTTAATTCTTCAGAAGCAGAGCTGGATAATTTTTTAATCACATAAACCCTCGTAAGGTACATTTAACTAGGCGACAGCTTCTGAAGACGAAAAAACAAAGCCTTTGCTGTGTTTTGTAGCTGTTTCAATTTTTGAAAGACAATTTCCAAAGCATCACGAAACGTTTAATAATCCTATTTTATTTTTAGTTTTAAAGCATACAAGTCTGTAAACTTTAAATTGTCCAAATTATACAACAAAAAATGATATTTTGGAAGAACTTAAGATTCAGTTAAATAAAAACCTCGTCTCCTGAAAAAACCAAAATCTATTTTCGTGTCTCCATCCCACTGAAGGTTGCCTCCATATTTATAATCTTATTCCACCTACCGAAATTCAATTACCTACCCTCGAAATCCCCTTACTTTCCTTGATTCAACTTTAATATTGTCGTAGAGTGAAAACGCCTGGATTTGACATAATCGAGACGGATATAGGGAACAAATCTGGGGTTTATTTCCTTAGACCCTTATTCGAATTTACATAGATATAGGCGATCATATCAGTCACTGCATTAATGTATCTACTAAACTAAAATAAAATATATGTCTGGGTATAGTCTCTTGTACAACACAATGTAAGTATAATACAAATAAGTTTACGTCTGAGATAGCTCCATCCATACATGCGCATTGGATTTTCTCAATTTGAGCCAGAAACGCAAACTTATTTCTGTTGGTGGACGCAGAAATGTCTACAAAGACTGTAGAATTTGTAGAACCGTTAAACAAGCCATTTCAATAGTTTGGGACTTAAAATTCCCTCTGAATAAACAAAGATTCGAATAAATTTGATATATATTTTTCATCGAGTTCTCCCTTTGCTCAGGTTTCGCAGATTTACTTTTCTCGGGGCGTTTAATAAAAAGCCTAATACCTTGAAAATTGAGACTGTTAAAAATTGTTTTTACTCAATTACGTCTACAAAATAAATACAAACCAATTTCGTATTAAAATATATTTAAAACACCATAAGGCAAATAAAACTATAAAATCTATGAATACCAGAAAGAAATATGAGGAAAAAATATCGGTACCTAATTTATTAATTAAATTGACGAATTAAATCATCTGACAAATATTCAATGCTTGCTTTTTTTTTAATGACAAACATAAAAGTAGTCAAGATATAGTGACATAAAACGAGTAAAAATTGCTATTCCATTCATCGAGCTCAAGATTACATCTAAATATACCAAATACGTTCTCTTCTAAATCTGATTTGAATAATTTGAGTAAATTATGTTAATAAATGCAGTAACAAAAATTGTACATAACATGTTTTCTACTTTATAGTTTTGGTGATCAAATAACCGCCACGTAAATAGTGTTGAATTTTTCCGAAGACGCTTTTGAAGTTTTTAGCTTCCTACATGAGGAAGCACGCCTCTCCTAGAAGACGCTGTCGTAAATTGCTGCTATTTAGATTCGGCGAAATGTTGCGTATGCATAATAAAATTTTGCTTGAAAATATCAACTGTTGCCTTGTATGAAACTAAACAGTGTGCTGAATTTTGTAATAATGACATCAATACCAAAATATTGTTTCTGTTTTAAGCATTTTTCTTATATGTTCTTGTATTACTACACATACTTTATTATTTATTCTTATGGACATAAGTGCGCAAAGTATAATTTTGCAAAAAATTTATTTTAATTTCTAACATCTAGAAATATGTCATAGGTACTTTATTACAGTTTAATTTGTAAAAGATATAGAAATACACAAAACGTATCGTGCTTAGTGTTTATAGGATGAATTTTTCTCTTGTGCCTGTCGGATAAACAGCAGTCAATTATTAGACGGAATTTTAAAAACAACGCCGTCTTTAGCTTCAAATATATTTTTGAGTAGGTACTTTAAATTAACTTCTCGTACTTTTTTGCTTTTAAATATGTTTTGTCAGGTCTGCTACTGAATAAAAAATAACGCAACGCCTCTACTATCTTTTTAGTCAGACTTAAATTTATATCAGTGGTAGATATATATATTTTTCGCGAGTTTCCTAATTTCGAAAGGTAAAATCAAATCAATCATCTAATTTAGGATCATACCTGTTTGTCCGCTGAATGCTCGGTAGCTGTGATAAGATAACCTAAACTGGATTATCCGCATACATACACACACAATAAAAGTACTTTATAGAGTCTTACGAACTACAATTAACAACACGTCAAATATTAGTTTTAGCTAAAGTTAAACTATCCTTACTTGTACTTAATCGAACACTAATAACATCGAACAGTAAACTTACACTGTAAACACTTAAGATCTAACAACAAACAGAGGGCGAGGCGTGTTCGGAGTCGCTTCTACGGGAGTTTCCCGTGGAAAACCCAAAGGAAAGGTGCAGAAGCGAACGTGGGGTTGTTAGAAATGTCTTTGTTGGGGCGTAGCGACGTAATTTGGTAATATTTCTAATCGACGAGGCCGGCTTAGTGATAAGACGGAGCGATAACGACTTCGCAATCGCGTCTACGGCAGACTGAGTGTTTTCCCGAAGGGCTAGATATGTTTTATCAACCGATAAGACCCCTCTAGCTACCGTGCGCGACGCATTCCGAACGGCCGGCGTCGGCGTGCGACGCCTCGCGTCGTTTTGGGACCGTGGAGTCGGTGGGTCGGGCGGCGGGGAATTGGACTGGACTTAGTTTCGATATTTCCGAAGTTAGGAGTGAACCGCGAAGGTTTACTTGGCCAAGAAAGTTCGAATACAATTTTTATTTACCACAAAATATGAAGAATAAGAACTAATTTCCTAATAAAACAGCTCCACCAAAAAAAAGGTCTGGTGCAAATGACCAGAGCACATTATTCCCATGTTTTTTGAGCTCTTACTTCGAATTCGATGTCAGAATAGCCCCAGCAAGTCACCAGAATTTTCTAACATCAAAAAGTGCTTAAAAATCCCACAAAATCGACAAATCATCATTTAAAATCCAGATATAGTTTGTCAGAGATTGAATCTAGTGGTCAGATCTTTATATTCCCATGTATCTTGACCCGCCGAATACGAGTCCGAAGTCAGATTTGGCACATAAGGTCACAAATCCTTCCTAATCTTAAAAAGCTTAAAAATCCACAAAATTGCTAAATTAGCTTCCATGATCCAGGTATGATTTAATAGCGACTGAAAATCGTGGTGTTACCTATTTATTATTGTATATTTTGACCCGCTCAATCCGAATCCGATGTCAGAATTGCCTCAACAAATAACCAAATTTTCTAACATAAAAAAATAGCTCAAAATCACTAATATTCTCGAATTTTAGAATGATGAGGCTACAAATAATGCAAAAATATATTAAAAATAACATACTGGCATTATTTAAGTGCTATATAGTTTCTCCAAAATTCTTCCTATTAAAATTACGCTTAATGTTATGATAGTATGCACTTTCCTGCATACTTATAGTCCAGGAAAGTTAGACATAAAATAAATGAATAAACTTTTTTTACTCTGAGATTTTTTTATAGAAAAGTGTAAGTTTTGAGTACAGAAAACATATGTCACACACCCAATCACCAGTAACATACAGCGTTTTGAGATATACAGGGTGGGCCATTAGTGTGAGAAAGTAAAATAACTCCCTTGTTATTCATAATATAGAAAAAAAAGTTTATATAAAAGTTGTACAGAATCAAAAAACCTAAAGGACAAAATTAATTTGAAAAACACACAGCGATCAACAAAAATAGGACACGCCAAATATTACATTTTTAAATGGAACATCCTGTATATTTTTAAACATATGGATTTCTGAGAAAATTCTATATATGGCAATATAAACAGTTTAACATTTTAGTGCGGGGTTGCCAAGTTATGTAGAAAATTCTTCGAATTTTGGAAAAAACATGACCTCGAAGAAGTTGTATTAACTTTCAACTAGTAACACTTGGAGCAAAAATATTTCACAGAGTTATACGCAAATGTTAGTCAAAGACTCCTTTATTAGCTAATATCCATATTTTATACAGGGCATTTTTTATAATACGATTATTTTAAGAAAGTTCAAACTTGATTTTCTAAAACTTTTCAAATGGAATACCCTGTATTTTATTGTTCTATTTTATTCACATATCAGTCCACTTCAACTTTTATGAAGTATGTTCTATACCTAAAGTTGTTAGTTTTTAAGATATAGCATCATTTCTGGAAAAACCTAATTTTTATTATTTTTTGTCGCACGAACAAAATTGTCACATTGTGTCAACTTGTCAGTTCATAATTTATCATTCCATTTTGAGTTAATTTTATTAGTTAATATTTATTTGTGGTATTCTATAAAATAATAAAAATTAAGTTTTTTCAGAAATGTTGTTATACATCTTAAAAACTAACAATATTAGATATAGAACGTGCTTAATAAAAGTTGAAGTGGACCGATATGTGAATAGAATAGAACAATAAAATACTGGATGTTCCATTTGAAAAATTTTAGAAAATCAAGTTTAAATTTTCTAAAAATGATCGTATTACAAAAAATGCCATGTATAAAATATCAATATTAGCTAATATAGAAGCCTTTGTTTAACATTTGCCTATAACTCTGTCTAATTATTTTGTTACAAGTGTTAGTAGCTGAAAGTTAATACAACTTCTTCGAGGTCATGTTTCTTCCAATATTCGAAGAATTTTCTACATAACGTATCAAATTAATTTTGTAGTTTAGGTTTCTTGTTTCTGTATAACTTTTATATAAACTTTTTTTCTGTATTATGATTAAAAAGGGAGTTAATTTACTTTCTCACACTAATGGCCCACCCTGTATATGATTTTTCACATTTTTGACCAAACACTACCAATATCTCAATGAAGATGAATTTTTTCGAATAAAGTTTCAAATATAAATTTTCTACAAAATTTCACCTATGAAATATTTCGATTTTCCCAATAGTTTTTCAGTATATTTTTTAAATGAAGTAGGTACAGATTAGATTTTGAAGTCAAAATAATGGTCAATTCATTGTCAAAAGTCAATTAGAAAAAAGAAATTTGCGGATAATTCTTGGAAAATCTTATAGTTTTCCGAGTTTTAAATATTTATGAGCATTAAACGAATCATTTTATAGTTTTCGAGGGTATACATTACGAATTAATTATGAGATTTTTAATATTTGCCAGAAAAATAAGTTTTCTTTGAATTTGTTGTGCGACAGCAATGAATTAGTTTTACATAAGAAACCTATGGAAGTCCATAAAAAATTGTTAAAAATAATAAATACAAAAAATATATTGATATATTTTTTGTATTATAATGCCTTCCTAATAAACATAAACACTTAAGCCTGTTACATCTTGATAACTGTAACTTAGTTTTTGTTCGATTTACCACTTTTTTTAAGATGAAGCTCATTAATTTTCATTTATCAGCAAAGCTTTAATCACCCTCTTCATGCCGTGCAAATAATTAAAGATTTATAAATATTTTACTGTGGGACACCCCGTAGATACATTTTTTTTATTCAAGCCAGCACATGAACTCGGAACATCACCATAATTTACAACTTCTTGAGCTCGCGCTGCTGTCAGACCACTGCTAGTTCAAAACCGAATTCATTTAGTCCCTAACTTATTATCTCGCGTTTTTCCGAGTTGTGCCACAATCCAGTGGCGCCGCAGAATTTATACCGCCATTGTAGTAATTTCCCAAAACCGTGTTAATAAATTGCAGCGTCATAAAGACGGCCTTTTGTACGGCGGTCGCCAGAGGTTTTTGAGGCGTTAACAATACGGCTGTCACTTTATCTCTGCCATTATTTAACATGAAGGTTCGCAGATGAAGGGTGAAAGAAACAAGTCGTGGAATATGGAGCTAGACGCGTTGTTTTTTTTGCGATTAGTATTTGTTCTGACCATTTGTTTACCTTAATTCTTATTTTCTCTGTATTCTTAAAAATGTCTATTTGATTAAGCCGAAATATATGACAAAATTGAATATAAAAATGAAACAACCATAAATGGATCACCTTTGCTTTAGAATTTCACTTGAACAAGCATCAGCATTGTTGCAATAATTATCCTCGACACACTCATCTTGCCCGAATTGACTTTATAGCAAAAATCTACACAATTTAATGATCTTCTAACTTTATTTCACGAATAACTATTAAACATTTTAATTGTAGATGGACAACCTGACCCTAGTTTAATATAAATTACACCCAATCCCGGAAAACCATAAACTCTGAAAGAATCAGAGGTGACATCAATCCTCGCCGCCATAAAATGAACACATCAAAATTATCTGGATGTTTATCGTTAATTATTTGTTTGCCCGTGTGACTTTACGACGTGTTTTACGAGTTTATACGCACAATGGGGGATGTTTGTAGGTGATCGGTGTGCTTAATGAACCGAGAGCGAAGTGATGGCCGTAGTTTCAGAAAACCGAACGGAAGACATTTCCGTTGCGTGTGTATTTGAGTTTACGAACTGTTATTATGATATCTGTAATTACATAATGTCTTTTAATTGCATAGCATTAGTTATTTCAAGCTACAAGTGCAATCGTACATGTCTGAATGTTAGAAGAATTCACGGACATTCAAAAGTGTAGTAAATATTTTTTAAATTCAGATATCATTCATCTATATCATATATAATAATATTTCATATTCCACGGTTTGATTTTAGTGACACAGGACGGTTTTCGGAATATGGAAAAAGTTTTTAAATATATTCCACGTCCAAATAACACCGTTGAGCTGTCCCAACGATATAGATTCTGACGCAGGACGGAACGTATCAAAAGTTCCTGAAAAGTTTGATAATTTATTTCACCAATAGTTTCGTGTGCGAGTAAAAGTGGACAAATAACCTCTTATAAATAACAGAATATGAGGAAAAGTGTTTGCTAAAGAAAGTATGGGATGATTCTGCATTTGAACATAAATAACTTACATAATACTTTTTATATTCACGATTTTCCCCTGTGACTCAATTTTTACCCCTGTTTTATATTCGCGCTCAATCTATCGAATATCTCAGCCTTCACCTCCGTCTAGACAAGTTATAAATGATTTTGAAAGGGAAAAGATAAATAATGACTCCTCTCGACAAAGTTGTACAAGGAATGTTTTCTTGATAAACAATTTCAAGTTTTAATAAAACATCATATTTTCTTCTTCCAGAAATGCTGTAATAATAACCTCTCTTTCTTTCCGGTATATCAAATATAATTTTCATTATTTTCAATTATAACTTCAACGGACTTCATTAAACGAAATCTGTAAGTCCCATATAGAAATAATAATCAGCCACCAGGCACAATCGCATTTGCGAAACGTTAATTCCAAGTCTGTGACAGGGAGGGTTGGGGACCCACCTGCCCTTCGACCCTTTGTGACGGAGATGTCACTCGAAACACAGTTACAGGGATCTGTTGAGGGCGATAAAAATTACAATCAATCCAGAAATTAGAAGGGACGACTGCACTGAATTCGACGCTAGTTTCTGGTAACTAGCACATGGTTTGATCCCGTTGTTGTAAACCTTTGTCAATCCACGATGAATAGAGTTGAAAAAATTGGTAAGTGTTTACAATTTGGAGATTTTGTTTTATCCATCTCTAAGGAATTGAAAAAATTGGTAATTGTTTAGAATTTGGGGATTGTGTTTCATCCATGTCTAAGTTGTGTTTCTATGAAAACAAACAACGCGCAAACTAAACCGTTTGACCATTTTTGGTTTGGCAGAAAATATTTAGATATTAAAAAAAATATAATGTAGATTTTCTGTAAATATATTGCCTAGCCGCCTACAATTACATACTGACATACTACACTATAAAATTTGTATCAGGGTTCAATTAATAATTGATATACCCTTTACATTTGCTTGAAGCCATCCAAACCATATATTTTGGTATATTTTCGCAATCTACTTCCCATGAAACCCGATCCATTCGTCTCGACATCACCATCAACTCGCACAGCAATTTATTTAGCGCACCCCTGTCAAGTCGAAGGTCTTGATGAACCAACCATCATACTCTCGCCCAATGTTTCACCCCTAAAATTGCTACATGAATGGAGATGTTTACTCAATTATATTCCCATAAATAGGCACTACCACCAGACAAATTGTACATTCCAACCCCCTAGCATTAGATTTATAGCAGCGACAACTCGCGTTGGTTTGCGCCTTCTGCTTCGCGTATACAGGGTGGCCCAGTTACACTACGTAGACTTTTCACGTTTTTGCAATGGATTTTGTACACAAACAATTGTAAATGAACTGAATATACATAATAGGTTGTATAGAATTACATATTTCGACGTTTATTTCCTTTTTATAACGTAACTTAATAAATAAAGGTTTGTCGCAAATTGCTGAAACGCGTGAATTTTTATTTTATTTTCAGTGGGGCATATACAAAGAGGTTTGTTTGTTTTTTTAATTATATGGAGGGTTGCAGCAACCCCAAACTTTTTTTTAAATGGAAGGATAGATTGATTCATTTTTTATTTTAATAATTGCAAATACAATAACGTATTTTTTTTGTTATTTTATATAAGCAATGTGCCGGAAAAAAATAAAATAAAGAAATGTTTACTGAAACTACTTTAAAGCAAAAAAATTTCACCTTGTTGCTGACAATACCCTAATCGATAATAAAAAGCAGTCCGAACACTTACAGCATTACTTGCCTAATTTCATTCCTGATTAATAGAATAAACCTTGCTTTTCAGATGTTCCAATAAAAAAATATAATGGGGTAAGATCAGGTGATCTTGCTGGCCAACCAATTGGGCCCAGTCTTACTCATTCGCACGCTAAACACAAACTAAACATGTCAGTAAGAATAAAAAAGAATCAAGTTGATAGACAGGACACAACACGCGCAATTTGAAAAAATATAAAAAATAAGGAAATTTTACGTCACCTAGTCATCATAATTTTTTTATGGGTGTAAAAAGCTTCAACCACAGTGTTGAAAATAAACTGGAACTATTAATTTGTAATTATAATTTGTTTTCCATAAAAAAACATATTTTTTTTTTGACTTATAAACTGACGTTAACAAAATCACCCTGTATAGTCGTACCGACGTCGAACCACCTGTCGACTAGTTTTTCGGTTAGCACCCCCTTATCTTCCGCGGTAATTACATTAAATTGATTTACGATAGTTGCGTTGGTCGACGGGGTATCCATTTTTTTTTTGTGTAACTTGGATCTGTTTAGTGTTTGCCGAACAATAAAAATATAAGCTGGATAAATATTATGGACGTGAAAGTGACGTTAGGTTTTTTCATTCGGGGTAGTCGTCCGTGGGGATACGCTGAAACGGAAAAACAAATACAAATAGAGCGATAACCCCCGAATAAAAATTATTCGGATTGGTAGGGGTCGCTTTAATAAAATAGTGTAGAATACGGCATGAGAACAATATAGAATTCGTTAAAATTTCATTGTGTAGAACTAACAGGTTTGTTCCAGCAGGTTACCGTACTAGAAATGTTAGAAACTGCTTTGAAATATATTGGAGAAACCTAAAAAATGCCTCAAGGCTTTGTGGTTTTAGAAAGGTAGGCACTAGGTCCGTTAGATACGTATCGAATAGATTGATCGATGCGAAGCTTCACGTCAGAGGCAGACAGTATGGTATGGTAAAATGACGCAGGATTACGAAAATGTGAACTAGTCGATGTTTCGTCACTTATATGTTTTATAGTAAGTAAATAGAAGACTGAAGAGCTATTTTTATTGAATATGTACACGGTGATGGTGACCTAATAGAAGATTTTGGTCATTTTTAAACAATACAATGGGATAAGAAAGGTTAAATCATTTGAGGTGTGTTGTCTTTAAAAACTGCCCCCCCCCCAATTTCTAGATCCAATCGCCGCCGCTGCTTTTGAGGACGTGACCGCCGGTACTTGCGACGACAATCCCCTTGGGGCAGTACGTACGTAACTCACTTGCGTCGCTGCCGAAACCGTCGGAAGTTGCGTAACAAAATTCTCTCATTTCATACCCATTATTCCAGATCTAACCCCCGCCCACCGATACCCCGTGAAACACAGTTAGATACATCTTAAGACGCCGCTCCCGTATGAATGGGATAAAATTTTAGTCGGGTCCTCCCCTATTTGCTGAGGGCTAGAGCGGAGTAATTGCGATGGGGGCATTTCCAACTAGGGATTGATCACCCTGGTTCCAGAATAAATTATGGAGGGTCGAACCGGCGTTTTTAACTATATTTCTCTGCGGCATCGACATGCCTGTCACGTACCTTACAAAATATTCGACAACACTCGAAATGTGAATGGAAACCGTTCGTGCGCGGTCGGAATATTAATTTGGAAAAAATTACCCCGCCGGAGAAAATATATTTTTATTAGGGATTTAGTAAATCAAATTTCAAGTCGCTGCACCGAGAGAATGAATAATTTTCTATTTATTAAAACTACATCCCAGTGTAGAGAGTGCTTTATTGTTTATAATACCAAAGTCGTGTACCAAAAACAAAAGGTGGCATACGTGAGAGATCAAATGAAAGAGACCACAGTTAGCAAAAACGTTCCAATGTTTGTCCAGTATATTCAATGTTTGTGTATGCTCACGAATTGTGCTTATGGCGTTGTCGATAGCTTGTATTTGTCAAGGTCGTTAAAGTGTAGGAGAAAGAATGGTAGGCTCAAGTTCGAACCCTGAGGAATATCCGATTTATAGCTTCATATGTGTTGAACTTGCAATATTATTCCAAAAGTATTTCTTCACCCTGTATGTTAAAGTAGTGTATAAAATAAATAATTTTAATTAGTAATTAATTACTTCTAAAACACACAAGAAACATTATCGTTCAAAATCAATCACCTCTCCCGATGGGTTGTTAAAATTAGACCATTTCGCTTTCGCGAAGCCCTTCGCCATCGAGTTTACTCCGACTTCGCTCAGGCACATTCATTGTTTTCTTCGCTCGCATTCGCCGAAGTTGACACAACACTTAAGGCGGCCGGAAATTTTAATTAATTCCGAAATATCCACTTCGAATAATTAAAATCCCCAAGCGCGCCCAAAAAATCAAATTTAAACTCCCGATGTTTACCAATTTGCGAGATAATTGTTTGTTTGATGTAAAACTCAATTCCGCCTCGTCCAACTGTTGAGGAAATCTACAAGACGGACAATTAATGTTCAATCAAAACTGAATTAACAGGAAATTAAATTTGCAACTGGTAAGGATTCGCTTGGGATCGATGCGCGGGGGAGTGCCAACACCGTCTCCTCGATTGGAATTGAATTAAGTAAATAAGGTCCTGAATATTCCAAGGAAGAAATTTTCCGGGGAAGAAAAATTTCCACCCCTCAATTACTCGGAACAAATAATACAATAACAATGAATAAGAATAATACAAGGTGTTCTACAAGCTCTGTGAGAAACTTTGACAGATGGTGGCTGGGTTAATTTCAAACATNAAAAAAAAACAGTTTTGTTTGAGCCCTTTTAAGGGCATATAACTTCCTAAGGGTGCGTTTTAGGGCACATGTTAATAGGAACTTTTTGGCTTATTTTAATGAGTTATAAACGCAGCAGAAGTTTGGAACCCTATTTTAGAAACACCCAGTATAATAATACTATAAAATTGATTTATTTTATTTTGTGTGGTTTTATTTAATGTGTAATGTTGAGCGCCATTTATAGTATTATAAAAAAAGTGTTTTTCATGTGAAATGTTGTTTGAAATATTTAAAGTTTGACTGTTCTTGTACAATCTTTAAAAATATTGCAATAAAATATATTCTTACCTACCAGATGGCTTCTATTAGATGTCACTTAGTTTGATTTTGAATTTCAAAACGTAAATTTAATTTTAAAAGATTATTCTTGATCTCGAATTGAATTCTATTTTAAATTTAATAATTTCAATTATAATTATATTAATAATTTTATTTTCTGAAAATTAGTAAATGCAAATTTTAATAGAACGTGGTGAGGTTAATTATTAAAAAAAATGTTTTAATATTTCATTAATTTTTGTTTAAAAAACAAAATAGTATTTTTATAATCTGGATTGAAGTTTGTATATTGAAACAAAAGATTATAAATTTATAAATTCTAACTAATTCCCTATCTAGCCTGCGATAACTTATTTCGTGTAACGCTCTTGGTTTTGACAATGTATGTTTTCAGCCACGAAAATTGAATAATTTCAAATATTTCGAATTTTCATCACCAAGAACGGCGGTGACAGCATTTTTAACATTAAGGCGATGTTTCGCATTGTATTAGCTATGTCCTGTCCAAATTTTGTTAATATCTTATTCTACCAATTTATAGCTTCTTATTACCTAGATCTACACTTTTATTCTCCTTATCTGTCCACGGTTCTTCAGTAGTAATCTCCTTTCTACAATCTATCTCATGTATATTCTTCTTCCTTTTGTCCACTTGGTCTCTCCTCTGTTAACTTGTTCCTCGTTCTGTCTCCTATACACCTATTAAGGCTTCTATGTCATATGACTTATTTCCTTTCTTAACGGCTACGACAATTCAAATAGTATTTTACTAACCTGACTATTTTACTATTATATTTAGTTATCTGTCAAATTTTGACTTCACCCTTATTTTTCTTTCTTCCAAACAAATTTTTCTTTCCCATAGTTTAATTATCACTGTTCTCTCCTTTCTTTATCGTTTCCTGAATGAACTGCAGTAATTTTGATCTTGTTTAATTTTTAATTGAATTCCTCTACTCCTCAGCAATTGATGTCCACTAATAGCTTGTATTGTTTCTCTTTTAGTCTTCTTTAATTTATTTCGCTTCTTCTTATTTAATCTTCTTTTTGGTTCTGGCATTTATATGTATCTAATAATTCCTCCTCTTATTTATTGATTCTTATTATTATTTTTTTCCATCTTATTTTAAAACTTCTCCTTTCTTTTTTAAATTCCTTCTTTATCTTCTCCACTTTTTCTTCCATATTTCTATTAATTTGATCAGCATTTTTCTGTATCAATACTTTTAATTCTTCTGATTTCTTTTCCTTCACGTCTTTTTCACTTCTACGTTCCTCCCTTATTTTCCTTTCTTTGTTTTTCTCTTTCTTCTTCTAATTTCTTTTTCTCCATCTCTTTTTCTCTTCTATATTCCTCCTTATCTTCGTTTCTTTGTTTTTCTCTTTTTTCTTCCATTCCCTTGAATATTTCCATTAAACAGTCCATATCTGAGGATTTTCTTCCAGTTTCTTGCGATTCCGTTGTTCCTGTTCCACTTTCTATACCGCCTTTCTTCCTCTTCTCTTCTAGATACAGTTCCACTTCTTAGATCCATTTTTCTTTCATACAAGTTTTCCTCACGTTTCTTTTTTCTTCTTCGCCCCATGCCGGTTTTAGTTTTTTCGTTTTATTCACCTTTTTTCGCCCTTTTTTACATTTTTCGCCTTTTTTCACCCCGCGTTGGGCGCCAATTTATAATACTATGATATATAAATCAATAAACGCCGTAACACAGAAATATTTTTAATTATCGGCCCCGCGGAAGCGAAACTCATCGGCGGCGTCTCCATTTGCTCGCCACGTTTCCAGAGAGAGAGCTATTAAGTTCTCATGACGCGATTTAACACATTACTCGCCTCATTAGAAATATATTTTTATTTTTTCACCGGTAGTTTTTCACCGTGCGGGCTCGGTTCACATCCTGCGATTAATAACTCGACCCGAACACAAATCAACCGAGTGTTTGTTTTCCCATGCCAATAAAAAAATTATATAACCATTAATAATTATCGGCCAGGAACATAAGGCCGTAAATCTGGCAGTTATATAATCCCCTCTGCTTTAGATAAGTCGGAAAACAAATAAATTTGGTGTGCACAGGGCCGGACTTGGCTCATCAGTCAAGAGATATTAGAAACGTCTTCAAGTAATGGTGGTTTAACATCTTGTATCCATTTTACCCTGTTGATCCAAGTGTTCATGTATGTGTTGTGAGAGTAATTAGAGCAGAAAGTTTTGGAATATTTTTCCGATGAATGTATTGTTACTGTAGATACATCTAGAGAATTGCAGATGACAAATTTTTGTTCTAGGTAGCTGTGGCAAAGCGAACAAAATTGTTAGTTATTTCGACGTACATGACGACACCAAAATCGCTCCGATCGTACCACTCCTGCGCCCAGCGGTGGCAACCGGGCATTTATAATACCCAATACACTGTTAGATTCTACAAATAATAAAATGATATTTCCACTTGTAAAATGTCAAGACCGCAAATATTCAGTTAGACCATGGTTGAGTCTTAAGTACATCAACCTTTAAAACGATTATAATTTACATTTTTTAAAAAGCTTCAGCTTTCCCCGCATGTACATTTCCCAGTTATTTACGAGACTGGAAAACGTGTTTCAATTAGCCATTTCAACACACAAGTGCCATCTACATCCTGGTTATCTCGAAAGCGGCTTTCGCCCCACGTAAAACAAGCCCCGTAAACATTTCTCTTGTTCGAAACATACCATACACGTACCTATCCTTATTAAATTTAGCCAAGGAAGATTTATCGATTATAAACATCCTTAAATTTTTCAACGGGTCATGTTTGCAGAGAGCAGCCTGCTGCAGAGTCTACTGTCAAGTCTCACATGCCCCCCGAAATGATGGACTGCGGCGCTGATAGCTTAACTGCCTTCATAGGATTTCACATATTGCACACAGGCGTAGACGTACCGTTTCACTGGTACGAGACACCAGATACGCGACACTCTGGGCGTTGACATTTTTAAATTGCCGAGAGATAAATGCCAAGTTTCGCTGTGGAAATTATGAAATTGATTTACGGTTTGAGATAGCATTTTTAAGGGTATGAATATGTTTACGGGGATGGCTTCGTCACCGAGATATGATACAAGTTGTTTTTCTCAAAGCAAATATACCAACCAAGCATTTGCAGTTTCCTGTTGAAAAGTACACAAAAAAATGTCTTTTTCTGTGCCTCATTCCATATTTGTGATGTCTGCAATGTGTATTCCTTATAAGTCAGTTTGAATTTGAAACATTCTGATCAGTTCCTACATATTAACAAGACATCCCTAGTAGCTACTTAAACTGCGTTATTATTTGCCTTTCAAGACCAGACTTGAGCAAGTAAGATCTGCAGTCCCTGAGGATTGCGTTCTGACGGATCGGATTTGACGTCCGCAGGCGGGGCTGCCACCCCAAAAATGACATTTACATTTCGTTTGATATTAAAATAATGCTGATTTGCATTCCGGTAGGAGCATTTCTTTTTGGGCGACTTATGAACCACTTCTGTGGAAAATTGCGGTTTGGATTCTCACAAAGCCATCCTCAAGGGAAATACAAGTAGTAAATATTTATTCTTCCTTCGCTCAGCGCTTAGTTGACACATACTGTACTGGGCATTCTGATAACAAAATGGGTGATACAGGTAATTATAAAATTTCCTTCCATTCACTTCCAATATTACAGGAATGTATCTAAGAACTACCTTGTATACAATGTGTCCCCGAATAGATGGAAGAAATCCATCTGAATAGATTGAAAGATGCATGTCCTCTTTTTGTTTTTCATAAAAATCGCTTCAGGTTATATCCAAAGGCACCATGATATTGAAGATGATGAAGAAGATGGAGAAGATGAAGGAAATAAAAAATTCACATAACGACTTTGTAATCTCATTGTTCTTGTTCGTTTCGAAGTACTTGGAAACTTTTTGAACAAAAAATTGAATTGAGATATTTCCAGCTATTCGAATCACAATTCTTCTACTTCAAAGTTAACACAAACATAATGAGGAACGTGAAAAAATAACCAATCGACTTGTACCACATCAAATATAGGCTGGTATGGGGTTGTTTGGAAGCTTCAGTCATGCTAGGAAGTCAAAACAATGCTCTCCTAGCTTAGATACCAAAACATGGAGGCGATCGTGAGAACTAGAATGCTAATAAACCCTGTAGAGACACGAATCCTCCTGCAAAATTTCTGCATTAAGCCACTTGGAGGAGTAGGTCAAAGATAAGGCGAAAATGGTGGAGAGAACCTTTGGACAGAAACAGGAATGACAGTAAGATTTCTAATTAGACTCATGAAACATCTGATAGTGATCTGGTACAAGACAGTTGCAAGTCAGTATAGATTCTGATAGGAGGAAGGGGTGCCGAAAAAAGGTCACGAAAGTAGACCTATGGACTGACGCTGATTCCTGAATCCTGTATTAATGCATGCATCAGTCTCTTGATATCGACAATAATTATATGAGCTATTTTCATTATTCACAACGCGTTGTTACTGGAACAGTTACGCTCACCAGCAACCATCCTATTTACCAAAAGACGCTAGTAATTTATCTAAAGCGACTTTGGCAAATGGGCTTCCCTCAGAAGTTTGTTTACCACCATACACAAGTTCGCTTTATGACTGTTTACCGTTTCTGGTATTTGTCTTTTTCCTGGTACCAAGGCAAATAAATATTCCAACCACTTAGTCAGGCTCATATTTACACTGCCATATATTCCCTTGTACGCTAACCGGCTTGTGGTAAAATATTTACACACTTATGATAACATTAATAACCGTTCTTATACAGTCGGCTCTAATTAGCTATTATTAATTTTTATTACACGAATATGTATTCGATTTGTTGCCTTAAGAGGAATCAGAGTTTTGCCTGCGCTATTGTTAAAGAAATCTGCCTAATATATACGGGGTGATTATTATCATGAACGTTTTTTGATGAAGAAAATATGGATTATTGCTAATAAAAACATATTTAACTTAAAAAAAAAATAAGTGACAAATTACTTATTAAATTAATTTTTAGCAAAACGACAAATTTAAACATTCCGGGCACTAGGAAACAAAAAATTTCAGCGTTTTGAAATTATCAGGGTTTCTTTAGGACACTTTGAGGTTGAAAAGTTATAGTCGATACCTTTAGTTTATTCATTATTTGCAAAGTTATGTCAAGTTATTCAAATATCAATAATTATGCAATTTTTTGCCTTTTTTAAACTGCAGATGTAAAAACTAGACACCGAAAGCTTCAATTTCCTTTTTTTTTTATTCTCTCTACGACCATTTCCCTCCAAGTTACAGCTCTTTGAAATTCACCCAACATTTTGAGATTTTTTTAATGTCCCTTAATTTTTGTGCCTAGTGTATTTGCGTTTTCAGGATTCTTCGACGTATTTAGAAGTTTTCGTAACATTTTAATGTAATTAGCGTCTTTTGGAAGGATTTTGATCGCCCTGTAACTTTTAACCGCTGCATTGGTGGTTGGCACAACTGTTTTTACCTCTCTGCGATTGCTATATGACCACAATTAATTTTCTTGTATACCCTTTGAAGTAATAATACTTTCCTTAAATTTCTACATTCTTTTACTGTATGAGAACATAAACGAATCCTATCTATGTGACGATTCGAGTAAAGTGGGGTACTAAACATCATATCACAGGGCAATTTTGGTGAATAACTGGACAAAGCGGTACCTTCACGACAAAATAAAAATAAGACGAGAGTTGTAAGAGGTTGTTCATATCTGGCCCCGTCGTGTTTATATCTTAAGTGGCACTCCTTGTGATGGAGTAAAATAACGAGGTGTCCTTAACGCCAAACAAATGCCGGGTTCTTTAAGTAGCATCAAGGAAATCGTAAAGTTAAGGTTTTACAACTAAATCAAGTGCGTGGATTCGCCCCGGTATTTTTAAAGATAGAAAAACTATTCAGATGTACGACGTTTTATAGCTGATGTCAAATTCATGCGTTTCGCAGAATTCACATTTTAAAAATTGGAATACATACCAGGATAGATACATGTTTTTTTTCTTTGCATATAAAAATTGGTTGCTTAAACTGTTATTATGTTTGTTTAAGTTTTTACAACCTGATTTAAAGTTAATATAGTTCTTATTAACTGTCTTCATAACCTAACTTCAAATAAAAAAAAATTAAAAATATATATTTGATCCATCCTCGTATATTTATTAAGATTACGTAATATTTTCAGAGAATTCAAAGAAACTTAAATTAGTATTATTTGTACATTTATGATGCACATTTACGCATTACATTTTCACTCATTTTGAAAATTTTATCGAATATGATAAAAATGTCTCGCAATCCTTTCTGACTGCACGCCACTGGCATGGCGTTTATTGGCAACGGCTGCGCGCAATCTGATTGGTCATTAAGCAATTAAACTGAGAGATTTGTTACGTGTAATTATTTACGGAAAGCGGCAAAGCGCCTTTATTTTATTAAATTGATTTCATAATTATTGTATTCACCCCTAAAAAAAATGCTTCTAAATGAAGGTAATCGATTAAATTTTTAACAAAAACTTACAGCACGAAACTTTTTTATTTTATAGTGTATTTTCCTGATAATTTACATATTTTTTTTATATTTTTCGGCGTGGTCAGTCAATTATTGTTATAAACAAAAAAGTTGTAAAAAAATTACTCGCCGAATGGCTTTGAAAACAGTTTGTTATTGTAAAATGGATCAAAATAAACACTTTTTGTTCTTTGACAAAAATTCGAAAAATGCTTCGTTTCCGAGATATTTATAATTTAATGTGAAAAAAGTGACGAAATCGATAAGCTTTCGGAATTTTTTTCCCAAAAACTGCTGAACAGAGTTTAATTCTTAAAAAAAACATAATAATCGGCAGATCTTCTACTTTAAGATATATTTTTTGGTATAGGTCAATTATTTTATTGAAGGTCTAAAGCGAGTAAAAAAAGCAGTCTACAAATAGTGAAATTGTAACTCTAGATCCATTGACACATGGATGGAAAATCGAAAATGGTTGTGTGGATTTTAATTATTTCGAAGGAGAAACTGCGTTAGATATGCTTCAAAAATATTTTTGTTCATGTAGTGGAAAATGCTCTACGAAAAATTGTAACTGTTTGTCATCGAACCTGGAATGCTGTGCAGTCTGTGCGTGCTCAGATGAATGTCAGAATGTTCCAAGCGAAATTGATGATGAAACGCTTATTTCAACTCAAAAATTTGTCGAAAATAACGAAAAACTTATTATTTAAAAATTAAATAAAAAAGAAATTAATATACTGTTATTGCTCTTATATTTTTGTAAAACAAAAATTAAATTATTATGCTATACAATAAATTATCCAATAACTTTTTTATTTTTCGAGACCGCTAGGTCAATTATTATTATTAGGTTAATTTTACCATTTAAAAAGCTTATTTCGTTTAGTTTTGGTATAACTTTCAAGTCAATTATAGCCATTTATAAAACCAAAAATCGAATATTTAAATTTTACTAATTACTTGCAAAAACCTTGCTCCGGATCCAAAACCAAACAAAATGATCTTTTGAACATTTTTGTACTGTTAACATATATCGATTAAAAAAAATCATAATAATGTTTATTGTAAATATAATCTAATCCAAGATATAGTAAAAAGAATATTTAAATTTGAAGTGTCATCATAATTTTCTTTAAGACTTTTTTTTACTCGCTTTAGAGCTTCAATAAAATGATTGACCTATACCAAAAAAATATATCTTACAGCAGAAAATCTGCCGATTATCATGCTTTTTTTAGAATTAAAATCTGTTGTAGTAGTAGTTTTTGAGAAAAAAATTCCGAAAATTTGTCGATTTCGTCACTTTTTTCCCATTAAATTGTAAATATCTCGGAAACGAAGAGTTTTTCGAATTTTTGTCAAAGAACAAAGAGTGTTTAATTTGGTCCATTTTACAATAAAAAAAATTTTTTACAAGTATTTTGTTTATAACAATTGACTGACCACGCCGAAAAATATAAAAAAAAATATGTAAATTATCAGAAAAATACACTATGAAATAAAAAAAGTTTCATGCTGAAGGTTTTTGTTTTAAAAATTTAGTCGGTTCATGCCTTTTTTTTAGGGGTGAACCGCTCGCCTACTAGCTTCAAGCTTCGCCTCAAGCCCTAGCCACGAGTCGCCACTGGCAGATAACGGATTCACGCGACGAATAAATAAATTCGTAGTAAATTCCCTATTTGTTTATACATTATGGGCATCTGTCACCCGTGCTAATCCTCATCATTAACGGTTTTAACCACTCCATTTTCATTCGGTGGTAATGAAAAAAGCACCTCGACCGAGCCGAATCCCCCTTAATCCTCCTTTATTGCAATCCACGAGCCTACACCGCGCTGTTTGTCGAACAATTACATTAAATAGCAATAAAAGCTTTATCTCGCAATTTCTGCGGTCCTCTATTAATAATAAAAAAATCTTCCAGGCAATAAAACCGGGTACACATCCTTCGCCATTGTGCTCGCCGACGGTTGCGATGCGCAACAATAAATTTATTGATGTGTACACACGTAGTATATTATCGCCGCCTACTGTATATTTATTTATAATCCAGGTGTTGTGGCTGTGTGTACAATCCTTTATTTATATACGGCGATGGGCTGCCGGCGACAATATTGGGGTTATCGTATGTCGAAACTGTCGAGATATGCGCGGAAAACGTAGTTCTTCGACAAACAAATGCGTAGTAATTGCTTAGGGTTCACCTCTCCGATTTCGACAGTCTCCGTGAATGTTATCAAGTATCCGCAGTTTACGTGGTTATCTGTAGTTCTATTTCTGCTGCAATTAACCGCCCTATTGTCGAAATTCGAGAATTAGAAACGCCCGAAAGAAACGCAGAATTTCATATGAAGAAAAATGATGTGATCATGTTTTTAAAGGGTAGAGACTGCCGTTAAATATGAAAAAGTATATCAGACACATGTCCTCCGCTACTCAGTTGGCACACTCGACTTCTTCTAAGAAAATTTTGTATCACTCTTTTGTTTTGTTTCAATTCCTGAGTTAGCCCAATCTTGAATGGATGCAGATGCAGATCTTTTGTTAAAATCCGCAACATTCTTCTTTCTACCGAAAATTCCACGTAATTTCCGCACAATCTCAGCTACACACTCTCCCTACTTATAAGGAATTTTCTCAATCTTCACTCGCTCGTCTCGCTCGTCTTCAGAAAATTAAAAAGCATATTTTTTATATTTTTAAGGATTACATTCTACTTGAAATTATATTTATAACAAAATGTTCGTATATTTTTCTTAAACGATCATATTAGCCCAGTAAATGAAAAAAAAATTGTAAAAAAATCGTTTTAGATTGAAACTTAATTTAATCGTTAGTTTAGGCAAAAAGAACAGATATTGCAAAATTTTCGGGCAGTTAAGATTTGAAGTCTCGAAACGTTTCTGTCTTATTTCTCCTACCACATTCAAGGTGTATTTTTTAAAGGGTTAAAAATTATTATAAAATGCATATTTTTCGATATCTTCAACTGTTATTATGAAGTTTAGGGGTTGATTGATTTATTCCCAAAATTTCAAGTCTTAATGTTTATATAACGAGCGTTCAAATAAAAACGTGGTCGAAGTTGGCTCTGACACATTGAACGTAGGGCGTAGCTTATAGCGACCAACTTAACCTCATTTCTCAACGAGCTGTATAGCAGCTGTCAGTTTCAATAACAAAACGGCGATATAGCGCTTTGACAGATGACGTTTAAGTTCATTTGCTATACGCTACGCCCTACGTCCAAATTTTCAGAACCAACTTGACCACGTTTTTATTTGAACGCTCGTTATAAACAAGTTATGAATTTAAAAAAAAAACGCTATCTCGGGTAAAAATGGTCCTGGACCATTTTTTTTTTTAAATTCGTGAAAAATTACCAGAATTACGAATATCAAAGCGGCTTTAAAAAATATTCATTCTTCGCAAAGTTATTAACGAAAAACCTTATAAACAAATTACACTATTTGTTTATACGCCGTTTTGATTACAATTTCCAATTGCATATCTTGAAAATATAAGTCAAGACGAAACAAAATGAGCCCTCATAAAGCCCTTTATTATAACGCTAACAACCGCGTTTTTGCTACTATTTCTATGCTATTTCTAATAAACAAATGCTAAAACTCGTAAACAAATAAATATTTTTTTACCAGATTTTCAGGGTTTCTTAAGCGTAACAAAATACTTTTACTGCAGTGTATAAACGATTTATGCTCTTCTCTTCTATTTATAGCAAATTCAAATTTCGCTGGTTTTTTGCAATTATTGAAAACCTATAAGTATAAGGAAAAGCAAATACAGCTAAAAAACTCCATTTTGGTAATTTTTACATTATAATCATTGTTTAAACAATGATCTTGTTGTTTTCAACCGATACTTTTAGGGAAATATTATTTTCTTTTGCCTAAACTAACGATTAAACCAAGTTTCAATCTGAAACGAATTACCTTTTGATTTACACGTATTACAAATTTCATTTACTGGGCTGTATGTGCTTCCTGACGCTGAAACCATATTAGTCGAAGTTGTAAGGCTATTTTACGAGTAGTCAATCAGGCATATTGCACGTTAGCTTTTGCTTTACTTAAAACATCAATCGTCAAAACAAATTTAACTGTCAATATCTTGACGATGCGGTCAACAGGATCTCCGTATCGTATCCTCTCCTACGTTTTTCCCGAGAATCCAGTCGTAAATTCATTATTAGTTAATCAAAGGCCCCTCTGATATAAAGCGATGAAAACCCGTTGACGAACACGCCTGTGAATATCAATTCACGAATCGGCAGAGTCGCTGACGCAAACTAAAACGTTTTTGTTTTTCTGTAGTTTTGTAAATAATTCCATCAACATTCTGTCGACAATAATACGATCGATTTGCTTCGGAATACGTCAGCGTACTGACGTGGGTACCGGATATTTCTGTTCCCCATATTAAGTTCGATTAGAAAAAGCTTTTTTATTGTCACATTTCGTTATTTAGGTGAGGTTTGTATTAAATACCAAGTCCGCACTAATAATCCTCGCAGTAACCTCCTTTTTAAACCGTCATGTTTTGATAACCTCCAATATTCCTCTTCCTACGGTCCCACCTAAGAGTCCTACACCCCCGACGTTTTCCCAACATGCCGTTTTTGACGAAAGCAGAGACACTTGAACCCGAGGCTCCCCTCAAGCTTTCAACGTATTAAATCTCGCAAAGTGCAAGTGAATGGAACCGGAAATGTTCAGGCTGACGCTTTACACGATTTTATTTTGTTTGTAGCTATTAGTGCGGGTGCGAAGAGTTCGTGGGGTGGTCTCCGTGTGCAATTGCACGACTTCTTTGTTTAACTTTTGAACTGAGAAAAAAATTCGAAAATACTCCTTCACGATCTTCGCAGCGACTTTAATAGCAAAATACTAACATACCATCCTCTCCCGCTAAGTTTGCGACAACAGGATCAATCCTTGCGATTAGAATAAAGGGTAGGAATGTTATTTGGATTATTGTCAAAATTTTACTACACTTTTGAATGATTAATAATAGAAAAGTCTCCATCTTGGCAACGTATCGCCTATTATTCTGTACGTCTTGACCGCTGTTATTGACCAGGGGTTAAAAATGAAGCAACCCCATTCAAATTCGTGTTTTTTTTCCTCGGTGGCCTCGCGTCCATCACATGCCTCGTTAGTTTTTAAGATGAAGGGATGCCAAACCGGCGAAAAAATTAAATAATGATCTCTTGATAGGGGCTTCCAAGCTGTCCAAACGATGCGGTCGATTTGCAATATCGCAAAGGCCTGTCACAAATGCGGGGGTCACTTTTAAAGTATATTTTAGTACACACAGGGTGTCTAAATATTCCAGGTACACGCAGCTACCATTTTTACCGCGTTTAAAATTTTTAATTTATATGACAACAAAAATTAAATAGTACTTTGTCAGGTTCAGAAACTTAATCGTCTAGCGTTTGAACGTAAAAAAAAATATTAGTCGACATTTTATTGTACTTTATGACGGGGAAGGGTACCTATGTAGAATGATAATATTAAAAAAATAACTCGAACTTTCACTTTTCTTACAACCCATAAAATTCTAGACGGCCTATTGGAAAATTAGTTATTTTATGTTGTAGGTAATTAAATTACCTACAAAGTAATGTACCTAAAGTCATATTTCACCATTTTGTTAACTGTAAAATAAAAGTCGAATTATTATTTCAAAAAGCGGATGAATGTTGATGAAATTTATGGAAAAGATAGTCAACCCAATGACCAACATGTGTACCAAAGGCCGATTCCATTGCAAAACAGCGTTATAAATAAATTGTCCCAAGGTCAGGCAAAAGACGCTCGGGAATACGCTCTTTTTGCATTAATTAAAGCTTATTTTTACGTTAATTTAAAAAATATATCACCTACGCCTCTTTTTATGATCTAATTCGACTGGACTATATTCTTTCACTGAAATTGTTGAAAATGATGGTCATTTTAAAAGAGTTGTTTCCTGCAATATCAACAGTTAGTAATCTTGGTATCTCGAATTTTGATGTCAAAGAACACTATTTGATTCTATTCTATTTTTGAATTATGTAGTTTGAATTAGACAATACCTTTATAAAGAGTAAAACATATCTTCAAATATTTGAACAATTTGTAAAATCAAAAAATTACAGCAGATTCCAATACAACTTCATCAAATTGGCCCATCCGCTTTTTCATAAACTATACCTATCTCAAATTATATTTTTTTCCTAAAGAATTCTTCAATCGGTAATACATTTTTCGAGAAGCAAAGCAAAAACTCAAATAAAAATATACTATGTTTAAAATTGTTTTAAAAGAGGCTTTGCATGTTTGTTCTACCATATCATTATTAAATTTAAATTCCTTATGGATGTAATTTAGGAGTGAATAATATTTATTAGATCAAAGACAAATTTGCTACACGCGATTAATTTGCACGTTATTTGTTTGATGAAGACGTTGATCCAAAACTTGTTTTAATCGATTTTTCACATGATCCAGATTTGAAAAATACCCCGTTAGTTATCGGCGATATTTTTCATTTTATATTTTCATTCCAGGATCGGCACTTTCAAAGAACTCTCTTGGATCTCAAAGGCAATATTTGCGTTAAAAATTTAAAACAACAGAGTTTAAAGGAGCCGCTCTATCACAACGGCTTTAATAGGTCAACCGCGCTAGAGAAATATCAAAAGGTGGCGTAATATTTAAAATTTTAAATAAATATTTTAAGGTGATATATCGTTTTGTTGCCTTTGAGGTGGAAGGTTTATTTTATTACAAGGAATTTATGTTGTTTGGAAGGCGAATCTAACGTATTATGTTTTGTAAAACTGTCGGCGATCTTTTGATTTCGCGTTTTATATTACAGGCCATCGATTAGACGGGCTAAATTACGGTCCCTTATTTTTAGTTTCGGAATCCGTTTTCAATAATTCATTACCGCTTGGGTTCCATCTGGTGTGGAGGATCACCAGTTCGCGGTTTTTGCGTTTCGATTGTGCCGGGGCCTTCTGGGACAGGCGCCCCCGCCAAACGGTAATGTTCATGTAAAGTTGAAGACCGTCCCCGAGGGTTCAACCCGTCCTCGCGATTGCACTCACTCGACGTTATGAATACGGGAGATCCGGAATTGAAACGGAAATGCACTTTTAATTTAGCGATGGGATTGAAAAGAAGTTTTGCCACTAAATCTGCTCAATATTTATTGAGAATTCTCTATAAAGAATTTCAAATGAAATTAGAAAATTGGTAAAATATGTTTTAGTAAAATTTCACAATGTATTTCCCTACTATTTTTATTTAAGCGTACAAAAACTGTGTTAATTAGTAACATTTACAGGCTAACGCGTGGTATATAGGACACGAGTATGTAGGTCTTTGATAGTTTTTGTTCTAATTTGTTTGATAACAAATTGATGTTACTATGTTGGGCTTGAGAAATATAAACACATTAAAAGTAGGCATTAGTATTTTATAAGGATGGAAATGTTTTTGTTTACGTAACTTGAGTATCTTTCAACAGGGACCATATTCTCATTTGCTTGTAAAAGCCTATTTAATTGTTACCACCTAAATTGTTATTATTAAATTAATTGAATAACTTTTCCTGGTCTACCAAACACATGTTTATATTTCCGTGACAAAAACTGGAGTACGTTGAGGAATGTCGATTAAACAAAATTGCTCGATAAATTTTGCTCTCCGCATCCACCCCAGGAATGGTCATTTTGGTGTCCACGAGCAGCATTCTGTTGTATAATGGAGTTTCGGACGGCGTTCAAGAATGTGTCGGATCATCCGGCGCCTACTCTGCGGTTTTTATCACTTCGGATCGCCATCAATCACCAGAGATCAGCGGCGTACTCAAAATCTTCCGTAAAAGCGGGTTAAAAGGAAAGAAACCGAGGTAGATATTACCGTCTATAATACAAAGCCTCACATCTGACGCGTCATCGCCCAGAGACGTCACTACTAGTGGTTTAAATCGTAAGTAACATGAACCGGCGTTGGCATTGTTGTTAGTTTAATATAAAAAATTGCCAACTGTTACAAATGCCTTTAGTTGCCGTAGATCCCTTTCCCCCTCCCAGCACCGCACTGCTTGGAACTTTGACCTCAGCACGTGTACCGCATTACAGACCGAACAGGAGACTTAATCGAAACCTCCCTATTCATGTTCTAAAACGTCATTAATTTTCCTGTCTTTCGCCGCGAATTGACCAACAAGTTGACAGGTTTTTTCGTTCAATTTGCATTATATCTAGGGTTTCTGGTCGAGACTTCTCGAAGCGAGAATTCCCGGGAAATCTGGCCTTACCTACTCGAGACGAGAAAAAAGTGTCGAGAAATCGAGAAATTTAAAAATCACGCGCGTCTTAAGTTCTTGACTGGAGTTCGTTTCGTTCATGCGTTCAATTCGTTTCTCGACAAATAACTCAGCGGTTAAAGTGGTTTCTCTACCAGCTCATGATTTATTTATTTTAAGTTTTTAAGGCTTTAAGCAGATACCTAATGTTGATGTTGATTATGAAAATATTTAGTTCCTGTTCCTTTAGTTGATTATTTTATTTTTGTTTTGTTAATTAAAAGATTGTGATTATAAGTGATAAATTAATTAAGAACGCTTCTGTTTCTTTAAATTAAAGCTTGTTTTTTTTAAGATTTCTTCGGTTAAATTCCTTATTTACTATTTATTTAATTAAAAGACTGCATGATTAGTGATTATTAATAATTATTATTGGAAGAAAGCTACGATTCAAAAACATTGAAATAAACATAAGTATGACATCCCTCCTTTATGATGTGCCGTGAAGCTTTAAGGATAGCCAATATTCAAAACTAAAAAGCAAATTGTCTATTGTAAGCACGTAAACATATAAACTTTCACTACTCGCTCTCCGCTATTTATTTTTAACCAAAGGATTATCCTTGGTTCGAAATTATTTCGTTTCAACGGGACTTTATGATTCCTAAACTAATACAATCCGTCCTTTGAGCGGAATATAATATTTTACTTTAAATAATTCAATTGGTTCATTCTTCGCACTAACGAAATAATTTACGTATGTAAATTCTTGATCAAAGGAAACGAAGTAAATTACTATTTTCGCGTGAGAGATGAAAGGGTTCGAAAATTCTTAATCGGAACAAAAATTATAAACCGAATTATTGTAACATCCAAAAATATGATCAGTGTTAAAAAATCATACTTAGCGGAATAAATGAATAGAAAAAATTATGACAGGTAATATATGATGCCTCCTCCTTATAGATAGCAGTCTTTTTCTTTTTATACAATAATCTCCTAGAATACGTGCTTAATAAAAATTTTTTGTGTTGTAAGTTACAACAAAACGGAACCAATATGCACTTGCTGGTCAAAGATCAACAGACGGTGCCGTTCAATAGACAATAATCACTTTATTTACACGCTAGTATCAGAAGCCACATTTTATCGAAATTCTTTCTAAACTGATAGTTACCGGAAACGCCAAAACTATGTGAAATAATATAAGTGAGAGATATCTGTGTTACATTATAGTGTCGCATCAGTTGTCAGTATGTATGTTAAACAAGTTGTATTGTTTGTTTTGTTCTACTTGAGTTATTGTCACTGTATCAGAATATGGCGCCACAAGTCTAGTTGTGATAGACCAGGCACTGGATTTACGTGTTTGCCCAAAATTGGAGACAAAAGAACTATAATTTTCGAGTGCCCCTCGAAGACAAGGGTAAGTAAGTGCAATTAAATAACATACAATAAATAGGGAATTTGTTAAATAATGTAGAAAAGATTACTGAATACCGATACATTTTTCTTCTACTTCATCTAGTACTGAATTTTTTTCTGAACTCAACGATATACAAGAACGTAATTTTTACGTAGATTTTTGCCAAAAAAAATACGTGAAAACATATAAAATACTCGTTAATATTAATTTGAGCGCTCCAATAAAATTCTGTCATTTATGACAGAAACATATTATTAAATTAACCAAAATAATCATGTTATTTAATGCATCAAAAATCAAATTATCACATATAGTTAAATTCCGTAAAAAGTCAGGTTAAAGCACGTTTTTTTCACCTCCTAATAAATTTGTTTGCCTCAACATTTGCTTAAAAAAAACATACGCATATAAAAAAATTGACAGATATAGTATAATTGACAATTAAACTTACTTGGCAGTAGAAAAAACGGACCTAAAATCTGAAATGTATATCCTTTCAGTTGAAAAAACAAATGACAATCGTCTATGGTGACTTTGTATCCATTAATAATAATTTTTTTGTTTCGGAAATCGTCCCAAAAGTGTCAGTATTAATAATAAATGAAAAATATATAATGTTTAATATACATACATGCAAAACAGGAAGTGGTTATTTGTTTATAGAACAATTGTATTTTTATTTCTGTCCATAAACGATAATATAATTTTTATAAAAGATAGCTTTCAAATAACTATAACTTTTGATCTAATTAAAATTATAACAAAATTCATAGTGGAGTTAAAAATTGTTGTTAGTAATCATACCTTTATACAATATTTCAAGTGTTGTATTCAAATATATTCTATTTTCAGGACTACCACATATACGTTAACGAATTCAGCGGTCCCAGAACTCTGGAAAATTTAATCATAAAAAACTGTAAAACCCTCACAGTCCTATTTCGATGCACCAAATACGCATGGGAGAAGAAAAACCTGAAATACCTAGAAATATCCAACATTGAGAAACTGAAGATCCAAAGCGTGGCGCTGTATCAGTCCCTGCTGCCCCCAACCGTCGTCTTCGAGAACATAAAACTCATAGAAAATATTCCCAGCCACACCTTCACCCAAACCAACAAGAAACTGAATATAATAAGGTGCGTTTTGCCCTATTACAATTTTCACTCTATAAATTTTCGTAATGTTTCAATAAATACAGTTCAAGCAAAGGCGTTTTATATGCCAGACAGCTTCGGAAATGTCACTTTCACCAACGTAATAATAAGAACGTTAGAAAGCTCGTCCATTATAGTAAACCATGACCATAAGAGTGTTTTTCTGTTTGAAGACAGTACAGTGGGGCTTGTAAAACCATCAGCTGTACGAGTAGTTGCACAAAAAAACATTTTCTCAAACAACGGGTTCGGGGAAATCTTACCTGTTGGTATTAGAGCCACAACTGATGAATTTAACTTTATAAACAATACAGTGCATAAACTATTGCATCGCCAGGGGCTCACAGTTACCTCCCAACATGTACTCGTGACCACCAATCATTTCAAATACTTAAAAACTGGTGCTTTCTTTGGACTGGGTGGTTCAGAGAAACAGTTTGGACGCTACCAATTTGTTGGGAACGTGGTGGATTTCGTAGAGGAAGACAGTCTGCTTCCTAAATTATATTCGTACAGGAATGTTTCTGGCCAGATAGCGTTTAAGAAGAATACTTTCTCTTGTGAATGCTATCAGTCAGGTGAGTGAATCAGAAAAAGAAACTAAGGAAAAGTTTGTGTGAATCAATGCATATTTTTCAGGGTTGCTTCTGTCAAGGATAGGAAAAGGGAACACCCATACCACTACAGATGAATTCTATAAAATAGTATTTGATGAACGATCTGAAAACGTATGTTCGAGCACCTGCAACTTGCCGCTTTCCGCTGCTAAGGATAAGATTGTCCAAGGGAAATGTACTAACAGAATAACTGTTGCTGGTCTCTGCACATCAAGGAAGAAAACTGAACTTAAACTAGTTACTAGTTCACCTAGATCTGGCACTCCTCTATCGCCATTTACCAAGCCCTCTTATGTCATTCAAAGTAGCAATAAGCCAGTTCCTAACAAGTTTAAATTAGAAGCAAAAACAACCCGTTTTGTATTACCCACAACACGTATGGTGACTACCACAACTTCATCCTTCATATCATTCCATGGTACCACCAATAAACAATCCATCAACAAGCAGGAGATCCGAAGGACAACAGTGACTTTACCAACAACACAAAAATTAACAACTCACATTGTTGAACCAACTAAAATGTTGCCTGTAAAATATGTTACACCTAATATTTATTCCTCATCATCTAAAAATCCCTTCGGAGCTTCCAACGACGATTTGCTTTTACCATCGTTCAAAACAAAATTGGAGACCAACAAATCGACTGTAAAATATGAATATGCTGCACCTACTACTGATTTCTCCTCGGAAGAAAACAAGGACGAAAAGTTGAAAAGCAAGAACACATCTCCACTACCTGTTAAATACGAAATAACTACTTCCTCCAGATATACCATACCTAATATTTCTGCTTCAGAAACTTCTGCATCTCCATTTTCTGGTAAATATACCGATGGATCAACGGTTGCAATACCAACAAAAGATGAACTGACCTCTTTTTCAACTGATTCATCAACCGAAGAAAACACGTCTCATTCGTCTTTAGAAACTTCTTCTACTTTATTTGATAAAACCACTAACAGTGACTTATCAACAGAAGATGAAATGACTTCCACTGACAGATCAACTGAAGAAATTACATTTTCTTCTTCGTCTTCTTCAGAAACGTCTTTCTCTACGTTTCGTCAAAGAAATGGCAGTGATATCCATTTGGTAACAAGAAACCAACAACCAAAGGCCAAGGTCATCTCTACATTGTCAACATCAGTATATAATTTGACTACAGCTACTTTTTCAGTAACAACAGTACCAACTACTAAATATAAAGCTGCAGGATCATTAACACCTACCCCAAAAGAGATATCAGCATTTGATGAAGAATTTAAAGTAAAAACATCAAATTCAAATCTCAAAGCGATAGTGGGAAATTGTTCTAAGACTTATTCTTTATCTTTTTCGCTTCTACTCTTCTTAATTAGCTTTGTATTAAGTCTCTTATAATTTAATTAAAACTCGTAATATTTGTAGGGAAAATTAGACATTATTTACTTCTATTATTATTATTATTATTATTATTATTATTAAAGTTAGATTTAATTTTCACCGCTTCCTATTTACATCAAAATGAAACAATAAAGTATTATACAGGATGTCNATTATTATTATTATTATTAACAATTATTCAATACGGCCTTATTAAATAAATAAGTCGTAGTAGATATTCACATTATTCAATAGGATTTACTTTATTTAGATTAATATTTAAAAATATGCTATTTTTTATGTTTATTGGAGAAAATGGCGCATGCGCTAGTCACAAAGTATGTTCTATTAAGCCATGTTAAAATTGCACTATTACTGACATTCAAATTATTCTTTAAACTTCAGACAAGTTATGAACAACCTGAAATCAATAGACCAATCATTAACTTTAAATGGTTTCATTGGCTACTTCAGTGATATCGACCATAAAGTACAAAAATTAGTTTTGCGTTTCATGAACGATTTTTATCATGTATGGCATTAGTTACTTTTATACATTTTTAATAACTTAATGACTTGTATTTTGGAAACACGCACAATGTTAATTTAGTATATTTATCGCGTGTTTTTTATGCGACCCATCTAAAATTTTACCCTTAGTTAATATATTTTTGTTTGTTGGATTTAATTTCGGCTTTGTTCACCTTCTTTTTATATCTATATGATTACTGGTATCAGTACATTCTTTAAAACAGTGGCAAAGATAAACAATTGCATTTTAGGATTATATTCATTGGTGTTGAAAATCTGAAGTTGTCAGTGAGGTGTCTGAAAGGTAGGTACAGGGTGTCCAAAAGAAAATATGCCATAATTCCTTGAATAAAACAAATTGTAAATTTTCTAAAATTATTATCAGTCAGTATTGTAGGACAATTTACTTGTAATCATTTTAGGAACAATTGCTGGGATTTTTATGACGTCATCTTCTGTGTTAATTAATATAAGATTAGATCATTATTTTGCTGTTTTGTATCACTGACTTCAAACTATTCTTAAAAATAATATTTAGGTATATGTGTATCTATTTTGTGTTTATTGTCAAGAAAAAATATTTACATTATTTTATAAGCTATAATGGAATCGCAATTGCCATGCTGAAAAGTAGGTAGGTACTTATTCATTTAATTATCTAATGATTTTGTTTAGTAGATATTAAACGAATAGTATTATTTTTACTGGTAATTTAATTTTTGTATATGTTAAATTTTATGGATATGCAATTTTTCGTTTTGTTCATGCTAGTACAATTATCACGGTCCGTACGATGTTTGTTGAGATAGAATCCCAGAAAGAATTCTTGGAAATATGGTATACAGGGTGATTCAAAGTTTAATCAAAAAATTTTTGAAATAAATGTGTCATGAAAAATGGAGATATCGTAAAAAAAATTATAAAATCCTTATAGTTTCTGAGAAAAAAATTATTGAAGTTGTAATATTTTAAACCCTTACATCACTGGGCTACTCTAGCCTCTAGAGTCATTCGCATTGTGCGCTCTCTTTTCACGTGGCCCTAAGCGTTTCCGAATACTGAAATCCGATTTTAGTTTAGTATTAACATTTTTGCGATAGTGTTTACATTAGTTTTTCAAGTATCAAAAATGGCTAAAATTTAAAATAATCTTTAAGCCCACACTGTATGTTAAATTTTATCTCAATTTCAAATGAATGGAAATATTATATGTAATACAGAAACATTGTAGTATCAAAAAAATATATATATTTAAAAAATATCACGATGTAAAATTTAAAAAAATTGTAAAAGTACAAAGATTCTGTAAATATACAAGACCGTACTGTACTAAAAAAAAAATATATGTATATATGTACAAGTTTTTCTTGAAATTACTAATAAAATTATAAAAAAATAATTTCAGTGTAGATGCAGTGCTTAAGTAGCGCAATTTAGCCACTTACCCAATGATTTAATTGGACATTTATGCGCTTGTTATCGCTTTTTGATATACGGCAAATAAAAAAGTAGTAAAAGCGCCGATTACACCCATTAATTTTACACGTTTTCACTCTCTAATACAAGCAATAGCCCCCTCCAAGGCGTTTAACGATCGTAAACCACCGCACCGGTACGTCCTAACCTAATTCTGCACGCGACACCTACCTTCGCCGATCTGACGCCCATCGACGACCATGCGGAGCACCACGCACACCAGATCCACGCTAACCTCACACGTTAGCCCACTCACTAGCCCGACAGAGGTCCATTTCCTCGCGAAATCGCGATTTTTCACTGCGGAATGCGCCACGAGACACCGTAAACAAAGCAAATGGCGGTCGACGTCGCGACGCGAGGCGATCGATACGCCGACGTAGCGTGCAATCGTCCAGTTGAAGGTTGCGGGTCGAGGTGGCGGACGTGAAGGGGTTGCCTGCAGGGGTGCGGTTGTGCGGCTGGAAGGGACACATGCGTAGAGGCGCCAGCATCGGTGTCGTCGGTTTTCGTGATTTTTCAGATGCCGCCGCCAGTTGTTCACCTCTCGGTGGTTCCTTTTTGTTTTGTTTTTCGTGGGGGGGCGGGTATCGAGCTTTGATTGTTTCATTCTGAATTATGCATTCATCATAGTTGCACGATACGTACTCAAGTTTTATATTCTATTTTTAAGATAATTCAAACAAATTCAATTTTTTTTTCTAAATAGTCTTATCAAATGCAGTAAAAAATTTTATGTGTAGGTACTGTCAAAATAAACTAAATATGAACTGGAAAAAATATGAATTTTGTTCTATCTTTTTAGGACACACTGTATATTAAAGATAATACGGATAAATATAATTGTTAATTCAGTACCAAATTAATGAATCAAATGTAAGTTAGTAGGTAGGTGTACTTTTCTCAATTAAAAAATTAACCAATGTTAAAATATTTCCATTTAAGTATTTATTCAGTATCATTTTACCCTTAACCCCTCACTTCTCTTTAACATCGCATTCAATAGTTAAACAGAAAATATCTTTATTTTCGTCGTCCCTCAGAAACAGGTTTCCTTTGTAAGATCCTTCCCCGAAAATGATTGTGTACGACGAAACGTCACTCTCTTTGAGTTGTAAATCTTTCATGACATATTCCCCCTAGAAGCAAACAAATAGTAAATGTACTTTTTATTAATTAATTAATTAATTAATTAATTAACCCTTGCGGCCAAATAGTCGACCAAGGTTGTTGTTGCATAACAAGAAATGTGATCCCAAAAGAAATACGGATAAGATATAAGCCTGAGTTCTCCCGTTTCGTTTCCAAAATCAGTGAGACTCGACCAAAATTTTGAAAAACAAATCAATAGTTACAAAGCCTACAGTCATTTGTTATTGCACGAACGGCTTCATAAAAAATATGAGTGAAACTTAAGTACATTACATTTTCTCCAGTTTAAGAGGTCATAAAAACAGCCCTGATTTTTTTCTTTTATAGCAAGGAGCAAAAAAATAAGAAATATATTAATTTCTGTCTGTTTCCTTTTTTGAAGAATCTTCCCGTACTTACTGCGGCAAGATTACAGCCATCCGGCAGAGCTGGTTGCGTTGCTGACTTAACGACAGCCCAAAGCTGTGATACCTTGAGAACAAGCTCGCACCATGGGTCATCATAATCTTGGTGTACTACCCAGTTACCATTCTTCAAATAATATGTTTTCAGAATCGCCTAAAATACGTACTTTTATGATCGCACATTAAGGAAAAGTCCTGTTTTGGTTTAAAAATAAAAAACCCTCAAAATGCTATAAACGTATTATTTTTATATTTTTTATAAAACTACATCTCAAAACGAACAAAATGAAAAAACAGTTTATGATATCTTTAGTTTTTGCCAAATTACAATTTTATTTGCCTGGTGTACTTCCCAAAGTAACCCTCACATGATCCAAATAATTCTAAGAATAATAATAGATGATTGATGTGACCCATATTTTGATCGGTAATTTTTTCCGATTTCAACATCTGAGGTTAGAAAACGACCCTACGATCTATGTTTATATAAAAAATTTTATTTAAAATAATTCTGTCACGATTAAAACCTTTGTCAGATCCATGAGACAGGAGAGGGTCGAAATTTCGCCCGACAAAACTTCTTTCGAAAATGATTTTGTATCTGAGAATGTAGTTTGATGTACGCATGGAAAAAATATGGCGTTGTTAAAGGGTTGGGAATCCAAAATAAATAACACCCTGTATTTTAGTCTTACATACTCGGGAAACATATTTCACTCAAATAAACAAAGACGTGTACCGATTAAGAAGTGTTTAGCTAAAACGGTTGTCAGTAATATAAAAAGGAACAGTTTACTTACTTTATAATTTTCATCTAAGTCATAGTTTATATTTAATCTCATGTTAAAGGATTTTTCGCCCTTATCATTAGTAATCAGTTGGACATCTCCATCGATCGGATCTTCCACTGGACATTTCTCAACACTTTTAATATCAAATATTTTCTAAAACAGCAAAAAGTTTTATTTAGCCTTCGTCATCCCCCAGCAAAATAACATTATCTAACAACTTACATACATGAAGAAAAAAAATAATTGACTGTTGCTTATAAAGTAAATAAATAAAAATAAATTTCTTTTTCAATATGAAAAGTGTTCTCTTTAATAAAATGTATAAACTTTACTCACAACACCGTAAACCGCCCAATGAATGTGACATGTCAGAAAAACAAACAGAAAATACAGCAAAACCTTCGCCATATTGCAAAGATTAGTTTATTCTGAAAATACACGACCAAAACTTATATATAAAGCGAACTTCGTTGTATTTTTTTTATATTCATATTTCATATCACGCAAACCATTATTGTTCATCAGTTTTTCTGAATATCATTATTAACATTTCCTAGACACGATATTTTTTAATAAATAGTGTACTAGTGTTGTTAATGACAATTTAACTTCATTGGAAAATATTATAAAAAAATCTACAACTTTGTATTAATAGAACGTGAACAAGTAAACAAAAACATTGAAATTATAATAATCAATTTTTTTATCAATAATATATGGAAGAGATATTAACAGTGTTAAAATAAAATGTATTATTTTAAAACAGCATATTCTCTTAGGTAAGGTTTTGATATTGCTTAATACATGGTCTTTTACAAAAGCTCAATCAAGAAGTACAAGCGCTGGAAACAAATACTTTGGTGTGAGTGAAACTATTTTAAATTATTAGAGTTAAACGATTAAAAAAGTCTGTTTTGAAAAAATACCTTTATTGATTCCCAAAGATAATGGAAAATAATGGAATTGAATATCACTCCAATTTTTGTAATCTTTATTTCAAATATTACATGACAATCATCTCTTTTACATTTGCAATTAAGTAGGCGATTGTTGTTTCATTATCCCCATCTGCCAATTTTATATAATTCAATTAATTTTGCTTCTAAAAAATCGTACTGTAACTTTTTTTTAAGGTGGTTTTATATTTGATAAGTAGTATAAATTTTAGCTCAAAATATTTATTAGTTTTTGTTAAAAGCTATTTATTATGTAAAAAAGGCTCTTGGCAAATTCAAATTTCTTCATCTTCGAGACGTCATAGAGACTTGTTCGAGGGGTTATTTTACTCGTGAAGAGTTGTACTACAACGGACAATATAGGAAAAGTTGATTATTGAAGTGTAAATTGTTTAATAAACATTAAGTTGAAAATCAAGCCTTTTTAATATTAAAATTTAAGTGGTAAATATTTTTCAGATAAAATTTTCACATCAATTATTTAATTGCTGCAGTTTTTATGCAAATTTTGAGCCATCACTCGTTGCTCTACGATGCTCTGGAGCTGATTTTTTTTTTTTTTTTCAAAAAATCTCTGTTAATATTAAGGACTCAAATTTTCAGGTAGTCTAAAGTAAGAGTTCAACTGTCATATCTGACATTTAAACAACAATAAATATTTAAGTTAAGCTATTGAAAAAAGCGGCAGCGCGTTTTTGTGCATTGTGATCAATAAATCTTAATATTAACTGGTCTCAAACTATTCTTCCGAAAATTTTTGATTAATAATATACCCTCTTTTAATTTGTTCTCAAAACAGTACTTTTAAAAAATGGTGTTTCCGTTTATTACGGTCATGTCATATTTGGATAGAGAATTTTCTTCAGGATTGCACAGATATAATACAAAGCTTGACAGTAAAGCAGCATTAATGTAAGATGCAAGAACTTAGACAAATTGATTGATGTTTAGCTACCAAGTCTGACATTATCCTTACGACATACTCTGACGGTCGTATTTTCCGTATCATGTCAATATCATCGTAAAAAACAACCACAACTTTCGTATTTATGTACCACTTTTTTATTTTCTATAAATGCAAATGCTTTATTAAAATTTAATGGCAGATTCTACATCTCAAATTAATAAAATTCCTGCAAACATTTATGATGAATTTTTTAATTATAAATTATTAAAATTTATAATTATTAAAAATGTTTTTTTATATTCATCATGTCTAGGTTTACCGCGGCTTTCTTTACAAAATAAAAACGGGTGTAAAGGAATAGGACTGAATAGTGATACGAATATACTAATTTCAGAGTTCATATATTTCAACAACACAACATAATTCAAGTTTTTCTAGTTTCCACTTCGATCACTTGGCATATCAGTTCAGAACCCATTTCGTTCAAAATTCGTCCAGTCACCTTGTAGGTCCCCAATATTCCAACAGGTATATCGTAATCAGTTTGGCTTACATTGAAGGAAGTCAGCTTGTAAGTGTCCTAAAAAAAATTGAATGTATTTTGTTCCACAGTGCTGTTTTTCACGTTTATATCATTCATAAATAGTATACAATTTCTAGAGAAATATCGGCATGTACATGATGTTTCCAAATTGTTGTGCCAAATTAGATGGGATTAGTTGATCGCATTTATTGAATTCCCGTTGAACTCTAGTTTGATAAACAAATATTAGGTCTTACAATTGAAAAATTTTATTTTATCGAGGAATGTTGAGTTTTACCTTTAATTTATGTGACGTTTGAACCCTTTATCTCAATATAAATATAGCTTAACTTACTGCTGGTGCATGACAAACGTCTGGTATCTCTGGTACTATTCCCTTTCTGAATTTTTCCCAAGCTCTGGAAACGTACTGATTTATAATTTGACAGATAGATCCCTCTGTATCGTAGAAGTGCTCCTCCCAATCCCCGTTGTTCCATTTGTCGATATTTAATATGAACTGCAAAGAAGATTCAGTCACATCACTTACGAAAAGAATCGGTTTGAGGAATTTTAATGAAGTAGTTTTATTCTCACAATCAGAGCAATCAAAACGCTTGTATCGAAAAGTTTTACTACTGATAAAACTCCTCAAACTAAGGAAAATATTATGTGATTAGTTTCAGACATATGTATGTATAATGTTGAAGTTACTGTTTGAAATATTGAAAACGCCAAAGATAAACAAATTAAAAAAAACGCAAGTAATTTAAAAATGTTTGCCCATCTTTCTTAGTATCATATTTTTTGCTTATTTATTAAGATCAGAACTTTCAAATTGTACTTTAAAATTGCCCAAATTTCAAATGGTTTAAACTTTTCAAAAGAAGTCAATACATTTTTGATACAAGAAATTTAGGTATGCAAAAGATATCTAACAAACCAGTTTACTTATATTGTCAAAGTGCTAAAATAGCAAAGGATTATAATTTAATATCTACGCAATGTGATGAAAACCACTGTACCCTAAATAATTTGTTATCTGCTATTTTGTACGCTATATATTCGTATTTATTTAGAATTCTTTTTTTTAAATTTTGTACGTTTACACTTTTTGTCCTGTAACTGAAATATTTGTTGTGTTGTGCAGTAAAAGCTTTACTGTTATTAAAGAATAAGAAATGCAAATTTTCACATCACCTTATTCATGAGAAGTTATTTTTATTATGGTGAATTGGAAAATAATTTTGAATGGTACCAAAAGAAACAGGGCGTCGTAATTAATTAATTAATCATTAGTAAGACAAAAAATAGTGATTACCCGAAATATGATTTTCCTTAAAATGAAGTTTCGTTATAAACACTTACCGTCCATTTTTCGGACAAATCGTCTTCCAAAGTCACATCTACATCCAAGACTTTTACACCATCGTCATTTATATTACGGACGTCTATAAAATAATCGTAGTCGGGATCCGATCCTTCGCAAGCGTAAGATCTGAGAGGAAGGATTACGATATCCTGTAACAATGAAATATGTTTCAGTAAACACTTAAATATAGCTTTTAATTTTCTCTCACACACAATAAGCGTTTGTTAAATAAAGTGTTATGGAAAAATAATAAAGCGTATTTCAGTTTGTTTTCTTCAACTTGACAAGAAAATCATACACAAGTGGAAATATTACATAATCAGTAACTACTACTCTTACAAATATTGTAATATACCCACATCCCCAAACGCTCCAGTAAAACCACGTAAATACAGCAGCACAATCACTTGGTACCATTTTGTTGGTGCCATATTCGTTTTATTTATCAAACGTGTGATGCGATTATCTTTTTATATCTACTGTCATCTATTCCCTACAAAAAAACTGTATCATGACGGAAATCATTCATTATATTAGTTTTGTGTTCAATTTTTTTACTTAGAGCTTAAAATAAGGCATAAGGAAATGTAATTTTTTTCAGAAAATTATTTCCCACGCTTGCCTACTGCGTGTCCGTGTGCAATAAAAAAGTTTCTAATTAAATTACCTTTTTGCTAATCATAACATAAAAAATCAACAAGGACAAATAAACATTTTTATAATTCATTCATGCAGAATATATTTTTACCATTATCACAAGTACAAACAAAAATTAAAGCGTTTCCTCGGTTTATCATTACCACACTTGCACAAACTTGTGTGAAACTATATTTTGTCATATTTTTCATGATAGCAGTATCGTTATATAACTTTGAAATCGTAAAGAAAAGTAGATCTGTCGACCAACAAAAAATCTCATAATTTTTCAGCTCACTCTCCAAAAAGTGGCGAAAATAACAACGTCCTATAGTAAGATCATAGTCGATGCAAAGTAATAAATCATTGTCTCTCAAAGGATCCAGTGCAATACGGTTTTAAAGGGTTTAGAAATTGAATTATTTTTTTATGCATTATGAAGGGATTAAGGGGTCAGTTAAAAAATTCCTTTATTCTCGTAAAATGTTTATTTTAAATGTAATTTGTTATAAATCCAATTTGTCTTTTAAATTCCTCATATATACTACATTTTACCTCTGTACACGCCACTCTTATATACTTGTTTTTTGAAGGCGATCTCTGATTTACGGCCCAGCTCGCCAGGTTAGTATTTGACGTATAACCGACCAGTTCGTACACTCGATGCACCTGGGCGACTACAGCTACTACCAGATCACAATGCGTATGATGCGGCATTTCAGATTTTGCATTAAAATTCATTTTAAATTTGAAATGGTTTATCTAACGCGTCCTAAAAGTGATGACACGATTTTCCTTTGATAAAAGACCGACAATTGTTTGCTCAACTTTGCGAATACGATCCTACTATAGAGCCTTCAAATTCACACTCCTAAATGACCGTAGGTTCGGTATTAACTCACATCAGCTTCAGTCTTTCAACGCCTCAGCGACGACCGTAATCCCCGAGGATGCAGTTTCTTCGGTTCCAAAATTTGGAGCCGTCTAGCGGAATCGAACCTGCCAGTGTGCGAATACCAACCCAGGTTTCCCGCAGTTTATTAACCAGAGCGCGGATGCCTGGCCAGAGCATGTACTCGACACGAATCTCAAGAATTCCTAGCAACCACCGCATTGCGTATATTGTATTATTATTTAAGTAAATCAATCTATTTAAAAAAGCATTTTGAGCCATAATTCTCCTAGAAATTACCAAACCGAGCGCAACGCCCACATACACAGCTTTCACGCAGCTCTTACGCTGCAATTCATATAAAACCTCTAAAGCTTAACGTACCGGCACTCTAAGGAGGCCGTACACTATCAAATTCAAGCGCTTTTAGCTAGTGCAAAGACAGTGGTTTTCAGAGACTAGGGAAGTAGACCCGCCAGTGATATACAGGGTTAAGTTGAAAACCCGTTACACAAAACATTTAAATAATACAAAGTTTTATTGAAATAAAGTGCAAATGTCCAAAGTGCGGCTTAGGTCAAACCACGACAATTGCAGCGTGGAACATCAACCACAAGCAACACTGAAAGAATGGTGGTTTCTTCCTGATCTAGTAATGGTCTATCATGCTAAGGGTAGAACTCTATCGCAAGCTTGTAAAACCGAGCAAAATCCACATCATGGCGCCCACTGTGGGGCTATGACAGAGGATAGACAACCATTCAACCTAAATCTGCGACACTACCTCTTCTACTGCTTGTTCTTACAAAATATATTGATGTCTCGCAAAAAAATGAGCTCCCTTGAGTTAGTTTTGGTAGTGAAATCCAATTTCACAATGCGACAATTTAATATAAATGTTACTAAACAGTTTATATAATGTTGTTCAATTTAGTTATATTGCTGGCGAAGTTTAATTTTAATCATTTCGATGAAGCCTTAAGTAATAAAGTCGAAAATTGGGTCAGGATTTTGTTGTCATTTCTCGCGTGTCCTGTTCCATATCAGCCAAGATAAGAAAAGGAAAAGGATAAGTAGTGAAAAACAAATAAAATTTCATCAGATCTTAAAATATTTACTTATAACGGTAATTGAAAATTGAAAGGTGGATTGAAATAATAACTTTTACACTGCTGGGGAGTTGTCTTTATTTTTAATAACATTCGGGAAATCATGGTTTTCTTACTTCTGCTTCAAATACTTGACACAGCACTTCCTCGCCTGTTCCGTTAAATAGTTTTAAAATCACCCTATATTTTCCCACTATATTTATGGGTATGTTTATATCGGTGCGATTTACTTTAAAATCAGTAAGTTTATAGTGCCCCTAAAAATAAGTCAATGGAAAATTTAAATTTGATATACCCACAACTTCCAAATTAAACATAGATATTTTGGAGGAATATCTTGTGGGGTATGAGTTGGACTTTTAGACATTTATAAAATTTTAATCGACATATGCCAAATTTGTAGCAGTGCAATTATTTGAACGTAAATTGATATCTACTTTACGTTTCAATTTTTTTCGCTGTAAATTCACTTACCAATTCCGCAAAACATTTATCTGTAATGGTTGGCATCATTTCCTTTTTAAAATTTTCCCAAATAGTTTCGGAATACTTAACTGCTATTTCACAGGCTAAACCATCCATTATAAAAAAATTTTCATCCCAGCCGCCATTATTCCATTTGTCGATTACTACTTTTACCTAGAAATTATTGTAAGCAGAATTGTCCGGACTGATATTTTTTGGAAATTTTTTATGATACCACTACAAACGTGATAGAATCTGCGTTAATATAAACATTCATTTTTCAGTGCAAGTACCACTAGTGTAGGGTTATTTTTTATATTTCGAAAATAGTATATTGTGCACCTTGTAGTAAAAGCCATTCTAAGCCGGAAAATAACTTTCCCGAGCGATTTCAGAAAAAAAATTGACTGTCAGAAGTCTCTAAGGTTGACATTTTCCTTACTGACAAAAAAGTATCTTGGCAACAAAAGTATTCACTTTTAATCCTACTATAACAATATACTATTTTTATTGCAGTCTTGAATTTCTTTACCGTCCATTTTTCCGTGAACTGTGCATCCTGTAAGTCTATTTCCATATTGAAAACCTTATCCCCGTTGTCGTTTATGTTACGTAGTTCGGCGTAGAAGTCCTCAGACGGTTCGGTATTTTCGCACAAATAAGTTATCTGGGGGATGATGTATGTATCAGCTGGAGAGTAAGATTCCTTAAATAAGAACAAACCACTTAATTTTTACATTCTTGTATTTATTTCCTCGGCTTAAATAATAACTTAAATTTTACAAAATGCACCGAAAAAGTGAAAAAGAAACAAACAGGATATATTTTTTAAGTGTTTTTTTGTTTATTAACATAACAATACTCACAACTCCAAAACCAGCATAAGCTCTTCCCATGAAGAGAAAGAGCATTACAAAACGTAAACCTGACAGAGGCATTGCAGGTGTATGTTGTTTCAATAATTAGTAACACTTCCTTTATATGTGATACTTCTAGGTTTCAATATGTAAAGGGTGCTGCCGGATATCGGATGCAATAATTAAATGAGATTATTGGCACGATTACAGTTTTTTCCTGATGTAACACAGCATTGTTAGGTATCAACTTCACAGTTCCTTTTTTTTTAATTTAATTATATACACGGTAGAGTCAGTTAGGCTCTCTAAATTCAATTACGTTGTTGTATGTCCTAAAGAACGTTTCTTTCTACTCACCGATTTACTTTCTGAAGATAAATAACCATTTATGTAGCATATTATGTTTTCTTGAAAGAAAATTGTAGGTCACAGAATGGCGTAAGTGGGAAATAACATGATAGACGGACCCACCACTTACGCTTTCTGTATACACATCTCCTTGTGAGTAACGACACTAAAGCAGCTGGATCATTCTAACGACATAATAATGAGGACCATCAATAAGTCCCAAACCGACCTATGTCTGGTTGGTTAAACTTACGAACGATCCTAACTGTTGTACTTTGTACTAGGTGTTGTAAGTTTGAAACGAAATATTGTTTATTATTGAGAAATATTTATACAAGTATAATAAAACCCAAACTTTTGTTAGCACTAGCAACAATTGGACGAATATAATTGTTGAATGAGAATCGAGTTATATTAGATACTGACCAGTAGATTTTCGTGTCATGTCCATACAGTAGATATGTACTTGATGTAAAGGGAAGAAAATAAAGGGTATCACAAATGTAACGCCAGTTTTGAATTGTGCGCCATTTTTATTCCGCAGAGTTGACAACATTGTGCAGAGTCACATTTTGTAGTAAACACATTGCGGTTAGACAAAATGGAGCACTATAAGACGTATGAGCGGGTGAAGATTGTGAAAATTCATTACAAGTACGGAGAGTGTGTAGCTGAGACTGTGCAAATTACGTGGAATTTTCGGTCCCAAATGAAACAACTGTGAATATATTAGTTACCAAATTTGAACAATAAGAAAACAGACCAGTCTCCCATGGCCGTTCAACCGAGTATATTGATACGGTGAGTGATAGTGTGGCAAAAATTGCCGTAACCTCAGTGTACCGTCGGTCACTGGTATCAAACATTTCGAAAAGCACAATGCAGCGGATTTTAACAAAAGATCTGCATCTGCATCCATTCAAAATTTTAGAAGATACGAAAGGGCTTTCTTTTCTTATTGTTATGGCTTAAATTAAAGGTAATATTGGCTTGGATATTATTCTTAAAATTTAAATAAAAAGTTCTAGTATCTATTTTGATTCTGGCTCCCAATTTAAATTTGTTTCTTCACTCAGTACAGCTTTTTTATTTGAACCAATAAACAATTTTATCCCTAATACCAAGAAGGGTATTTACTGGAAAAGGGATTGGTTTTGGAGAGAAAGTCTTCGTTCTGATTAAATTAATTAATAAAAACTATATTGTTACACTTATAATCCACTGACATAAAAAAAAATGTTGCTGTCATATTACAAATTTAATTAAAATTGTTAGTTTTAGAACGACTGCACCATATAGTTTTTTTAAACAAAGTTTAGTTAGTAATGATAAAAATAGAAAATTTGGTTATTAATTTTTAATTGCGTAATGACGCATCAAGTGTTTGTCTTTACATTTATAGTTTTATTTTCATATCTATATGTTTTAATATTGTCAGATAGGATTGGTTGAAAAAATAATAGTACCTAATATGTTCATATTCCCTTTATTTTTAACAATTTAAAAACAATTAATTATTATTTCTTAGCGATCTCAACATCAACCATAACACAAGTTATTTCAGTGTCATATTCATCAGAAATGACAATCTTAGCTTGATATTTTCCTGTATTCGTTATAGGCAGATCGACATCCTCATTTGACATTTTAAAATTAGTAATCTTATAATGTCCCTAAAAATATAAAAAAATATATATTTTATTACGTTGTCTTCAAACGCAGAAAAGTTATTGAGCATCGCACAATACAAAAAAATATGTATTAGCTTAAATTAATAAAATGGAAAATAATTATTTTCTCCTTCCCTAAGTTTGATCAACAAAAATTTAATCATGGGCTTCATGGACTTACTGGTTTTATTGAGCAAGTTCCTGGCATGGCTGGGGTAAAACCTGCTCTTGCTCTACTCCATGCTTTTCCAAATGACTTGGACAATGTCTCACAAACTCCGGGACGGCCATCGTTATTAGTTATTTTCCAAGCTCCATCTTCCCAGACGCTTATACGGACAGTAGCCTGGAAATTGTTACAAGTAAAAAAAATTTTACCTCATTGTTCGCTGAACTCTTGAGGACTTAAAAACACCCTGTATACTTTAAGCTCACCTGGTACAGATCGGTAAACTCTTCTTCCAACTCAAATTCTACATCCACCCCATCATCATGAAGATTTACATCCAATGGGACAACTGGTGTAAAGTTGTCACACTGATAAACCTTAAGCGGAATGAAAATTGCATCTTTCGGATCAGAAATTTCCTGGAAAGAGAAACAAACCTGGTAAAATGCAGACATTAAGCGGGTGCTAATTTTTCAAACAGAACTGATATTTCAAATACTACCCACATTCGCTGCCAATACTGCACTTCCACACGAGAAGAAAAAAAATAGCCCAACTCCCATCATTTTACGTCTGTTTAAATCGTGGAATGTGGACGTATTGGTTTATATATTGACCACATGACACGCTTGAATAGGAAAATTGTGTCGTGACGGAAATCAATAGTGATTAATATTTTATTGACATCTGTAAAAGTTATCAAATAAGGACGGTATTCGTTATTTTTTTATAAAAACTATGTCTTTCAACACCTTGTACCCGGATGTTAAAAAAATAAATCCATAGTTGAGTTTCCCATTATTTATTGTAAACAATTTTAAACTACTGAGACGTAAAACAGGTATAGAAGGAAAAACCTACAATCATGGGGTAAACGTAATGGCACTTTATTTATTAGTATTGTCAATTTTTTTAAACAATTTGGATTCAAAATGGGGGTTGTAGGTGATGGCAAGCAAATACACCTTTTCTTCAGAGGGCTGTATGGCTGGAAAGGTTTCTTAGTAAGGGATGATCTCGGAACAAAAAAACACACAAATTTTCTGAAATATATTAAAAGCTAGGTAGATCGAGGCGGATCTGTTTAGAGGTGGGTGTTAGAAGGGGCAAGCAAATTTTTTCTGGATTATCATCAATACAACTCACTTAGTAAAAGTGTAGATCCCTAGATCTGGGCGAGATCCGGAACATTTTCAAAAATGTTTAAAAAATTTTGAAAATATATTTTTTTACTTACATCTTGGAACCTATGCATTTTGGAAGAATATTGAAGAGGAAAAAAAGTTTTAGAATTGAATTTTGCACCATATACTGTAAGTTAAACGTGTTTAAATTTATTACCGATGTTACAAAATAGCAATAATGGATGAGAAAGGGGCAAAATAATCAAGTTTTTTTGAATAATTTTTTTAAAATATTTTAATTGCTCCGAGGGCATTCGAATTTTGGTAAAAGAAACTTTGGAGTATAATAAAACAACACACCAAATTAAAATCGGTTCGATAGTTTTCGCTAAATAATTTTTTGAAGAAAATTTTCGAATATTTAAAATGTTGCACAACCTCAAATAAAGCAACTAGATACTTGAAAATTTTTTCACATAGAAAAGAACGCTCAACCTTTCAAATTTTTAAAGTTAACTCTTTTTTTTATTTTTAAACAGTTAGATTACATTTATCAATTTGCTAGTTAGTTTTTTTCAAAAATTATAATTTTCAAATTTGTTGTGTTGTTTTATTATACTCCAAAGTTTTTTTACCAAAATTAGAATGCCATCGGAGCAATTAAAATATTATTAAAAAATTATCAAATAAACTTGATTATTTTGCATTTTTTTCATCAATTATTGCTATTTTGCAACATCGGTAATAAATTTAAACATTTTTAACTTACAGTATGTAAAATTCAATTCTAAAACTTTTTTCGTCTTCAATATTCTTCCAAAATGCATAGGTTCCAAGATATAAGTAAAAAACTCAGATAAAATAGGGTTTTTTAAATTTTTTAAACATTTTTAATAGGTATATTTAGTCAAAAATCATATATACGTTACATGTTTATAGAAATTGGTACATTTGCATCTTAAGGGGTGTTATTAAATTTATAATTGTGATGATGGGGTGGGGGCTGTAACATTTATTAAAAATATATTTGATTTTCATTTGTTTATTACCTACTGTGTTAATGTACCTAAAAGTCGGAACACTCTGTGTAAGTTAAGATCCAGAAATATAGACACTATGTCGGTGAAAGAATTTCATTTATTCAGGGATTGTTTATTACAAAAAGGAATAAGTACATTCTGAGTCAAAGGAGCAGTGCATTTAATTGCTACTTATAGTGTGCACTACTCTGCAGAGAATTAAGTCATCATCCTGCCACAACCCGAGTTCATGCTTCACCAAAGGAGGGACATTTTTAATATCACTTAGTACGGCATACTGACCACTGATGGGGAATTCTTCCAATTCATATTTGCCCTAAAATAAAACGAAACAATGGAAAATAAAAATTAATCAGTCTTATTCAAAAAATTGTCGAGCTTATACATACGAATCAGTAACCTCAGTCAAAAACCATCGAATATTTATAAACTTACAGCAGGAACAGGACAATCTTTAGGCCAATTGGGTTCAACGGAAACCCTGAACTTCCTGTATGGCAGCGATGTTAGAATGGAAGAGCAGAAGGATCTTATACCGTCGAATATAAAAACCCATTCTTCTTTTTGCTCGTCCCAAAAGTGGGATTCGTAATATTGCAAAATGTAGAAGGAAATATAAGAAATGTACCTTCGTTATACATTTACTTCGAAACATAGTTAAAAAATCATAACTTGATTTCAAATAACCCAAAATTGAATCTTATCCACATTTGCAGGAAACAAGATACTTTTCCACGCATATTCTTACCACGTATGCGTCATCATCTAGTTGTACAGGAATATTAAATGATCCAGAAAGTAACTGGTCCACTGATTCTTCGGAAGATATGTCCCAAATTAATTCGCCTACTTCCTCATCGGACGCGGAACAGTGCGTCACATTTACTACGTCTACTGTAAATCCCTGAAAGCATTGAAAACTATTAAGTACATTCAGAAAACCATAATATAGGAGTCTGCAGAGGTGTTGATGGTTTTGTCGGTTTAATTCCTGGTTAAAATGACTTCTAAGTCAAGTTAGTCTATATTAGTAGTCAAATAAATTTTTACTTACATTTACAGTACTCATACAAAAAAGTAACATTAAACTCCACTTCATTTCTGTTCAGTGAAAGTGCCTAATAAATTACTCCCTTGTGTCTGATGGATTTATAAATTGTATCGAGCCTTCAATTTTCTCTTAATTATACTCCGTGTTAAACATAATAATATGGTGATGTACTGGATTAGTCATTACATATGGGACGTACACAGAAATGCTTGTACGTGTGTGTGAATATATCACATAGAGATTCCTATAATTACCTTGTTTACAATTTCCTTTTATAAAAAATACAACTCTCTGAATCATAACAATATATTTTAAATTACAGAATTAATTTCGACAACCTTGAATAATATAGTTCGAAAATCACCCACGTTTCGAAAAGTATACTTTAAAAAGACACGGAACCATAGACAAACAACCGCAAACTCTTTTGAGAGGGACGCTTTTTCAAAGACCCAATTGTCCAATTCCGACGCGAACCTCGCTACAGGACCCTCTGCGAAGCCAGCATAGAAAGTGTTCGGACGTCAACCCACAAACCATGCAGTTCAATAACCAGTATCGGATCCTAGCCAGTACATGTTACATTATTGCATAATTTTTATGTTACATTTCATTTATTGTTAAATGAACAACAAATTGCAATAAATCGTACAAATTTAAAAAAATCGATAGTTTCCCCAAAAAATTTCAAAGCTCATGTTGCATACACCACCCAAGTGAAGATCCTAAGAGATACAAGCTAATGTAATTCAATGTATTTGATGGTGTTTTTCTGCTTCTTCATTCATTTGCCACTATCGCAGTCACGCCTGCTCATCTCATCATTACCCGATCAAGCTGGCTGCTGGCTGGTATTTACACACATTCATTTGTCCTGTGTCCCGTCAGCGTACCTCAACGTATGAATCATGTGCAGATCGCTCGCTAATATGATTACATGTGTCAGTCATGTCAAGCGTCGACAAGCCGAGCCAAATTACGTTGCGGTTTGCACGCGCCTAACAACGGAATGCCCCATGTGTTACCGACCAGGAAATTAACCATTCGTTTATAACCCGACTAATTTCTGGAGAGGAAAATAGGATGCAATTAGCGCGTGAGGGTGTAGACTCGCAGAATCATCATTACCGATTATTTTCAGACGGAAATAAAAATAAATATGAATAATGTAGAATATAGTTACAGTGGTATGTCTCCTGAATTTGTTTTCGAGAAACACTGCACAGATCAATATTATGGGCAGTGTATTGACGTGTTGTTGGGACGAGCGTTCGCTGGAGAGTCCTCGTGGTGTGGAGTCGTTTGTAGGTATCTGGTCCTTGGCACCAATCTGCCGTGGTTCTTTTCTGGAACCCTGTTGCGTCCCGCGCTTGTTTTTTGTCCTTGCAACTGTTAGACCGGTCCGGGTAACGTCAGACTGGCGCTATTGACGTAATACTTAAAAATAGGTCACTTGAATGAATTGGAAGACAAAGAAAACTCCATAATTTGATTTTAATATCGGAACTGTTTCAGGAATCGGTAATGTAACGCTAGATATGAAGAAAATAATATGTGTATAGGGGATATAAACTTTTAAAGAGTAACAAATGTTCGGACACGACCGCTGCGCGCAGGGGTGATCAGATCGGAGTGATTTTGGTATCGTTGTGGAAGATTCCGGTCTATTTTTCTCTTGTACTTTTTTAATCATTCCTTCTCAATAATAGATACTAGTCCATCTTTCTCCAATAATCTGTTATTTCCCTTACGCTCTTCTAAGTTCGATTTTAACATCTTGAAAAGGAAATTTTGAAATATTTCCTGACTGAATGTGTACATTCATCTTTCAACGAATTGGACTAATTTTCAGACCCAAGCTACTGATATTTTATTGCTTTTACTGCTATATGGCATGAGGATGTGATTTACAATAACAGAATTATCTGCTAACAACTACATCACAGTGGCCTGGTAGATCTTGGTTGCCGTGCACTGATTTCGACGTTGCGGATGTAACAATGCTCTGCCATATGTTACTTACTAATTAGTGACAATTACTGCGACTCTAATCGAATATTCTCATTTTGGGCGCAACATATGTAGCGAGAAATTTAATTACAATTAAGTCTGAGCAGGCTGGCGTCTTTGTTACATAATAAACTGACGTTTAATAAGTGATACGCCTGGATTGACTGGGAACGTGATAATCCACATCATCTAGCGTTGAGATATGGTCCAGATAATCATTGATGATGAATCGAAGAGAGTAATTAAATCCGACAGAAATGGTTAAAAACCACGACCTTACAAAATCGTGTCTAAAATATTATATACTTCAGATCACGTTCATAAAACGCACTCGATTTAATTATTGAAATGAGTATAATGAATTCTCGTCCAACCCAGCCGTGCGCTTGCCTGCGAATACCACTCGCTAAAAACTTCATTTTCCATGCGGCGACAATACAGAACGATAGTGTAGCGAATTTCCTGGTAACCGTGTCAAATTTCTCTCGCTTGAACGGACGGTACAATATGATGTCTGACATAACGCTCGCAACACATCGTCCTTTGTTCCTCAACTTCATTAAAACCTCTGCCGCTACTGCTAGTTATCGTCCATCGCATTGTCTGTGTATATTGAAAACTAGATCCAACGCCGCGGCATTAGCCTATTCAATGGAATATCTTTCATTGTTCGACGGAACACCGTCGCAAACCGAAACGTAGCTGTGTAAATGACGCTTGGAGCAGGAAACAGTGCTGCAGGAAGTGGGTGGGTGGGGGTAGCTCGTCCCCACGGCGATTATTTGGTTTAATTCGATCTTCTGGTAAGAGAACCGTACGGTAGAGACTGTTAGCGCGCCACTGGAATGGAAAGACGCCATAAAAAATCGTTATATCACAAAAATATTCTTTACCATACGACTCAAACGTATAGGAGATAAAATTGTTTAGTGTTCTGATATAAACTAAACTATTAAAAATAAAACAAAACAAAATGTGGTAACTGTGCTGTAATAAATAAAATAGGATCTGAATGAAAAAACATACAGGATCAGCTAATTTGTTTTGTATGTGGGTTTTTACTTATATCTTGGAACCTATGCATTTTGGAAGAATATTAAAAATGTTTAAATTTAATACCGATGCTGCAAAATAGCAATAATTGATGAAAAAAAGGCAAAATAAAACAAGTTTTTTGGATAATTTTTTTAAAATATTTTAATTGATCCGAGGGCATTGGAATTTTGGTAAAAAAAAACGTTAGAGTATAATAAAACAACACACCAAATTTTATTAAAATCGGTTAGTTTTCGAAAAATAATTTTTTGAAAAAAATTTTGAAAAAAATTTTCAAATTTTCAAAATGTTGCACAGCCTCAAATAAAGCATATAGATACTTGAAAATTTTTTTTACATCGAAAGGACCTCTCAACTTTTCGAATGGTTTTTGAAAAATTGAAATTGGTTTATTAGAACGGCCACAGTAAATTTTTAAAGTTAACACTATTTTTTTATTTTTAAACAATTAGATTACATTTATCAATTTGCAATTTAGTTTTTTTCAAAAATTATAATGTAATATTTTGAAAATTGAAAAAATTTTTTAAAAAATTATGTTCAAAAAATTATTTTGCGAAAATCGTTCGAACCGATTTTATTGAAATTTGGTGTGTTGTTTTAAATGTTACTCTAACGTTTTTTTTACCAAAATTAGAATGCCCTCGGAGCAATTAAAATATTTTTAATAAATTATCCAAAAGTCTTGATTATTTTTACCTTTTTTTCATCGATTATTGCTATTTTGCAACATCGGTAATAAATTTAAACATTTTTAACTTTGCTGTGCAAAATTCAATTCAAAAACTATTTTTCCTCTTCAATATTCTTCCAAAATGCATAGGTTTCAAGATATAACTAAAAAACTCAGATAAAATAGGTATTTTTTTATATTTTTAAACCTTTTTGCAATTTTGAAAATATTCCGGACCTTGCTCAAATCTAGGGATCTACACTTTTATTATGTGAGCAGGAGAGAAGGTAATTCAGAAAAAATTTGCTTGCCCCCTCTTAGATCAGCCCTGGTTCTCTATGTCCGTGTCATCGTTCAGAAGTATTTAAATTTGAAAACTTAAATAATCTACTTCCTATTGTGTGCCTGTTAATCTTTCGTATACAGTGTGTCCTGTTTTTCAGGAACACCTCTGGAAATGTGAGGAGGCTGTGGATTTTCCGCAAGCCAATTTTTTTTACAAATAGTACCCTGATGGGAGGTCATATTCTACTAATCATTTTATTGATGTGACAAAAACCTGGCCTACTACGATTTTTTAAAAGGGTCGTTTTCCAGAAAGTAGTATTAAGCATTTTTTATCAAAAAGATAATAAATATTACCAGGCTATCAAAATACCCATATACCAAATTTGAACGACAAATGTCTATGAAGTGTTTTTTATGTGGTGCCAAATTTCGAAAAATCATACAACTAAAAATTGTAATAAGCAGATCAAAGATTCCCATGAAAGTGAAAACAAGTACCAATCAGACAAAGAAAAAATACAGGCAGTGTAAATTTAAAACTTTTAATTTAATTAATTATTATTAATTAATTATAAAAATAATAATTTACAAAAATGTAAAGAATTATAGATACTAAAAAACTTGTTAAACAAAAAAATTGCTAAATTAAGTTTTAATTTTCTCCACCAAACCTTCCAGTCGAATACATTTTCCAATCCTCTTTTTCTTTTGTAAACCCCCAAAAGTAAAAGTCCATAGTTCGAGAAAATTAAAATTTAATTTAGATTGTTTTCCAGTTTTGGTAATTTTAAATTTTATAATTCACCTACATTTTTTGTACGTTAATTATTATTTTTATTATGGCCGCAATTAAAAGTGATAAATTTATAATGTCTGTATTTTTCCTTTGTCCTGTTAGTACTTCTTTCCACTTACATGGCAATCTTTGACCTGCTTATTATAATTTTCAGTCCACAGCCTTCTCACATTTTCAGACGTGAAAAACGGGACACACTATGATTTTAATGTTCATTTATAGCTAAGGTGTTTTTTAAATCTTGGTTCCGTTCTCTTAGCGTAGTCCGGTATGGTCTAGTGGCTAGGATACCTGGCTTTCACCCAGGAGGCTCGGGTTCGATTCCCGGTACCGGAACACTTTTTTAAATTTGTTGCTGCCGAATTTTGGTTAGATCATAACAATATTATTTATATAAAAATCGGGTATAAATGTGTTTAGATAAAGAAAACGTATATGTATTTATTTAAATGCATTAACATCTATTGTTTTAAGGTAAAATCGTTTTCCTTGAAACACAAATAGTCACCATTATTCGACAACAGATTTGATGAATCACACTTGCCTTATTTCTTGGTGAAGCTACTTCATGGATTACTTAATAAAAAAAAAAACAGTTACAAAGAAGACATGTTTTTCAGCCCATTTGGAGGGCCGGTTCCTCTCTCGACAACTTTGCTTGCCCCCCATCAGAGGACCCATCAGAATTTTACGGTCGACTATGACCCGAACCAAAGCCAGATCATTCCCTTTTTCCCAAGGATGTATCTGCCATTGGGACTCGAAAAAAACCTCTCGCGCTAAGGATGTAATAAATAGCGGGAATTGTTAGTTTGAACAACGCACATGGGCCCCACATATATCTGTCATGTGAGCCATTTAAAAATAAATTAATAGTTATTATAATAACCTTATGGACGTTAAATTCGGACCTATTACTCCGTCAATTAACCAACAAAGCTGTCAGCGGGCCGTGTTTCCAGAAACCCACATAAATCCACTTGGAATTCGCCCCCCTCGCGCGTTATTAGTGGCATCTTAAATCTCTTTTCAAGTAAATACGTAAACCAATTCATCAAGCGGGAAATAAAACAGTCTCCGCACAAGTAAATGTTTATACGAGCGAGTGTAATGGGGTAGAGAGTGTTTTAAATTTTACGAAAACCTAATTTTATAGACTGCCAGTCTAACATAGAGGGCGTCTGAGAATTATGAGCAAAAATTTGATTGAACAAAGTCGGAAAAATGAATGAAAATCGTTTTATTTCTTTTTGATTTATTGATAAGGGAGAGTTGAACAAAACATGAATGAAACTTCTTTATTAGAAGACAACAAATTAAAAATTTTCCTGCTTCAGTAATTCTGTAAAAGAGTTATCATGTGTTCTGAAAGATATATATTTTTGAGGTTATGTAACCTCAAAATATTTTACTAATGGTTTCCGGACACCGTGTATATAAAAAAAATTGGGATATGCTTATGTGACATGAGAAATGATGTCTATATCGTAAAAAAAATTTTTGTATAATCCTTATAATTTCCGATAAAAAAATTATTGAAGTTGTAGTACTTTCAAGCATTACATCGCTGTACAACTGTAGTCTCTAGCGTCATTCACAATACGCGTGGAGAGCCATGTGCCTTCTGCGACTCCGATTACTGAAATCCGATTTTACAATCGTCGTTGCGACACTGTTTACAATAGTTTTTTAGTAGTTAGTGTCAAAAATGGCTTGCGTGTGTAGCAACTCGGAGTTGATGGATATCGTTTTAATTTTTTCAAGTTTTTGTCCGTTTTTATCACACTTTACCGTCATGCCGGTCGCATTGTGCCGTATTGCAATTTTAAATAACTTGAAGTTATTATACCATAATGCGGTGCTTCTCCATTACCAAAGCTCTCTTTCTTCCTCTTAATGAAAGCGAAACACTCCCGCCATGCAAATTGAGAAAGTAGGAAAGTTAATTTTGTATAAATTAGAATTTACACCGACAAAAACAAGTCAAGATCCTTGGATGAAAGGGGCTCATCCAATTCCCGGCATAATTGGAAATAAAAACACATTTACTCTGATCTGGATTAATGGGATAAAAAGCATTGCGGTAACTTTCAAATTTCCCCAGAAGTTGCTGTTTCCTTAAATTTACACGGAAATGAAAATTCTGTATGTGTTATTATGTCTTCCTTATCAACAACAAACTTCAAATAAGGCAAAGTAATAGGTATTGTAAAGTTTTTATAGTAAATATTGGTAAAATAACAATTCACTTTAATCTAGTCATATCCAACACTTGCGACACTGTTGCATCCAGATGTAATTTTATCTAAAAGTTTTTAATAATTTATTTCTCGCTATTTTCTAGATATTGTTGATGTGATTCAATGCTGTTGGGGCCTCTAGCCTCTATTTATGACCCACAACATTAACAGTTAGGGATCTTGTCTGTGAAGTTGGATATATTTTGCATACCTGGATGTCCGATCAAAGGTTTTAAAAAAAACGTACTTAGCTACGATTTTACAAGAAGTACCTTGTCATAATTTGAAGTAAACAGAGCCAGTTATCCGAATATTGTACATTTTTTTATAGAAGAGGAGTGAATTTTATTAATTCGAATTTAAATAACTTACTGTGGCTAGAGCGGTATTACTTAAAGCATGTTAACTGTACCGTAACGAGGCTGCAGAATAGTGGGTTATTCTTGCAATTTCCTTAAATTTCCTTCGTGGCTTTCCCAGTTACAAAAGGCATCCCAACTGGCCGACTTTGGGTGTCCATTCAAATTAATACTATCCCAGTGCATCATTTAATTAAAGAGGTAACATTTGTCATGCGACTCCGGTCCCTGCCTTTTGGAAAAGAGTTACCCCGCAAATGGTAATTACAGCAGGGATCGAACGGTCAGCGGGGAGAGAAAGGCTAAAAGTCCTCTCCACCTAATGCAAATATCTCGTAAACTTTTGTGCCCGAGATTTAAATTGTAAATTGCCCTTTTCGCCTTTTATTGGAAGGAGCACGGTGACGGCATTTGGCTTCCTGCGGATTAACAGTACAGCAACGAAACAACCTCTCGAAGGCCTTTCTGTGCCTCACCCCATCTATGGCCGACTTTACATGTCGATCCCGGAAGAGGGTGTTTTTAGATGATACATTTCGTGCATATGTTTACAAAATGCTTCATTTATAAGTACAGCTATTCATATTTATCCGATTCTTCTTTTAATGTCTTGTTCATGTACCATCTGCTGTCAAATAGGCGTAAGAATTTTTTTAACAGTGTTTTTAGTAAAAATCTTCTTTCTAATATTTAAAAATCAATTCACTACATAAAATGTATTATGACCTTTACTAAAATGTGTCCATGAACCATGGTCAACAAGCAACACAATCCGCTAAGTACCACGTACATCTAGCTGGTCAGCGGAACTGATGTTAAGAGTAATGTTACAACAGGAAAGAGCTTTCGTCCACTCAGAATCCGTGCATAACAGTTTACAAAACATATGTTACTTTCCGCCGAATTCGATATGTACTCTAATGGACCAATGTGTCGCCTCCCACATGTATTTATTTACATTAAACACGAATTATGATTCACACCAACTGTCCATTTTCAATGCGGGGCGTCGAGTTTCGTCAGCTTTATGAACTGCTTTTTGTCAAATATGGAAACATGAGATACGTCTATATTGTTTTAGACAAATAAAAATAAGTCCTCTTCATTCTCTGGATATACAGTGTGATCCAATAAAAAGAGACCAACCCCACCATAATAATTTAGCATGTTATACGCCATTTTAAAACTTATTTGCGTTAACAATATAAAGATCTAAAGATTGCCAAGTTTTTAAGATACATATTTATTTTATTAAATTTGAAAATGGATGTTCAAATTCGAGGAATCTAGTTGGGTAGAGAAAAGAAAGCAAAAAAGACTTTTTAAATATTGCCATAGGAAAAAAATTAAATGGATATAGGTTAGAATACCTGGCAGGCTATTCAGTGAATCCTACTCCCCTTAGAACGAATCATTTAATTCTAAACACAAACACTTACTTACAAAATTAATTATTGCAACCGTTCAAACAGTCAATGGAACGTGTAGAGCAGAACAGCGTCAGCCATTACTGTGTATGCATAGTATAAGGCGCGGATATGCATCATGTGATGAAGCTTCACTAAATTACATGTTTTCAACTGACCACCCCTCACGCACTATTACGGTGTTAGTCATAGAGCAAACTTTATTCAGCCGTCTTGAGGGTGTTGGCACGTGCAGAAAAGTAATAAGACTCGACAGGCTTTCCCTAGAGCTACTTGCTAAGAAGGACACGCTGTGTTCTATCTGGACCGAGATTTTATCGGATGAATTTTATGAGATGAGTTCTGATAACATAATTCTCATGCGAGATATGTACTGGGTGTCCAAATAAGAAAGCAGTGCATTAAGATAAAAATTTCAATTTTGACTAAGGTGGACAAAAACTATTTTCACTCTAATTCACCGCTAGATGGCCTTTAAAAAACTAACAAGTGTATTGTTTAAAGATTAATACCACTTTACAAAATCTAATTTCGTTTTTAAACCACACGAAGGCAACCAAACATAATTTCTTCACTTTGACGACAAATATTGGACCGAGAACTCATTTTCGCCGTAGAAATTTCGAATTAAATCCCGAGTATTTGCGCAAGCAACAAATTTATATTCTATTCACATAAAGCAAACAAGTGTAGAGAAAATTCTGATGAGGTAAACACGTTTTTACCTTATGAGACGGGTAAGCAGGGACTTTGAAAGTGCACTCGTGGTACTTTACTTTGAATGGAGCCTTAATAAGATTGCTGCGTTCGATGTGGAAGATTGAGAGAGGCGATTTTGTCATGGTAATAAGATATAACATATGAAGGAGATAAGCCGTGCATTAATGAAACAGATTTGTGTACAAGATGTGTCGTAATGTACTGAATATATCGAAAATACGCTTTTGCTTGTGTAATTTTCATTTTTTATCATAATACGTGTATTATTAAAACCTCTAAGAAGACTAATTTACGTTCCAAATATTGCCAGGTATAATAAGTCACCCAGTATGTCTATAGTCTTGTTCACTCAATATATTTGCTAGAATTTATCAACTTCAAGAGATTGAAGAATATTTTTTGTTGCAGTTGCAGTTTTGTAAAAGTTTTATTATAATTTAAATAAAGAAAACGACATTAAAACAGTTAACTATTTATTATTATTTATATTAAAATGGAAAGTTGCAATGTGAACCCAATCCACTACCAAAACTAGCAAAAGGTGGCTCATTTTTTTTGTGAAACATCATTATGTTAATATTAAATATTAAGTATCAAAATTTGATACTATATCCGCAGAACAAGTAGTCCCAATTTAGATTTTCTGTTGAAGAGAATCTTCTACAAATCTTTCAGCTGCTTTATCGCTTTTACCAATGTATATTTACTTCTTTGTATTAATGTACTTTATTCTAAACCTCGTGTGTAATTGTGTTTGTTCTTGTTGGAATAATAATAACAAAATAAAATAAAAATATGTTTATTTTGAATAAAAGTATAAAAAAAGATTAAAGTAAAGATTGTCTACGCTTTTCACAACGAGCCTTTTTAAATGAATCAGTATTTTTCAACCACTTTACTTCAAGGGGATGTAACACAGAATTAGAGATATAATATAAAAATCTTCGCCACTTAAGACGTCCTCTCGGCTGAATGAAAGCGTGTCACTGACAGCAAAGCGCCGCTCAAGGCGTCTCGACAACTTCTTAATGAGAATGAATATGTGGCCGAGACGGAGTTTATTTCGCTCAATAAATTGTTGTTTAATTCGAGTTCCTGAGTATAATTCGACCTTAATTGAAACGCATTCTTCTTGCGAATGTAATTCCCGAGGCAAATGCGAAAGTAAATGCTCTAAATTGTTAAATTAATGAACTGGTGAACGAAATTACTGCGGAGCTAGTGTGAGTAAAGTTTTGGACGAACATTAGCATTGTTTGCATAATTGAAACCTCTTATCGGGTCGATTTCTTAATAAAGAAGTTTGTACTGGGTTCTCAAATCGGTACGAGAGTGTTGAGTGAAAAAAAAAAAAATGTTTCGTGCTCCTTAAACCAAAAACAGACTTTAAGCAAAACCTTACAATATACAACGATATACTTGCAAACATTATAACGCCACAGTAACGTCTATAGTTGGCAAATTATGTGAGATTACATTTCGAAAACCTTTTTCCATTTTAGATGTTCCCTTACCTTAATTAAAATTAAATAAAGTACAGAAGGAAAGACTCAATGGTAACCACTTATTCTCTCACGCTAGTCCATTCCGCATAGTGACGTCAGAGAGCGTTTTGCGAGCCCAGGCGAATATTGACAAAATTTTTTGATCTTAGTAAAACTGATAGTAAGCCTATATTTAACCATTTTATGGTGTTCAAACCAGACATTTGTTGCCATTTAGACGATAACAAGTAACCTCCCACCCCTCCCGCAGACAAACTGTTGCTACGCCAACTACCAGGGACTTATTGCATTTCTCGACACGCCCCACCGACAGGCGTCATACGGAAAATGCGATTTCAAAGAAGCCTCCCCGAGTGTTTGCAGAGGCGAAATAAATTGCGAACCGTCTTCCTCTTAACATCCATTTCAGCAAGGTGCCGCGGAGGAAACCGTCCCTTTCAGGGAAAATCAAGATAAGTGTTTCACTCCGGACTATGACAGTTTAATCGAATCGAACAAAGCTCCCGCCCGCTCCGTGGAAATATGACACGATGGACACTTATTTACAGTACGTCATTTCCGGCGATACATTTAGCTCGTGTCGCTCTAACAGGAGCTGTCAATATCATGTCCGACGAGTATTGTTGGAAACGCAGTCCAAGGCGTTGTCGGCGTTTTGCGGAACAAAGCTGGGCGATATCGGATACATTTGCGGATCTAGTGTGCTCGTACCGGGAAATTTATGTTTACAGAGCACTCTTTGTGGAAGGGAAAATGTATTTTTCTTGTAAATGGCTAAAGAAATGAAGAGAAACATTGATTTAGATTTATTTTACATTCAACAAACATCTACTCAAAATAGCATTGAAGCGAAGTATACGTAATAATTACGCCTGAAGTTAGGCAACCCATTAAACACGGTTGTAAATTGAATCCCTCGTCTTTTTTATGAATTCACCTAAACCTGGTTTGATAACAATTCTATTGAATGTGCGTGATCGAAGTAATTATATGATTATATCTTTGATTATAATATGAAGATATAACTCGTAAATTTGTACAATGTTGTGGTTTAATATGGATGGTAGAGCTACCTTACACATGTTCTCGGTAGCCGTGATCGTCTAGTGGTTAGGACCCTACGTTGTGGCCGTAGTAACCCAGGTTCGAATCCTGGTCACGGCAATGTGCAATCATTGTCACGGTGAGAACTTTTTTAATTTTTTTTTTACATTTCAATGATTGAAACAATAATTTTAATTTTGAAAATAACAGTTTATATGAAAAAACTAATTTCCAATAAGTAGCGCTTATTATTTCGATTATTAGTGGCGCAATTAAAACAACAAACTGATTATCACGTCAACTAAAATACAATTTTTAGTATTCTTATGTATTTTTCTTCCTGATAAATACAAGTTTTCTTCAAAATGTAAAAAAAAAGTTGCGCCCCCGGGTGGGCTCGAACCACCAACCTTTCGGTTAACAGCCGAACGCGCTAGCCAATTGCGCCACGGAGGCTCTTTTCTTTCGTTTTCTTTTATGCGTTGTTCTATTTGTCAAAAACCAAAGTATTCTTTTAATATTTTAAAGAAATATAAAAAGTAACTTATACATGTATATGTTTATTGGATTACCAATTTTGACTAAATTTCTGTTACAAAAGAATTCAGCAGAGACGAAATTACGGAAATAATTTAACAAATTTTAAAACAATAGTAGTTTGTGAATTTAATCAAAATATAAAATTCCATGCTACTGTTATTTATGTGAAAAAGCTCCCGCATAATTTTCTGACCTCTGAGCTATAAAATCCGCCTCACCAGACCGGTAATAAAGACGAAGAACGCAGAGGTCAACATTTGGCAACACCGAGTCGAGGGCAGTAAACCTGATGGTATGCCTCCATAATCTTAAGATTTTACCTGGCCAGAACTCACTCCGGTTGAAATTGACCAGCTTTCCTCCTTTGTTTACTATTTCCGAGCTGTCAAGTGAGCTAGGCCGACATTAATTCTTTTCAACTATTAAAGTGCGTGTTGGTGTGGTTGCTGTGCGACCGAATCCTTTATACAGAGTCAAAAAACAGGAACTAAAATTAGTGGGAACAAGAATTTCGACTGGTATGTTATTGTTTTATCTATATTACGATTCACGCCGATTTGTTGATTGTTACAGCAACATAGCGGCGTTTTTTAAGGCTGTGCGTTGCGCAGATGTTTGCGCGGCTCCGCGTTTGTTTCAAGGCAACCTATGATCAGGGATTTACACAATTATTCAAAGAAAGAATAGTGGGTCAGTAAGATTGTTTGTGTTGCATAATCTCGATTCATAATATGGGAGGTGTAAATGATTATACATGCATGATTCAATGATTGGGATAAAAGCAGTGTTTAGACACTAAACACAACGAATATGAACTGTTGAATATAACTATATGAAATAATAAAACTATTAAATTAGACGAAAACAATATACAGCGTGTTACAATTTATTTTGGACGATAGTTTTAATTTCGATAGACAAGTCAGATTTTTGCCTTAATTGGTGTGGTTACATTAAAAGATTAACATAAATTTTATTCTGTTAAGTTAAGCAATTTATAAAAAAAATTATATCAACATTGGATTGAAACACATTCATACCTTTCCAGTTTCTGATTCCAACTGGAAAAATATTTGTTTTCACCGTTATAGAACAAATATTTACGTCTAGTCCGATCGAACTTACATCTATCTGTCTGTTTCAGCCCCCCCATACTGAAAAAATCCAGAATGGGGTCGAGGGTGGGCGGACTGAGCACTGCCGGTCTGCCCGCAGATAAAGCCCTCGCAGGAGTTCCTAGACTCCTGGACGACCTCCAGCGACTCTCGGAGGACGTCGATTCCGCTGATATCGTCTTCATACTAGGTAGGGAAGAGGAGAGAGTTTTCGCTCACAGGGTGATTCTGATGGCCAGGTGAGTACTATCCGTTATTCCAACAATCGGCGTTTTGCTTATTGTTACTGTTTTTTTTTACAAATTTAGCAACAAATCGAGGGCAATGTGGTAATTTGTGAAGTGAAACATCGGCATCGTCTGTAAACACGATTTGTGCGACAACTACTTGCCATTATTTTTCCGGGTCCCCGAAAAAACTAATTTCGATAGAACCTAACACACACACCCAGCGGTTTCATCGGTATTACTCGAAAGTTAGCATCGCGATTTCCGGGAAGCCCAAAATTCCAATATCACACGGGAAATTAATCTTTTGAGCTAGCTGTACGTAGCTCGCAGCTATTGACACTTCGGATACGGCTCACACTACGCCCGAATTGCCGTCTAATATTGAAAATTGCCGCCGCGGCAACTAATGCTGTTTCCATTTGCCACTGGCTTGATGAGATTTTCAGTATTATTTATTTTTTCGGCCCTGAAATTGCGTTTTCGCAAGGCGACTGGTTGTTGGTGTAAAAATATTAGCCTTAAACTAATAGATGTACAAATATTCCACGGGATTCTATAATTGTTCAGACCAGTAGCGACTCCAAAGTTACTTTCTATTTATTCTAAACTTTCACGATAAGAAACACTATGCCACATTATTTTAAAGCTTTTAGTTTAAATATACATATATTTAAAAATTATACTTAAGCACAAAGATACACCTCACCAAATATTTGACATTGCCATAATTTCTATATTCGTAAGTCAGTATAGTATAATGATTTGAACAATTGAGGCAACTCGTCAAAAATCCTGTAGCGTTCTTCCACGCAACGAGGAAGTAACTTTTTTTAAATGACGAGTATATATTGATCGCATCAAGATGTCGCCTACTACAGCGATCGTCAGATGGCGCCACTTACAAGTCACTGCTACGTGGTAAGGCACATGCCTTTACCCATCTGGTCGAGACGACTGCAAAGCATACTTACCTGGCGTAGGGGTTACCGTGATCAACAAGGCGGTTCCTTCAGGGTGAGGCCCTTCCATTGCACTACGGTCGGGCTTGACCCCTGCGATTATCCCTAATGCGGATAACTCGGGCGCGTAATTTTTGGTAGTCGGGACTGCGTACGCGCTGTCCCGGTGCAAGTTAATAAAGCATAAATTTAAATATCTGATCTGAAGTCTGAACTCTGAATCTGAAGTATTATATAAAAATTTGAGAGCCTTTTGATTTGGCATGAATTTAATAAGCTAATAGCAACTTAGAGTTACTCTGAACTGGGAACACGAACCGAAAGGAAAGTATCGAGTGAAAACGTACATACATAGGTCACGGCAAATAAAGTTGTTTTATTTGCCGTGCATAGGTATTGTATTTTTGAAACCGAGTGAGTTGCGCGAAACTAAATGTGTACAGGACATAGCTAGTACTATGCGAAACATCGCCATAATATTAAAAATGTTGTCACCGCCGTTCTTGGGGGTGAAAATTCGAAAAATTTTGAGTTATTCAAATTTCGTGGCTGAAAACGTACGTATTGTATTTTTGAAACCGAGCGAGTTGCGCGAAACTAAATGTGTACAGGACATAGCTAGTACTATGCGAAACATCGCCATAATATTAAAAATGCTGTCACCGCCGTTCTTGGGGGTGAAAATTCGGAAAATTTAGAATTATTCAAATTTCGTGGCTGAAAAGTATCGATATTTGGTATCGGTGTCGAGATCAATTTTCGATACCTACTCGGATCGAAATAAAAAGTATCGATACTAAATATCGGTTGCTAAAAATAATCGCTTCTATTTACATCAATTGTTCCATGAACAAAAGCAAATATGTAAGAAAAAGAGATGTTTAGAGACAAAATTTTAATAAAAAAACAAGAAATTGTAATTACCTATTTACTATAGCGAAAATGTCCAAATAGTCACAAAAATTTTCCTACTCTTTTATTTTGGAGGATGCTGAACACGAATCTGGAGTTATTTTACGGTCCATCCTAGTTTTCGAGAATTTTTTTTTTAATTCTAACCTGGACATTTCACAGAACACTACGCACGACTATACTTTATGTAGCTTTCAGAACATGTGTAGTGAACAATAAATATCGTTTAAGCAACACATTTTCTCAAATTTCAATTAAAACAATATGTATTTAAATAAAATATTATCTCTAGCCTCAATCTGCTCTTTACGATTATTCATATTGCCCTTGCAGTTCTCTCACCCTCTTCATCTGTGTTCATCATCATTGAAACATGGCATTTTTCCATACCCCGTGTATTCCATACCAAATTTTGACGATACTTTGATACCCCGTCAGTATCAAAGTATCGTTCGCGACCCTATTCTGAACTGATATTTCCAAAACGAAAGCCCCCGTGGTTGCCATTTTTTAATTCTGCTTTCTGTGCGTAACACTATGTTCCAATAATCAATAATCACTTCAATTTTCAATGTGTTCAGTGTTCAAGTCTAAAAATAGACACGTGGTTAATTTGCAACAAAAAGGAGTAAACTAAATTTACATTTGATCTCTGATCTCTCTGAATATATGTGTCTTACTGCTTGCTGTCAGGAATTTTAATGATTGCCCACAACCTTTGCCTTCTATATCTTGCACTGTCTTATTTTAAATTTTAATAAACCTTAATAAAAATCGTTCATCAAGGTATTCTTGATTTCTTGATTATATTAATGAGATAATTCAAACAAATACAAAAATGTTTTCTAAACATCTTATCGGATGATTCACCCTGTATGACTAACGAGTTGTATTTTGAATGAAAACAGACTTAAAAATGAACCAAAATTATCATTCAAATTACGAAAACTTTAAGTACCAGAAAAAAATGGGTCAAATAAATGATTACCCCTCGTCTTATAAAAAAGTCCATATGAAACTTAAGAAGAATATCCCAATACAAAACGCAGGCTTCTAAGTAAATGTTTCGCCATAGTAGTAGCAAGCACAAGACACACGGCGACTTTTTATCTTTAGAAAACTAGGATAGGCTTTGTGGAAGCTACTTGTAAAAGAAAATTACATGTATTTTTTCGACTTTTGATGTGTATTACAAACTTGAAACAATATGAGGGTACCCTTTATACGAGGAACACTCAGGAAAAGCGGGAAACGATTCCATTAGCCGCATTCATTGCTATTCTTTTGTGCAGGTCGGCGCCGTGCAACAGTCCAGTGGCGTGCCGCCACAAGCGTTGATATATAAAATTTTAGTAAAAAGTAAAATGACAACAGGCTAAATAAGTGTTATTATTAAAGCAGTGTGTGGTATTCATTCAGCTAGTTTCTCTATAGATGTAATTCCAATTTTTGGAATTACATCTATTTTACCACTCCTGATTGTGTACGTGATCCCATCGCACTTGTAACTAATATTTTCCCTAATAATTTCTAACGACTTACTCAAGTATTAACAGCGATGTTTTTTCAAAACGAGACAAAATCTAGTAAAATAAATATTTCTGGCACGGCACTGGCAACTCGAGGGCGGCGTTCACGTATGAGGCTTGCAGGCTTGCACATGCGAGTCCTTGCCTGAATGCAACGCGTGGTGCAAGGTACGCTCCGCAAGCAAAGATCAAAGCCCTGTTTTAGGAAGATATCCAATTAGACATCAGAAACAAGGGCCATTGAGCGGTGGAGGGGCCTTATTATTAGCGTCGTTACGGGAGAAACAGTGAAGAAGCAATAAACCTGGAGAGTAGCGGAGGACAAAGCTCTATCTGCAACTTTGATGTTCTAATCAAAGGTGCGTGCAGTTCGGTTACAGTCTTTCGTTTGTTTATCCGCGTGTGTTTGGCGGCGTTGGCAATTGTTGAGAGGGTCTTTGCGACGCGCCTTACGAAAGAAGTAATCGTGTAATTGGCACAGATGGCGTTGTTAATCCTCGTTGAGATTGAAAAAAGTCGCTAATTAGTAAGTTAAGGCCGGATTAATTACATAATCCATCGTTATACAGCAGGCACAAAGCACTATATTAATATTAATCAACGTTGCCAGAGGTTCTATAACTGTATCAGATTTGGTTTAGTTTAATTAATAAGGTTAGTTTAGGTTAATAAAAAAAGCAAAAATAAGAGCGGTCCTAAAGTAGATCCTTGTGGAACACCTGTGGAAGAAGAAAATGTACGAGAAGTAAAATTAGGAATATAATATAGCGATTTATCTGTTGTCAAATGAATATATTTATCTACATTTACGTCTCTCATATTTTTTTATGCTTACGCATACACATTAAAAGCGTGTACTTGTGTACGTGCTTGTTTTTATGATACATGTAGCTTTAAAAACGTAAAATGTAAAAAACCGGCGCTGGGGATGGTAGAAAACTGTTTAATATTAAAAAAATTAACTTGTACTTGTATATTTCATTAAATCTTACTGTCTCCCGCAACTGCAGATGTAAAAGCTTCCAAACGGCCAAAAGGGGGGAAGTGTGCAGAATTCCTGGTTGCTCTGTGGCACCATCTGCCCCGGGCACCCCCACACCTATTAGACTGCCCCAAGCTCCCCCGGACACGTTCAAGCAATTTTTACTGTACGTCTACACTGGAAAGGTAAAAATCCTCTGAATGCATAAAGTTGTGCATTTTTTCCAAGTGGCTCGTCTACAAACATATATTTTATTGTAGATATTATTGCAAGATAATGGAGTTTTTGAAATGTTAGCTTTGGCTCAGGAACTGGGTGTGGATGAACTGAGAAATGCATGCGAGGATCACGTTACATCGACATTGTCTGTTCCCTCTGCTTGTACATTTTTAGCAGCTGCTATGAATATACAAGATAAATCTCTAGGTAGGTTGACAGAAATAATTTGACCACCCTGTAGCATAAAACATACCCTTGGTGTTTATTTTCCGATAAAAATATAAACAACGTTTACTCTGCATAACAAATAAATGTTAATAAATTGTTTTTGGTAACAAATAAAGTTTAATAGAGGAATAAAATTATTCAGCCTCATCAGAATTCGCCTGTTAATAAAACTTATGCTATGTGCGATGGTGGTGTAATGGTAAGCATAGTTGCCTTCCAAGCAATTGATCCGGGTTCGTTTCCCGGTCATCGCATGTATTTTTTTCTATTTCCGTATTGCATTTAATATGTTCTTATTTCTATTAACAATAAATAATTGATATTTTACATTTTTTTAATGTATGTTACACAAACATATTTAATTTATTTAAATTCTTTCGCCTGAAATAGATAGAAGTCCCTAGATCTATCTAAGTTAGTGACTTTACTGATGAATATTAGCAGCGCTGATACTGGGACGCTTAAAAGTTGGCAATTGTGGAGCTAATGTCAAACGTCAAATTATCTATTCGTTTGTAAACGTTTCTGGTAGTTGAAATTGAAAATTAATTAATAATTAAAAAAAATGGCATACAAACCACAGAAGGTGCAAAAGGTGATGGTACAACCCATCAATTTAATCTTCAGATACCTGCAGAATAGATCCCGAGTTCAGGTGTGGTTATATGAAAACATTCATTTACGCTTAGAGGGTCACATTGTTGGATTCGACGAATATATGAATTTGGTCCTGGATGATGCTGAAGAATATTATGTGAAGTCCAAGAACAGAAGACCTCTTGGAAGAATAATGCTTAAAGGCGACAATATTACAGTGATACAAAACGTAAAGCCGGACTCAAATTAGTGCTCATAACCTCAATGTAATTTAAGTGAAAATCAGTGAAATGAGAACACTGCAGAAATCGTTAATTAGCTTTATGTAATTTTTCTACAGCGAATAATAAAAAATGTCTTATAAAGTGTGTTTTCTTATAATGATGCTGTTCAAGATTATAATGGTGTTTATTTATTGTAAATGTAGTCTCGGTATACACTATGCAAATAATACAAAAATTTTGGATAACATTTTCAATCTAAAAAACAGTTTACCTACAAAATATCAAACTGGTGATTTCTAAAAATTGTATATACATATTTCTCGATTTAGGAGCTATATATTTTTTTCTAATAGGAGGGAAAGCAGCATCTGGTTTTGTAGAAAGATGTGTTAGTTACATTGGAGAAAACGCAGCAGAATGTGTACGAACAAATTCATTTTTGTCTTTACCGACAGATGCTGTAATGAAAGTTATTTCTTCAGATTATGTAAGTAACGTACATTCTAAATCGGTACATTTACCAAATGCAAACCATTTTTCTCTTAATAATTAATAAGTTACATGTCAACACAATTTTAGTTTATAAATAATTACTATGTATACAGGAGCTGTGGTATATGTAGAAATGTATTCTAGTTATGCTTGGAAGAGGAAGACGTTTGGAGAGCAGTTCTAAACTGGGCAAAATATCAAGCCGGTGTTACACAACCGACACCTCACTGGACGGAAGAAGAGCGAGCTAGGGTCTGTCAACACTTGTCTTACGTTATCAGTCACGTTCGTCTCCTATTAATAGGTAATCACCCTTTCACGTATTATCATATTTTCTCAGTTTGCATATTTTAGACAGCCAAGTATTCGCCGAAGAAGTAGAACCGACAGGAGCGGTACCCATGGAGTTGAGCTTGGAGAGATACCGACACGCTGCTCTGCCCAGCAAATACCCGGAAGCTACGGAAGACCAGAGGCTGAGACCTCGTATTTCTCCACATATGTTCCCGGGGTCCTTAATCCTCGGCCAGGACAAGAGCCACTATCAGAGGTTACTGAACGCGTGGTTCGGTCATGCTAAACAGACCTGGAGACTGGTGTATCGCGCAAGCAGCCATGGGTATTCCGCCTCGTCTTTCCACCGATACTGCGACGGGGTGTCACCCACATATGTTATAGTTCTGGTAGGTAGAAAACTGTTGTTTCGTTAAATTGTATTATTTAACTCTAAACGAAGTTATCGCACCATTAGAACACAGCGTAATTTATTTAAAAAAAGTGAAAGAAAACAACTTCGAAATTGCAAATTTTGCCGCAAAATAGAAACATTTTTATAGGGTGCGAGAGGGGAAATATGCGGAGGGTTTAGCGACGCGGCTTGGGGGAGGCCGCCAGGAAAAAGTCATTACGTCCTCTCCGAGAGAGCCTTTCTCTTCACGCTGTACAATCACCAGGATTTACCGCCCACACAGTTTCATTTAGTGAAGAAACCGTTCGCTATTTGCTATCATCCAGAGTAAGTAAGCATTACGTTCTGTTTTGTTATATTTAATCGGATGGTTGCAGTTCGGGACCGATTTTTGGGGCTGGAGCCGATTTGCTAATATCGAGCAATTGCAACAGCAACATGGATAGTTATTCAAACTTGCCGCACACGTACGATGGGGACGGTGCTTCTCCCTCCATCTTGATGGGAGACTACAACTTTACAGTTGCCGATTACGAGGTTTTCACGCCCTTGAATTCGTCGTCGAAAATATCCAAAAACGAGAGATATCAGTAATTTTTTCTCGCGTTTGTATTGTTGGATACATATTTTTAATTTTATAGCAGCATCGATAACGTGATTTATTTAGCTTCGCTCGCTTTTATTAATTATAATTTTTTTCATATTTACAGGAAATTGACGATAAATCAGTAAAAAACACCTCGGGGTGCATTTGCAGTGTATGCCCAACAAGCGTTTTAATTATTCAATGAATTTGTGCCAATTTTAAATGTAAATTTCAAAGTATTTTATTTTTACAAATTTCTGTTTGCATTTTTGAGAAACACCCGAGGTATCACTCAAAAACCATTCTAGTATCACCAAATTATTACATTAATATTTCGCTTCGGAACCAATAATACAACTAGTAATGTTACTACTATTTTTATTAAATATTTCTTCATATAAAATTCGTTTTTCGATTTTTTTTTAAATTTTTAATAATCACATGATCCATCTAACCATCCATCTCGCCACCTCTCGTTAACCTTTGAACAGTCAAAAATTTCTTTACCCGTTTTGATATTCACCTTATTGTGTAGTCTACACAGCCACTGGCTCAGTGCTTCTTGCGACTCCGTTTTTGGAGGGTCAATTTTTAACCTAAAACGTACACAATTTATAACGAAATACATACGAGTTAAAAAACACGAAAATGGATTAATTTATCTTATCTTATTGATCATAAATATTGCAAGGGATGATATACTGTTCCCCTAAAATCTTCAGTTGCTTGAGAAAAACAGGTAAGTAATTACTAAAAAAAATTATAGGTTATTCTTCAGCACAATTAAGATTGAACATTATTACACAATGTAACAATATATTTTGAAATAATTTCTGCTTACTCCTCTCTCAAATCCTTGGCACAATGTTCACATGGATAAAACTTGGAGAAAGTTTTAAAGAACGACAACATATCGCACTGTTGCTCCCTCGATGGGGTTTCGGGATACTTTGCTGCCATTGTGTGGAGCAAACCCCATGACTTATTTCCTAATTCATCTTTATCTAAGGGGCAATCAGTCCTTCTTGGTTTCATTCCTTCATTGTTCTGCAAAGTATAATTTTAAATGTACAATAATCAGTTTTAATTAAACTTACATTGTCGTCTGTATTTAGTGATCCCTCTTGTTGGACTCTTTTTTTGGTTGATTTGACATAATCTGAGAAACTTGAGCATTGTCTACATTGTTCATTATCTAAAGGAGATGGACGACGTGACATATCATATGAATTGATTCATAACATAGCTGAAAATTTATGAAAAATTACCTAACCGCAGCAATGAACTTGATGAATATGATGATCTTGTCAATTTTGACATTTCCAGAACATCCAACTTATTTCCAGTTCTGCCACAGCTTAAAATCGAACAATCTAGAGAAACTATTTTAGTGTTAAATTTTCACTTTTCATTCCGTTGTTTCCTATTTGTTTCTAAATATTGAAATGTATAAGAATAGGGCAACACAAATATAATTGTATTTCAGTACTTACACAAAATTTCTTAAATTTAAGAGATTGCTTTCCTTCAAAACATTTTCTTTAAGAAAAAGAAATTCAATTTTAGGGATTTTATTGTTTTTAGGTTGTGCCCTCAGTTGTCACCTGTCAATAGTATTTACTTGTGTTAGCCGTTTTATTTAAATTGTTTTTCTAACAATAAATTTCAAAATGTGAGCGAAATTAACTTTCTGTATAATTTTACTAATCCGTTATTCTTCCGCACTCATGAAGTAACACACCAACATAGAATTTAAGGTTATGTGTAAGCCAGCTATGGTTTGCCCCAAAGAAGTGAAATGGTAAAGAGCAGCCCCAAGAACAACAAATGGATGCGAAGGTACAGGACATTTTTCATCATCGGGTGCGTGATTCTATGTTCGCAGATATTTCTCGCAGCCAGATTTTTAGCTTTGAACAAAACCGTTGAGCCGGAAGAGAACCAATGGAGACCATTGAATATATACAATGAGTTAGATCAGGAAGTAGAGGCTAATTCAGCAAGAAGAAGCAAACTCAATCTTGACGATGAGGATGGTAATGCTGTATCACCCAAAAGCAAGATACCGAATGCATCCACCAATCAAACACACTTTCTAAGATATGATGAGTTAGAGTTTGTGCCTCCTTGTCAAATTACGACTAAGGAGGCCGTTTCAGCAATAAATCGAGCAAAGACTCAAAGGTGTAAGCAACTCATATCAAACATTACGTGCCTTTCATTTGCAAATCAGTTGTACCCGACTGAATTGAAGGGGTCTTGTCCTGCGAATGGATTCGTTGCTGGTAAAGAACTGGGTTGTTTTAAAGACGAAAAAAATTTTAGACTATTGAATGGTTACTTTGGTGTCAATAAAAATGAAAATTCTCCTAGATTTTGCATGAAGCTTTGTCTTCAGTCTGGATTTCCATATGCAGGAGTGGAATATTCGTAAGTACCTATTTTCACGAACAAACTGTTGCAAGTTATAAATAATCGTTTGATAAGAGCATCAACTTCGCCATAAAATTCCAATTATCTCGTCACAGTTTATGATTGCCAAACATAAACTTGACTTTTATTTGGCAATACAAGCAATAAAGTTGCTATATTAGGGGATTATAAAAACCCACTCCGGTTCTCAGATTACTGTCTTTGCCATTGTTATTTTTATGGTTTTAGAAATAAAGACTGTTATATGTAATAGTCTGTTATCTTTGTGTGGTAAAATTTAAATTAATGAAAAATTTATATTTATCTGTTTATACTTTTTCACCAAGAAAGGAACGAATCTTCAATTTTTCTATAATTGAGGTAGAATTAAAACCTAATTTAAAATGTTAAAATTTGAATTGACAATTAAATGACTGCATATACATTTTTTTTACTTATTAGGAATGAATGCTTTTGTGGAGTGGACGAACCTCCGTTGACATCTAAAATTCCCGATTCATCTTGTAATCTAAAATGCCCTGGTGATCAGCATTCCACTTGTGGGGGTTACTACACTATTAACATATATCAAACAGGAATTAAAAGTGAGTTTTCTTGCTTAAATTCACGAAATAGGATTACAATTTCTTGTGATATCTTTCTTTTAGACACTTGTTAAAAGACAATTTTTCTTTCAGAATTTGTTCCGCAAATAGCGAACACTGAACTTAGTATTAGTAAAAACAGCTCAGTGAAAATAGTTTTCCTGTTAACTTTAAATGGGAGAGCGGTAAGACAGGTCAGAAGACTTCTTAAGATTCTGTATCACCGAGAGCACTACTATTACATTCACGTCGATGTTGTGAGTAATTTTTTATATACTATCTCTGTGTCTCTCTCTTCTAATCCCGAGTATATGTATTTCAGAGGCAGGATTATCTATATAGGGAGTTATTAGCTTTAGAAAAACTGTTGCCGAATGTACGTCTCACTCGTCAGAGGTTCGCAACGATATGGGGAGGGGCGTCTCTTTTGGAGATGCTGAGGTCTTGTATGTGGGAGCTGCTCGACATCAGGGAATGGAACTGGGACTTTGTTCTGAACTTGAGCGAATCGGACTTTCCCGTTAAAACAGTCGCCCAACTGACGCGCTTTCTCGAATCGAATCGCAACCGTAACTTTGTTAAATCTCACGGTCGGGAAGTCCAACGTTTCATCCAAAAACAGGGCTTAGACAAGACTTTCGTCGAGTGTGAAACGCGTATGTGGCGGATCGGTGACCGTAAGCTACCGTACGGAGTGCAAGTTGATGGCGGAAGCGATTGGATCGCACTTTCGAGGAAATTCGTGCAGTTCGTCGCGGATCCCGTACCGGACGACTTAATATCGGGGCTTTTAAAAATTTTCAAACACACTTTACTACCCGCCGAATCGTTTTTTCATACCGCTCTGAGGAATTCGAAGTTTTGCGACACTTATATCGACAATAACTTGCACGTCACCAATTGGAAAAGGAAATTGGGTTGTAAATGTCAGTACAAGCACGTAGTGGACTGGTGCGGTTGTAGTCCGAACGACTTTCGTCCGGAAGACTGGCCCAGGATACAAAACACGCTCTCTAGACAGTTGTACTTCGCGAGGAAATTCGAACCGATCGTGAACCAAGCTGTGATATTACAACTGGAGCTGTGGCTGTACGGATTAGAGCAGCCGTCAAAGAAGGTTCAGAACCTGTACAGTTACTGGCAAAGCGTCTATCACCACCAAGATTTAGGCGTGGTGCCCAACGACGGTTTACTAACTTTAGGAAATAGCATTATAAGACAAACCGTAAAGATTTTTCACAAGTCTAATTCGACGCCTTGCGACTTAGATATCGGTTCGCTGTTGCAAGTCCATACTTACCACCACAATGATTCTCACAAATATAATTTGTTTTACCTCAAGTCGTCGAAGAGCAATATGGAGGTAGCGGTGAAATACGTCAATAACGTCACCGTGAAAAAACCATCTCCACTCGTAGATCTTCTCGGGAGTTTGTATGTCGGCAGCGATTACGATCAGAAGGAGCAGATCTCGAGGAATTTCTTAAAGATCTTATCTCCGTTCTCCGAACCGGTACTGGTGTATCGTTTTGCTGTGCAACACACTTCGAAGGTGTACAACTTGACTTGTCTCTGGCTCAGCCCGGATGGTCACTTGCAAGACGTGTCGGATTTCACGCTAGACGAGTCTGCTTTGGCCGGACACGTGAAGCCTGCCTTGAAACAGCCGATTTTGCCGGGTGAGTTACATTACTTGTCGCAGAATGCGTTGATCTGTTTATTGAAATGATTTTGTAAGTTTTTAATTTTCAATATGAAAATTCCCCAAAAATAAATTAAATCCTTAAAATCAAATCGTGTGTCTTTAAAAACTTACTATTTTAATTTTTTTTTATTATGTAAGTTTAAGTATAAATCTCTCTTAAGGTATTTGGAAGGCGAAACTGATCTACAAGAGCACCATGCTGGCTCAGGTGAAGTTCCTGGTGATTCCGCTGGAAACCTACTCGGGGAAACCCATCAAGACGGTCCAAGCCCTGTACGCAAACGCCGGCTCCGTCAGCTCGAAGGACTTCCGAGGCATGTACGAGAACTTCACCCCCGACGATTTCCAGAGGGCCGCGCTCGAGAGGCTGAGTCAATCCAACGCCAAGAGGGAAGGACACGCCCTCTCGCTCTGGATCGACGATCTGGTGTCTAGATTCTACGGCATCAAGAAAGTTTGCGCGGTGAACGTCGGCGATAGTGACGTGTGCGGTACGAAGGTTAGCGCTTGCGCCGAGACGGACTGGAGCTCCTTTGCTCACGACCCGAAGAGTGCCATAGGGACCGTTAACGAGACGACAGGGACCTTCGATATTTGGTGAATCCCGGAAGCATGGTAAATAAAAAACGGCACGAGCGGTTTGTATAGTCGATATTTTTCGAGATAAATGATGTATATTTTTCAGTATATCAGATAATGGCAAGTTTAAAATATAAAGTCCGTAAGGTTTTTAATGGTACATCTAATCGTTGAGTTTTCTAGTTAAAATAATTTGTGACAAAACAGATCTGACGGGCGGAGCCTAACGGGAACGTATGATTCTACTTTTTATTTACCATGCTCGAAGGTTGTTCTCTAACATATGTGATAAATATTGGTGCTCAATTATATTACAAATAATTCATTGTTCATCGACTGATTAGAACTCCTACAAAGGATTTCCGGTGCCCACTTTCTCTTCTAGACCTTTTAAATTATATTTTTCATTTATTTATTATGTGTGGAAAATTGTGAAAGATAATCCAAACGATTAGATATTTCACATATACAGCGTGGTCCATTAAGTATCAGGACACCGTTTAATTTTTTTTTGGGATGCCTGATTCACGTAATCTTTTTTATAAATAATGAAATGATAACTGAAATAAGACGTTTGGACTACTCCACCAGATTCTTAACATCGTGATGAGACGTTTGAACTACTCCGTCAGATTTTTAACATCTTGCTAAATTTGTTTATATTTTGATAAACAAAAAGGTATTCAAATTAATAATTAACGGACCTGCTACAAATTTAAATTTTAACGTGCGTTGAAAACTATTAAGTATATATATTTTTTGAAAGATATTTCCACCATGAAATATAGAAATGCAAATGATTTCTCGTTCAACAATCTACAACTGAAATAAGACGTTTGAACTACTCCATTACGTTTCCCGTTTTAGTTTAAAAATCTAGAACGCATTGAAAAAAGCCTATTTCCATAAGCTGACGATTGTTTGCCAATTATGAAACGTTTGTGTAATTAGCTAATTTTTCATCATCTTAAAACATTTCCAAAGCCTCCTAGATTGCTAAACTGACAGAAAAATAGTTCCAAGGAAATCGTAGCAGGCTGTGGATCATTGTAATTTTCTTCTAAACTTTTTAAATTGGGACATTTAATTTTTTTTTGGGATGCGTGATTCACGTTAATCTTTTTTTATGAATAATGAAATAAGACATTTGAACTACTCCACCAGATTCTTGACATAATGATGAGACGTTTGAACTACTTCATATTTTTAAAATCTTGCTACAATTGTTTCGTCATTAATGGTCACATTATATTTTGATAAGCAAAAAGGTGTTCAAAATTAATATTTAACGGATCTGCTACAAATTTAAATTTTAACGTGCGTTGAAAAGTATTAAGTATATATTTTTTTTAAAAGATATTTCCACCATGAAATATAGAAATTCAAATGATTTCTCATTCAACAATCTGCAACTAAAATAAGACATTTGAACTACTCCATTAGGTTTCTCGTTTTAGTTTAAAAATCTAGAAGGCATTGAAAGAAGCCTTGTTCCATAAGCTGACTGTTGTTCGCCAATTACGAATCGTGTGTGTAATTGGCTAATTTTTCGTCATCTTCGAGCATTTCCAAGGCCTCCTAGATTGCTAAACTGACAGAAAAATAGTTCCAAAGAAAATCGTAGCAGGCTGTGGATCATTGTAATTTTCTTCTAAACTTTTTTAAATTATATTTTTAATTTTTTTATTATGTGCAGAAAATTTTGAAAGATAATCCAAACAATTATATATTTCACATATACAGTGCGGTTCATTAAGTATCGGGGCGCTATTTAATTTTTTTTAGGATGCGTGATTCACGTTAATGTTTTTTATAAATAATGAAATAAGACATTTGAACTACTCCACCAGATTCTTGACATTGTGATAAGACGTTTGAACTACTCCATCAGATTTTTAACATTTTGCTAAAATTGTTTTTCAAATGATTTCTCATTCAACAATCTGCAACTAAAATAAGACATTTGAACTACTCCATAGGTTTCCCGTTTTAGTTAAAAAATCTAGATGGCATTGAAAGAAGCCTTGTTCCATAAGCTGACGGTTGTTCGCTAATTACGAATCGTGTGTGTAATTGGCTAATTTTTCATCATCTTCGAGCATTTCCAAAGCTTCCTAGAAAATCGTATGCAGGCTATGGATCATTGTAATTCGTTCAGTAACGAATAACACATAAAAAAATTCATTTGAATTGCGTTTCAAAAAAAAAAGATAGATGTGTTGGTGAATAATGGACCAAAGCACATTTTTTTTAAATATAGAGAAAAATGTCTACTTTTCTGTGTTTCACGAATGGGCAACGGACGATCCTGTTAACAATAATAAATACTTTTTGAATAATTAACATCTGTAATAAATTATGGACAAAAACCAATATTTCCTCTGTAACAAATCTAATAATTATTGTACCTAATACATCTAAATGTTCCAATTTGACCAAATAAACTGACACTTGAGAAACGGCATTTTAAAAAATCCCCGCTTTCCCAAAATAAATTGTCGAAACAAAAAAAAAAAAAAAAGTAAGAAAAATACATCTTTTTATTTCCCTTTTGTACACAATTAACTATAACAAATATCTAGATTAGAAAAAAAAACTATTTTTTTACATTTTTTTTGGTATGCTTTCAAAAATTCCGTGGTAAAAAACATACAAATCGTGCTTATACATATACACGTACACAATCAGAGTATTACTCAAAGTTTCCCTAATTCGATGTCTTACACATAGAAAAATCATTAACGAAAAGATTCCCATGCCGCCTTTTTTAAACAGGGTAATAGTACGCCGCCCCTTCCACCAAACACAACTTTGAGGTAACTAGTCGGTTAGGTGTAGTATTTATATAAGCTAAAAGGGGCGTACTTTTTATTCGATCACACTAATTCTTATACAGACTTAGAAACGGTCTCTCCCCAGGTTGTAGCCAATTTTCCTTGGAGTATTTAGTATTTTTTTGCTCGGTGATGTGGAAGGTGTAGGCATGTCTTGGTTTCTGAGATTTATTCGCCTCGCTGAAATGGACAACCTGTCCGTGTAACAGGATACAGGCTCCTGAAACATGGAAATTAATTATTAATAATTATCTTAAATTAACTAACTACGTATTGTCTATCCGCCTGATGAGATATAACAACGACACTACGAGCAAAAAGCAAAGAAACGAGAATGGCCAGATATGTGTGTTAGTTTTTAGTTTATACTGGAATGGAAATAGAATTTGTTTTGTTATTAAGTTTAATTTTAAATGGATTTTGGTTAATTTACCTTTGCGTACGGGAACTGCGGTGAAGTTGCTTTTGGAATAAAAAGGTGCCGCCGAAGTGTAAATTAAAAGTTCCTCGGAGTTGGGATCGGGATTTTTGATGTACCTTCGGTGAACCCCGCTTTTGTGTGAACCCCTGGCAAGCCACAAACAACCGTTTTCCGTCGTGGCGTCATCTATGGCTATCCAGAATCCCGCTAATTTCAGCGGGTCCGTGTGCAGGTACCAAGCGTCTTGATGAGCTGTGACTGAAAAATTTTATGAACGTTAGCGATTTATTAGAAAAAAATTAATTTTCTTCGTAATTCTGCGGAAAATTATTTTTGTTTCATACCTTCGCTGCCAGTGCCAGGATTTTTGAAAATGTACATGCTCTGCGGTATGACTGGCACTTCGAAGCCTAATTGGAAGGCTGCTTCCTTCACCCTTTCGTCTAACGTATACTTTCGAAAAATAGGATTCAATTCGTGAAGTGCGTGTCCTATTTTGTTCAGAGAGTTTTGTTTCTCGACCAACAATTCACCTTTCGGGCCTAGAGCTTCGGCTTCAAAGAAGTAACTTATTTTATCACCACTTTCAAGAAAGTATTTGTCCTTATTCTGAAATTAACAAAACGATGAATTTCGTTTATAAAATATTTAATTGTTTTCTTACAGCGTTTATTAGGCGATATATTAAAAAAAAATGTGCCAGGATTGTAGACACCTGTTTTTAAGAAATTAAAAGTTTCACCTGTTGGGTTTCAGAATTTGTAGTACTGAAAATGGTCCTATTCGATTCATCCGGCATATTTTCTACTAATTTTTCTGCTTCTTTCTTTATTTCCTCGACCTCCTTCTCAGAGAAGAACCCTTCAATTACGACATACCCATCGGTTTCAAACTAAATTTAAAAAATTGTATCACATTAAATACTGCGTGAAACAACTACTCTGCGGACTAATGCTCCGACCAACGTCGAATATAGTAAACTACTAGGATAATTTGTCAACCGAGCCCACCGGACACATACCGACTTCGAACTTATTAGTTCTTATCAGCTGCCATAGGTGGTAACTACAAACACGAAGTAGGTATAAGTGAAACGTAGTATGTGTCATCAATCATTTGTCAGTTGCTCCACCTATGATGCTGCTGATGAGGACTAATAAGTTAGAAATCGGTATACATATATCGGTAGGTTTGGCTGACAAATGATTGCTAGATATTGCCGGTATAATTCAATGCTGGTAGGGGCATTAGACCGCAGAGTAGTGGTTTTCCGCAATATTATGGCGAAATTTACATAAAGTTATATTTTAGCAGGCGCGGATACAAGGGGGTGCGATGGGGGCGAACGACCCCTCCCAATGGTTAAAAAATGTTCGGTTTACTTGACTACAAAACTTTTTTTTTAGTAAAATGTACGAATAAAGATTAAAAAGCTTCTGTTTAAAAATTTCTCTAAATTTTCTTGATTTCCTAACCTTTTTTTTATCAACGGTCAAACGCCCCCCTCCCCCAATTGGTTCAAAAACGTCTCAGTTTTCTTGGCTACAAAATCTTATTTTTTAGTAAAATAAAGCTTAAAAAGCTTCTGTTTAAAAATTTCCTTGTTTTCTTGATCTCTTAACCCTTTTTTTAATATCAACGGTCACACGCCCTCCCCCCCCCCATTGGTTCAAAAACGTCTCAGTTTTCTTGACTACAAAATCTTTTTTTTAGTAAAATAAAGATTAAAAAGCTTCTGTTTAAAAATTTTCCTGATCTCTTAACTTTTTTTTTTTATTTCAACGGTCAAACCCCCCCAACCCCCCAAAAATCCATCTCTGGACCCGTCTCTGTATTTTAAAATATACTGGGTAGACTAAAAATAAGTATGAATATGAATTATATGTTTTTGCCCTTTAAAAATTTTTTCAGCGACGTCTGTGCTTTTTGAAATGAAGCACATAACAATAAGTAACACACAATTAAGGTGAATGACTAATAAATAATAAACAAAGAGAAAGTATTGGCTTCTCCTGGCGATAAAATCAGTTCGAGAGAGCAGTAAATGAACTAATTAAATTAGCATTATTTATATACTCTCCAAATGTCACTGAGTCAATTATATTTAAACAGCAACTTGTTTTGATCAACACGGTTCTATGTTATCTCGACCCTTGACACAAATGCTTAGTATACAGCATCTGAATCAGAATAGATTATCCCATTTTTACCAGTTGGTTGCCAATTAACAAAATAATTTGCTTTTTTTCGTATTTATATCGCTCTGATTTTGAATCTACATTGTTACACGTTTTTGTCACTACTTTTGGTGATTGTTTAAGTGTTAAAATAAATTTATCTACGTAAGAAGTGACGAATGATTTGACATCACATTGTATATGCTTTTACCCGCGGTCATGCGTCAATCTGGTAGGTATTACAATAACAAAAAAAATCGCTATTACAGGTCTTAAACCATTATAAATATGCCTGGTTGGAAAATAATTCATGCAAAAGGAAAGTGGGTGTCAAGACCTATAAAAACGCATATAAAGAAACACCGCGATTAAGTATGCATTATTAAACAGGAAGGCATTTTGTTTATACCTCCCACTTGGCCAGATGATTCAAGACGTTTATTTCTGTCCAAACTCTCAGTTTCACACCCTCCTTCCATTCACAAATTATTTTTAACAACCTGTCTCATCCGCTTTGTCCCTAATTAACCTTCAAAGATTAAAAACAAATATTTTAATTGCCGCAATACTGCAAACGCCTCTCGTAAATAATAAATTACGTTTCATTGTGTCTGTTAAAATAGTAAGTCCAGCAAAGGTGCAGCAGATATGGAACACAAACCGTTGTTTTAAGTTTGAAAATTTAAAAAATCGAACTTACCTTCCTGCGAATGTCATCGAACATGGTGGTCGAGCTAAGTAGTCTACCTTTTGGAAGTGGAAATGTGAATCAATACCGCCGAGTGACTAATTAACATATAATTAAGGTACGGTTAAACTTTGGCAAAAACGTCTGTGCCGCTAACTTTTAAACTGCTTGAATCGGCACAGTCATTCGGCAGGCATGCGTTTACACTTTGGCTTTGGTTTGGCCCGCTTTGCGCAAGAGGCCAGTCACAGATACGGGGGAGGGGTGATGAGTTGCTCTCTGTGGGGTACGGTCCCGAGAATTATGTTTTAGTTCCGAACATATGCTCGAAATATGTTTGATTTACACGAAAGGTAGCCGCAGATCAACTTGACCTACAAAAGTCAATGCCTACTGCAGATACCCCGTCAAATACAGCAAAAAAAATTTAGAGGCAGAATCTGCTCGTGAAAATAACTATACACGTTCTTATAAGATTTACCTGAAAACTCAAAACGGACCTACATAATTTTAAAGCAGTTTTTTTTAATAGACATTTTGCAATATTGAATTACACACGCAACATCTAGTACACAGCTAGGATCATTCGTCAGTCGAACCACCTGACATATACCGGTTTCGAATTTATGAGTTCCCATCAATATGAGTATCAGGTATTATCTGATCAAACATTAAACACTTCACAGCTATAGAAATTTGATAATTTTTTAGTAAACGACTTAGTTTAAATTGAATTTAGTTATACATAAATGCGCTAAATTTGAAAAAAAAATCGCTCGATTGGAAAGAAATTAACGCAAATAAATATCTATTAAAAAAAAGAAATGAGGTCAAGCAACTTCGTTAAGTTTTAAAGAAAAGTATCGTAAAAACCTGTAACACTATTTTTGCGAGTAGAATTACCCATAAATTTGTTGCACTTTATTTTTCGATCAACCTATATAATAGTCCCAAGATCTAATCTTAAAAAATAGTTCAAATAAATTTTTAGTCAAATTGAAGATTTCTAATCATTAATTTGACAATATCATTTATGAATCCAGTTCTAATGACAAATAAGTAATAAATACATCATAAAACTATAAAAAAATTTGGAAAAAAATATTTTATCTAAATCTACGCGCTATCTTTGATAATTAAAATGATGTCATTCATAATAACAGTAATGGGTAGACATTTCATACGATGCCAAAGCGTTCTGGTAATAATAACGCAGTTTAAAAATGTTTAATTCAAAAGTCATAAATAAACTTCTTCTATTTATAACTTTTGATCTAATCAATATTTTTTTACGCCCGAGGGCTAGTTTTGTAGGTCTTTTGAAGACGAAAAAAAGTACTTTACTGTTTTCTCGTGTAAACAATCTTCCCCCCATTTTTATGACTGTGGAAACATAATATTTAGCATCTATAGTGATAAATTCAGCTTGCGGAAACAAAAAGTCGCGCCCAACTCTATATTTCTTGGCCTATATAAAATTCATTTTGACGCGACTAATCAGCAAGGATCAATTAAGTATTTTATTTTTAGACGCGATTTTACGTGAAATATGTATTTTTATCGATTATTAGATACAAGAATGTATCGCGAAATGAGTGGGCATCAAAACATTATTTTTTGTGCCAACATACACTTCACTTACATTATACACATGTTCATTATTCCCAGTATTTTGATTGCAGAATCCATCATTTACATTTTCTTGTATGTAATTCTATTTTATCTCTAGAAATATTTTTACTGTTTTGGTATTTTCGCATTATTCCCAAAACTGCATTGAAGGTCCGCCACTGGAGTAGTTTCTTGTGCATCAACGAAATGATGATACCCGAGATTATTTGCTGTTTCCGTGTCCACCTGTCCTTGTTATACAACCAAACTATTGTTTTTTTCTACGCAGCAAAAGCTGAATCGTAGCAATCCGACACCTTATTTCTCATTTAATAACAGCGAATTTCAAGAAAAACCTGTCGGGCAGTTAACGACTAAGGACCCAATTTCACCATGTTCTGTGAGTAAAATATTTAGTAACTGTTATTCGGTGACACTTCGGTGAATATTTCGTTATTGTTTTGATGTTTTGTATTCAATATTGTAGTTATTGGAAAAGTAAATTCTTTATTCCGGTCAAAAAAGTCGAGTTCTAAGTATGAATATAACATTCATGTGGTTAAATTATAACTCAGGTTATCAAAATGGTTTACTTATTAAAATTGACTTTATTATTTTTTAGATAATTTTTAAGTAATAATAAAGATGAGATAACAAGTTTACTAGATAGTGCGGATGCAAGTCAATGCTGGACAGCGCTTTAGTCCGCAGGGTAGTTGTTTTCTATAATATCATCAATTACCTAACTGTTGGTGTCAAAGAGCATATACATACAGGGTGTTCAAATCGTTTGGAACTCCCCTCTAACTCAGAAAATACTGTTCAAACAAAAAAGTGATTAGGACAGAAGTTACAGGGTTTTAAGTGAGCAATCCAACGGTGACCTTGACCATGACTGTGAAGGTCATTTACAGGTCAAGTTGAAAATTTTAAATGGAACCGTATACTTTTGACCCCGGAAATGGTGAGCGGAAAATTTTATGTTCGAATGTGACCTTGACTATGACCTTCAAGGTCATTTAGAGGTCAAGTTGACAATTTTAAATGGAACGGTATACTTTTGATCCCGCAAATGAAAAGAGCGAAGAATATCGGGTCATTTATTAAAAATCGGCTTGACCTCTAAACGACCTTGAAGGTCATGGTCAAGGTCATACCTGAACGTAAAAATTTTCTTTTCCGGGGTCAAAGTATACGGTTCCATTTAAAATTTTCAACTTGACCTCTTAATGACCTTCAAGGTCTTGGTCAAGGTCACCCTTGGATTGCTCACTAAAAACCCTGCAACTTTTGTCCTAATCATTTTTTTGTTTGAGCTGTATTTTCTGTGATAGAGGGCGGTTCCAAACTTTTTGAACACCCTGTATATCGAAAGAACCTCTACCTCAACTAACACATTTTTTTAAAACGATTAATTTAAATCTGATAGGGGGATAGGGATAGGATACAAAATAAGCAAATATATTTTTTCTAATAATTTATTTCCCCCCCAAAAACAGAAAAGAAATCAACTAAAAAATATCCGAGAAGGATCCAACCTCATTAAAAAAAAAAAAGAATTAGTACGCTACAGGTAAGAAAATACTGACTTCGCTCTTTGTTACAAATTCTGAGATTAGATTCGGGTTTTAAACGTATTTACAGCAGTGATGAATCAATTGATATATTAGTATACGGGGAGTGTTGTCAAAATGCTGCCGTAGCATCGCTATTGTACGCCGAGTGTTTCATTTGCGATATCATCCCGCAACTAGTAGGTTTGTTTATGTTGTTCGAAATGTTTAAGAAGCAGGACATCTGCAAGGAACGTGCCTGAAGACCTTAAAATGCAAGTAGAAGATATTTTACACATCACTGAGGAAGATCCAGCAAGTCAAAGCGTCTCGTAAAAAAGTGCATACGAATTTACGTGAAAATCAACTTTATCCGTATTAGGTGTCTCAAGACCATCCCAAGAGTACATTTTCCGAATCTTCATTAAATTTCACTACCTCCAAGGTCGCCAGACTGTAGTCCATGCGATTTTTAGTTTGGAGTTTACACAATAGACGAATTATGTGAACTCGTAAAAAATGCCATGAAATTTATTCACGGAAATGCTCAATTCCAACGGCAAGCACAATTATAGATACACCGAGTGATAGCTTGTGTGAATGAAAGTAACGGTGATAACTCTTGTATTTGTCTAAATTAAAAGGTTAATTTTTAATGAGATTGTTCTCACTTTTTGAATTTAAGTCCGGGTATTACTTACATTTAAATAAATAACAATAAAAAATTCGATTTAAACTATAGATAGGATTTTTTTCTCAGATAAATTAATCTTTGAAAAACCAAACAGATCAAATCTAATCTCAGAGAGTGTACTCGGCCATCTTTGATATTCACAGTCTTAAAAACGATTACTATCACAATCTACGAGGAATCAATCCTACAGCGTCAACTGTGAGACAGTCACAATACTATTTAGAGACAATTGCATCGTCTGGCCCAAATAATTATTTAAATAAATAAAGGATAATAGAACAATCGAGTTACAACATTGTATAAAGATATGGTTTAATTGTTCTGGATTAAGCCATATCTTTAGAATGCAGGCCTTTTATCAACATAAGTACTTAATATTTTAATAACATAAGCACCTGCTTTGTAAGAAATTACCTACTAGTTGGCAACGACAGACCTAGAGAATCACAGTTGGGGCAATATGTTTGCTTGTATTATTAGACATAGGTATGTTGATTTTTTTTCTCATTTTTCAGTGTCATATTTTGCTATTCAGAGAGAGCCGCTTAATTATTTAATAAATAACAATATTAGGCACGTTGACAGTTTTCTGTATATATTTTGAATGTTTTTAACACAAAAAATTTAAGCCCCACGTTGGGCGCCAAATATTGCCCGCGCGCAAAACTGCTAAAAATTTATATGCTATACTCAATCGTTACTGCACAGGGTGTCCTAGGAATAACTGACAAAATTTTAGCTGCATTTATCCTGTCAAAAGTCGACAATTTTCGTTGGAAATTTTTTTTTCGACACTTCGTTCTTAAGCAATGTTATTTTTATACGTTTATACAAAAATATAATTCCACAAACATTTAAATACTTATATATCCTTCAAAACTGTAAGATCCACCTACAATTTACTTATTCCAAATGCTACTAGATGCTACTACCAAGAGAAAAAAAAATCCAAAAACTATTTCAAAAAATATTCACCTGGATCAATAAACCCAAAAAAGTTTCCCTTGTAATCTGCTATTTTACCTAGATCTGCCATTGTCAAGTATAAATTTATTTTGCTACGAGTCAACCAATGTGAGTTCTTGCTGGTCGTCCTCTTGTATTTTTTCTAGGGCATCCTTTGGTGGAGCGTACATTGCTTTGACGTCTGCAAAAGAGAAAAAAAGGTAACGAAATTTCGACAAAATTAAAACGGTGGTAGTTCTAAACAAACACAAAAACAGGCAAAGGAATTCACTGACGTATTCCAGCAAATAATCACTTATTTTATATGTAATTTGTAATTATTTTATAGTAAAATAAACCACATTTTGTTGTCTTTTTTTAACTGCAGAAAAATGCAGTACCCTGATCCCTGATTTACTCAAGTTGCAAACATTTTACGGTAAGTATAATGTTATACTTTTTAACAACACCTAGAACTATTCAAAACGACAATTATTTCAAATTCAATATTTTTAGTAACTCCAAAATAAGGCAAAAAAAATAAAGCCAGGCCTTACAAAGAATTTAAGCAAGTAAGCCAATCACCCGTATATTCAAACGAACAGTACAGAAACCTAACGTCCAGACTTTTTTGTGAATATTTCTACTTTTTTATTTTGTACGTTTGTGTTCTTTGGTTGAATTTTGATAACGACCCACATTTATGACAATTTAACATGCTATTAATTTACGGGGAGTGTCGTCAGACTGCCAGCGCATCCCAGCAGTTGTTCGCGATATTCTTGCTGGGTCTTTTATCTTGCCAGATCGGTTAGAGGGGAAAAACTATTTGCGATTTTTGTGAAATCTCCCGAGTCTTCTAGAAGATATACCCCTGAACTTCAGGGAGAACACGTGGTATAAGATCAAGAGATTTTAGGAGTGAGGAGCGAAGGTTTTTACATATTAACTCGTCATAATAAGTGGATAGGTGATAGAGGACCCATCGTGTGGCCAGCCTGATCACCAGATCTCAACCCTTGAGATTTTTTTATGTGATTGCAGGAAAAACTTGGTTTTTAAGATGCCAATTAACACAACTGATAACTTTTATCCCTGTTACTGCCGTGCACAGACTTGTAAGTTTTGTATTTTTAAGTTTTTTGAAAAATGATATTTGAAAAAATTTTTTTTTGAGATACCTTGTGGAAAAATATGACTATGAACTTAAGAATTACCCTATATTGAAGAATTTAACTGGTGACAAACTCCCGAGGTAGATTTTACTTTCTGGATATGTTTTGAATCGTCAAATATAAAAAGGAAAAATTTTAGAATGAAAAAATAAATTGGTCACGTTGAGGCATTTATAAAAATAATGTCTTAAGATGGGTCCAGTTAGTAGTAATTTTAGAATGTTTCGAACAAAAAGATATAATATTATCGGGCAGATAAATTCTAAAAATAAACAAAGTGGTATACTGTAAAATATTGATAAAGTGGTTGTTACTGCGATATATATGTTTTATTAAAAGGTATATATTATAAAAAAATAAATTGTTATAGTTTGTTTGTAAATTAGTAACAGTTAGTACCAAAATAACATGTTATATAATCAACAAACTGGTTAAAAATCATAAATCTGTATAAGCTACAAAAATATTTATCATAAATGCATAATTGTATTTCATTATCAAAACTTGAAATAATGATTTAATGTTATTATGTCGGTAAAAGAGAGTTCTGCATATATTTTTGGTCCTTCGACCCGGATATAATACAAATGCAAAATAAACGAAGCCATCATCAATAATTAGAAAACATTAAAATAGTATTATCACAACTTAAAATTATTGTTATAAACTATATTCTAAGCAAGCTTTAAGTACCTTTGAATCTTACTGTTTGCATATAATGAAGTTCCAACAATTCGTTTTCAGGAATGAACATTACAATCATTAAAAATGTCAAATGCTAGAACCCCATTAAGTCATTCCATAACAAAACAAATATTTACTACTTATTCTCGATTTTATATTTGTTACCTTTCAACTTCAGTAAGTACTGAACGCCAGCATGTAAGACGAACATGACGAGAGATCCGTACCCAAAGTACCTAAAAGTCAGACCCTTGTAGGTATTGTAAGCCAGGCCGGCGCAGAAACTGCCCAAGGACACTCCGAGGCCCTCGAAAACGGCCCCCACCATCCCCTAAAATTTCCATTGACTTTTCACCGAATTTTTTTTTGCAAAGAAAACTTACCTGCATGGTGGCCTCCGTCCCAGGGGGAGCGACTATACTCGCGTAAGACGCCATACAAGCGAAGAACAACCCGTAAGTCAAACCGTGTAGGAACTCCACCGGCAAAATCCACCAGGGGTTCTCGATTACGGAATACAACACCATCCTTATGCCCAAAACCAGCAGGACGAGGGACATGGTCTGAACGTGTCCGATCTTCTTCAATATCCACCCCGAAAGGAAGAAAAAGGGCAGCTCGCCGCCCAGACACTGAATGGCCGCTACGATTCCCTGCAGCGTCTTTACTGTGTTCATCGCTTCGCAGCCTTGGGCTTTGGCAAGGTCCTCGATCAGCCAGAACAGGAACTGCCAGATGAGGCCAGTGCACATGCCGACGCTAATGCACCAGATTAAATAGACGATTATGCGGACGTCGACGAGAAGTCGGCCGACGTCTCGTAGTATGTTCGCCGCCAGCTTTTTCTGACTGTACTGAAATAAACACAGAAACGATACATTCACGTTATTTTTAATTATAATTTCTTACAAATATACGTTACTGGGTACTCCTTTATGCTCACCTCTAGCTTGAAGGAAACCAAGAAATCCAAAACTAAAAACGCTGCTGCCATATAAAAAGCCGAGACATAGTTCTTTTGCGACTGGCCCTGACTAAGAGCATCGATAATCACGCCGGTTATTAACGCCAATATACCCCATCCCAGGGACCCAAATAACCGTTGGTATCCATATCTGTTCGGTTTATCACCTACAACAAATAAAAAGCTTAACGTTTCGCTATACATAAAACTACGACCCTTTCCTACCCAACATCTCAAAGCAGATTGCGTCCCCGATAGACACCACAACCGCCTGCGACACCCACCCAACTATCATGAGCGCCAGAAACAGCCAAAACTGGTACAACCCGTAGGCCACGTTGTCTTCAACACCCGTTACCCCGATCACATCGTTTATGTTGTAATCCGTACAGTCTATGTTGCACGAAGTCGATATGCTCTCGTTGGGGCATATAGGATTGACAAAGTCCGAGTTTGGCAGGGACACGTTCCCCACTCGGAATATTGCCGTGCCGTTGAAGATTTGGGTGTAAGATGGCGGCACCTGTGCGGTAAATGTTAGTCTGTCCGTTTGTTTAGAAGGGTCGCAGTACTCCTGCGCGTCCCAGTTTGTGCAAATTGTGTTCCAGATAGTAGCGTTCGCTTCGCAATCTAGCTGTAAAACATAGTTATTTTTTTCTAAGACTAAAATTACTAGAAAAAAAAGATAAAAAAAATAGTAGTTTTTACAGCGCAATTATAGGAAACAAAATTATGGCGTGTTTCTAAAGGTCAAAGGTAACGACCTTAAAAATATGATGATATGATAATATTTTCCTTATGTTTTCATTTAGACTCTCATGAAGAACATAAAATATATTTTATTTATAGTGTGTCCCAATTTTCAGACCAGTAATATTTTTATTTGCAATTCTTTTAAGCAAAACACATTATTTTACATCTCACAATCAGTTTGGCCTGTTGCGATTTTGTTTTAATTATTAGGTAAAAATATTAATATTGCAAAAGTGCCTTTTTTCAACATTAATTTGAAAAAAAATAAATTTAAATAAATTAGCTGAAATATATTATGATACATTAGAAACTGCTGCATTTTCTACTATGAATATAAAAATTTAATAGTGAATATATCTCATAGAAATTGTCGAGGGTATAATAACGTTACGTAGTTCATTTGATTTCTACTTATTATATTACTGAGTTGCATAATTATAAATTGCGATATCCTAAATGCATGAAAAATGAAATATTCACAAAAAAAACATGCATTCATTATCACTGCGCCAATTCTCTTATTCATAAAAAATAATTGCTTTAGATAAGATACGGAAATTATTGTTTACGTAGTACAAAATAACCATAAGTTTTCTTTTTCAAAGAATCAAACATCATTGTTTATATTACTTAACTGCTTTCAAACACAGTCATTACTTATATGAGTTTATGTAATATATTTAGATATTAATGAAGTTATTTATGACATTCTTATCAAGACGCTTTCTTAAATAATAGTAAATGTTATTTAAATTGTACCGAAAGATATCCTATAAAGAATATATTTTTCATTTTACTCGCTTAATTGTTATTGTTTAAGAATGTGCATCGATGTTTAAATATCTATCTACTAGATTTGTAACCAATAAAAATTTTAATCTCAAAACTTTTATCTTTAATGAATTATCATTCCCTAATGTTTAAAATATTTGCTCGATTGCACATAATTATAAAGGATTAATCTCTAAATAAAAACCGGTAACTAGTATGTCATTGCATCTCTATTTACGTACTTAGACTTATTAAAAATAAAACTTGACTAAAATTGCCGCCTTTCAATTACTTCTGTAATAATAGAACTTTATTTAAACAATTTCCTGAGGTCTATAAAATTTTAGATATAAACAAGGACATCATTTTCCATTCCATAACCATTTACGTAGATTACATTAAAACGGGTAATAAAATTTAATGTTTAATTTTAAAGCTCCTAAACTACAAGTCATTGTAGGATTTACCGTGGATTAAGGATTTAAAGTATCAAATTTGGTGTAATATAACTGCAATTCTAATTTATGTTACTAACACTATGAAAAAAAAAAAATTCAAATTGCATTTTCAACCAACCTTGACAATTTAATAACGAACAACGAAAAAAAGTCTATTACTAAATATCTTTTCTCATTTTAACTTCTAATTAAATTTACTGTTAATAAGAAACATAAGCCTTACCCTACAACTCTCCAGTGACTGCTTCGACTGTATCTCGGCAAGCGTACATTCGTCGATTGTGTTGCCTGGGTAGGTGTTAAAAACTGCCTCGCTATCGCTACAGGAGAAATGCACAACCCGTTCGGTGGGGACTTCTGGCGAATAGTAAATTGCTATGAAAGCGACGGCTGTCAGCAACTCTGCTACGAGAAATATCTTTTTCTGGCAGTGAAACCGATCGGCTATCGCCCCGAAAACAGGTTTCGCTATCATGCCACATATCGGAAGAATTGTATATACTAAACCTACCACTACGCTGGAAAATCCCAACTGTCTTGCGTAAGAGGACAGGTATGAAACCACCGGACCTGTACCTGAGTTTTTAAATTAAGCATTAGGTTTTTTTTATAGAAGATACCACTTACGAAATTACCTGCATTCCACAAAAAATAATGTGCTTTCATAGGCACCAACTGCCTATTTATTACTACATTCATCTTCATTTTCATCAATGCGAGTTTCTAAGAATTTATATAACCTAAAATTTTACTAAAATTTAAATCACGCTTTAATGCACATTTACTTGAATCTTTCACTTGATTTGAAGAGTATTTCTAAATGAATTATAATGTAACAGTTGAACCACAGGGAGTTAAACTTGTAGAGATGTACACATTTTTTTTAATCTTTTATAGGTTATGGAGTCGTAGACAAAGACCTAGGAAAGGAGAGAAGTGGTGATTACGTGAAGAGAAGACGAAGACTACGTGTTATATACAAAAAGTCAGTCATTTTTGTCACGTAAAGGTGGCGCTGATGTAAGTAAGTAGAGTATGAAAAAGGCGCGCGAGAAATGTAAAATGAAATTGTTTAGTATATAAACGTAACCTATGAACGTAACTTTTATTTTTTTAGTAATTTTTTAATAAATATTAAATAATTAATAATAAATAAATGGTAACACGTGTCACGTGTCTCGTCACACACTACACACGTAAAGAATGACTAACCTAAAAATATGATCAAGGGTCAGATTATTGTTTTTGAGCTTAATTAAAATTAGTATCTATAACAGAATTGTTTCGCTTGTACTTTGTACCAATGACGTGTGGCATGAAATATCATAATCAAATACAATAAATACAATATTGCATAACTAAACTTTACGCTTGCAAATTCATATTGTATAATTTCCCAGAACTAGATATTTTTTTTTTCTTCAAGCAAATCTATTAATTAAAATTAATGTTTACAGTTCCGCTGCAACAATGTTTTCTGCTTATGTTAGAGTGGGCCTAGGGTTTTTGACAGCGGGTCTGCCCCTACAGAGCTTAGCCCGAGAACAGGTGCACCTCAAAGATTCTCAGCTAGGTCTGAGAAATATAATGTAAGTGATTGACTGACCAGATGCATCAGGTCACATCATAACCCAAAAAATTATCGTACTTTAAGTATAATAATGTTTAGATTACAAAAACAGCTTTATTTCATCTTTTTTAATTTTAACAAATGATTTCTCAACGCAATTTGTTTATCCTTAAAGCTCCTCTTCACCTTCCCTTTCACTTTATGCCTGATCATCTGGAAATTCTTTTTCTTCCTCTTCTCCCTGTTCGTTTTCGAGCAGTGTTCGTTCATCCTCCCATCCTTGTACCCAAATTTTTCCCTATCCTCTTGTCCTTTCTTAACACTCTCAATCCTCGTTTGTTTGTCGTGCTTCCTCTTTTTATAGATATTCTCTATATCGCTGAGTTTAACGAGATCTGACAGTTGGGTCGTCGGAATCTCTTCTACCTTCCTCTTTAGTCCCTTCTTCGGACCTTGCATCTGCTTCCTGATGTTCGCCGTGTCAATGCGTTTAAAGTCTTCGTCGGTCAGAATCCTGTCCAACGTCACTTTCTGAGCTAAATCTTTTTTGATTTCCAAGTTTTCCGACTTCTTCTTGGCTTTTAAGACTTTTCTTCCTTTCTTATTTATTTCTTTGCCGTTTTCTTTTACACCCGACTCTTCAGTTGCCTCTTCCCCTTCTTCTTGCTCTTCCTCGTCCTCAATACCTTCTTCCTCATTTTCATCGCTACTCTCCTCTACATCGTCGTCTGAATGTTCAACGTTTATCCACTGTTCATCGTCAGAATCGGATTCTGAATTAATTTCAAACTCTTCCTTGTTATCTTCAAGAAGTACTTCAGCGCCAGGCACGTAATCTTTAGCGTTGATTTTTCCATAGCGAATGTTCTCTATTTCTTCCGAAGCTTCGGTAGGACGCCCTCTATCCTTCTTATGCAACAAATCAGGCCTGAGGTTCCTAAAGAGCTGTATCAAAGATCTTGCCGCCATCATGACCGATCGATCTCTATAAGACTTATATTGAGCCAGGTCTTGTAATAAATCTTCGTCCATCGCCAACGGGCATCTGGCACAGATTTCCTTGACAGCGTTTAACCCGATGGCCATTACGTCGGAGGAATTTCGTTCGGTTATAAAGTTATTAGCTAGGGTCTTCAGAACTGGTTCGATTACGTCAGGCGGCACCAATTCGTGGCTGGCTTGGGCTACAAACTGGAGAATTCTGGTAACTTCCCTTTGATGAGGCTGCATGAATCTCTGTATGTAAGGGTAGTAGTTGAACAGAAAGAGGTTATGTAAACCTATAAGTCTGGAAATGACGTCCAATGTCATTAATTTAACTTCGAACCGTTTGTTGGTGCTCTCTAATTGTTTGAATAATTTCTCAGCCATACCTGAAACAATGAAAGTGTTTATGGATATTTTCTACACGTTTATGAGAGTTTTTACCTTGTGGATCGTGAACCAAATGAATGGCTGAAAAATTGAATACGGGAGCTGCTGATTTCTTCTTGTAAGCCTTAGAAGCCAATTTCTTTACTTTACTTAACTTTTTCTCCCTTTTCCTTGTCTTCTTGTTTACCTTGTTGGCCATCATGACCTCTTTAGGATCAACCTCGTTTTCGGAGTCTGATTCATCGGAATCTTTTTCTTCGGGGTCTTTTCCAAGGAAAAATTTTAAAGATGCCACCATTACTTTTGTAATCTTAGAAAAACATCCTGTTGCTATAACATTTACAGTTTTAGCGTCATTCCAAACGTTTTTCTTATACAATTCAATCATAATATCAACGGACATCTTCGCAGCTCTAGTATTAGTATCCTTCAGCATGGTAAACATAAAATTTTGCAGAGTTGTATTAAGTTTCGCGTTTTTATGTTTGGCGTTTAGGTTTTTTATATCGGTGACGATGTGATTTTCCAAAAACGTCCTTAGAGATTTATCTTGGCACCGAAGTAACTGGAAAAATAATTCCAACAAGTCTGTAGGTGCCAAAAGGTTCTTGTTCCTTAATAATATCAAAGCCCTACAGAAAGTCATACGCATATTATTGTCCAGGACTGTATTATGTCTTCGGAGAAGGTCAATTATTTGTTGCGGAAAATTCTGTAATTCGGTCGGATAGCATTGCGCAACTTGGGCCATAAACATAACTAAATCGTCTAATGTTTTGTTGGGCTGTTCCGGCGATAACTGGAACACTTCTATCGTGTTTTGGAAATGTTGATACTGTTGCAAGAATTCCTCATGGTAAGAGACGGAATCCCTTTTGATGAGGTTCTGGAGTTGGGGTAAATTTTCAGGCAATTGATTGTTGTGACGACGAACCATTTTGCATTGTCTTATAACTTTTAAGAACTGAACTATTCGTTTTTTAATATTTAAAAAGAAATGTTTATAAAAGTCAACATGTGTTTTTCAGTTTAATCACTATTCGTCTTCTTCTTCTTTATGTTAAGTCATAGTATTTCCCATCATCTACATAAAGGCTTATGTTCAATACTTCAAAGAGTATCATATTCATTAGTGATGGAAGATCTCGGATAAAATATCGAGTGGTACTCGATTCTTAAAAATGTACTCGAATACTTTTAGTTCTCGCGTTCACTGGAATATTTCAAGTCTCTTCATAGGTTGTCTATGGGTATCTGCTTGCCTTTCATGGGGGGCTTTCGTTTTGACAAAAATATTACCTATTAGCAACTAATATCAGTTCAGAGTAACTCTAAGTTGCTATTAGCTACTAATAGCTACTATTTTTCCAAATCGAAAGGGTCTATGCTGTCGTCAAATTTGTGTTATTGACAAATGACAGCGAATAATGTCAAATTTTTTTGTTTCAAATATAAGTCAAGAAAAGTAGTTATAATTAAATTACAAATAAATATGCATTATATTCATCACAATATATGCATATATGTACATCATAAACAATTGGTATTTACTAAGGAAGGGTGAAAGTGAAGGCTTGTTGCCTTCGAAATATGCTAATGTGGATGTAACATAGCTGTTCCCAGTTTTTTGCCATGGAGAGGTACAACCCCCAATGTAGTCATTCTCACGTCAAGTAAATATTTTTTGGGTATTACTAAGATTCTTCAGATTGTTTGAGCCGGGCAAACCTAGTAGTTTGCCGAATATTTGGATGAACGTGAGGAAGAAATGGAAACACCGACCACGAGCAGGACAACACTTGGTCTTGGTACTTGATTTTCTCCATGGAGAATGAGTTGGTGTACGGCAGGTGGGAAGACAACTTGAGATGGGATGCGGAGAATATGAAGTCTATTCCGAAATCTTCCATCCTTGTTAGATCCCAACGATGAGAATATTATTAATAGTGTTCCTGACGACATTAATCCCTCTAAACAAGTTGCGGGTAAATGTTAAAAATAGATTTATTATTATTAATTATTTATTGACAAAATCATTAGAAATGCACTTGAAAATTTTTGGGTATCTGATTAAAAATAAAACGGGGCTTAAGAGGAATTCTTAATTCAAAAAATCAGTCTGATATCGTCTATTTTATGATTAAAATTTCGGTCCACAAATTGTCTTGAAAAAATATTCTCTATTTTCTATGTGCGACTGGTACGAAAGTCAAGGACAATTCTAGGACGTTCAAACTGCAGAAAGCTAATTTCGGTGAAGAAATCAACATTGCCGTAAGTTTACTGCAAGTGGCAAAGATCTGGTAGAAAATTCGGAACGAGGAGATTCAAATCAGGGTGGTCGAGCGGAAATAACCAATAAAAATAGAAGAGCAGGAGGTCAAGAGGAAGTAAGGGGAACTGAACGCCACGGTGAGATTGCCTGCTGAGGCGGAAATCTACCGGACGGAAGTCATCGCTGAAGGAAAGAGGGGAGTTTGAAAAGACAAGATATTCAGCGGCAATCGTTAATATTCGCTCTGTTTCAGGACGCAGAAAGTAGAGAACGCTCGGGCCGAGAGCGAGATCAAAATGAAGCAGTACGGGGACACTGTCATTATGGCCGTTTTTCTGGCCGTCCAACGGTAAGACGATCATTTCAACGGCACTTGTTCAGATAACCAAAATATGTTGTGTTCTTTCAGATTGCAGCCGAAGTGGTCGCAGATGAAGATGAAGACAGATGAGATCGTGCTGCTAGGCGCTCAAGACAACACAACTGCAGAGATATGCCTTAACATATTTTCAACTCTCTCTCTCCGCTAACATGTATCCTAGATGTGAAATTTATTGTATTTTACTCACATGTGAATGATTATTTTAATAAATGTATACGCACTTTTTTGGTCTCATTATTTACCAGCAACTTTAAGCAAGATTTAAATGAATTTATATACATGGGTTCTGACTTCTGGCATTATCAATCGATCAGGGTAACGGAAGGCTGAGAAGGTATTTTGCCGCTCCTGATATTTGAAAAGAGATATATATGTCCTTGTCTTCTACACCTGCTGCACTTCATGCTCTCCTGATACCAAAATTTAATTTTTTTGGAACATATTTTGACTAAAATCACTTCATGTTCTCCTGATCCCAAAATTTAATAATTTTATGTGAATATATTGAGTAAAATATAAAAAAAATATTTCTTATAAATTTGGGAATGCCTCTGTATATACAAACACACAATTACCACATGCAGTTCTGAATAATTTTCAAGGAATTTTTCCAAATTAATTCTCCTTTCCCTATGTGGTCAGCACCAGAAATACATACAATTAAATTACAAATTACTTTATTGGAAAATTTTCAGACATTTAGCCCTCTTAATAAATTATTTCTTAAATTTTTCACCAGCGCCATCTACCGGTGAGAAGTTGTAATAAGGTACTATGTAATTCTAGGAATGGTAGGAAACATATTTAGTGGGTTCTTTTAGCTTTACTCGATAGATGGCGCCACCCACTATAAAATAATCTGGCGCGAAAATTGAAAGAAACTAGGAAGAAATTGAGAAAACAACAAAATTTTAATAATCTTTATTAAGAATATTGTTACATGTACTTATATTATTATTACAGCACCAGTACATTAATTATTTTAAATTGAGTAACTTTTTGTATTCGTTGGCTTCCTTCAGCATTTCAGACATTCTTTGTCCTGTAACATAAATAAAAACACATTAAATGCTAATTTTATCGAAAAATATAGTGAGCCTAAAAGTTTCTTCCGCCAAATATCAACATTCTTTGATGTTTCGCTTTCATGTTGTTCGCTTCGTCAGGTTGAACGAGAGCAGCGAAATGTAAAAGATAATTAACCGTACATTCAACAAGGCTTTGTGTGGAAGTAACTTTGTCCGTACAATAAAAATTCCTAATAACATATTGGACGTCTAAAAAAATAAAACTATTTATAAATACATCATAACCTAAAGGTGTACGACGTAACACAGTGAAGAAAACTTCAAGCTTACCACAGATCTTCGGTCAGTGTCCGGTGTCTGCACTAATTGTGTCCATCAAATTTCAGCAATAGTGGCGGTTCATGTACTAAATAAACTTCTCTTCCGATATGATGGCGATACGAGGGACAGAGGATTTTGTGCGGTATTTTCATATGAGTGATTCGCTGTAAAGATTAGCGATATACTCGATGAATTTCTGGCCCAAAAAATACTCTCATCAAAATCTGATCTGGATGTGACATCGGTGCATCTTGTCGTAGACTAAAAAAAAAGATATAAAGATATTCACTTCCTGAATTAAGTTAAAAGGAACTATGACGTTCAAGATATTTATTACACGAATCGTTCAAATGGTCATTTGAGATGAAAAAACCGTAGAGTGCTATTAAATTAGAGGGTGGAAATTAGAGATAGGGGTGAAAATGCACCCCTTTCAGTTTTTTAATCGTAGCTCAAAAACGAAGCAAAATTTCGGTATAGCTCAGAGGAAAAATTTTTTAGAGAATTGAATTTCTCATCGAAATGGCTTATTTAAAAAATGTAAAAGGAAAATTTTATGCAAAAAATCTTTTATAAACAATTTTAAAGAAAGCAATAAATAAGATTTTTTGATTTTTTTTTAATTTTTCTAAAATAATTTTGTAAGAACTTGAAAATTTAAGTACAATAAAGTTTATTAATAATGTATATACAGTGTGTCCACGGAGGGAGTTGACAAGAGGAGAAACTCTTTTGTTTTTGACTTTGTCGAAAAATGTCACTCTTTATAAAAAGTTCTGCCCCTCGAAAAAATGAGACTGTCATACAAACATCTTAGATTAGATATACAGGGTGCTCATAAATTAAAAAAACACAAAAAAATTCAAGAGAGAAGTACCATTATTTATTATTTTACACATTTTTATAAAACAAATCAGTTTATAACCTCAAATAATGTCCTAATATAAATTTTAAAATCAAAATTTCAATTCTGACTTTTACTCTATATGTATAGGTACTTCTCACCTCAAAATTTGAAATTTTGAGGCAAAAAAGTAAAAAATACAGAAAATCAAATTTTTTGCTTTTTTTCAAATTGTTTATTAACGTTTTTTTTGCATAAAATTTTCCTTTAAAATTGTTTAAATAAGCCATTTCGATTGGAAATTCATTTCTCTAAATAATTTTTCCTACAAACTATAGCTTCGTTTTCGAGCTACAATTAAAAAACTGAAAGGGGTGCATTTTCACGCCTATCTCCAATTTCCACCCTCTAATTTATTAACACTCCGCGGTTTTTTCATCTAAAATGACCCTTTGAACGATTCATGCAATAAAATTGCATAAACGTCATAGTTTTTTTTGGATATATTCAATAGCCTAATGGTAGTAAATATTTATAGGCAACAAATTTTCTCAGCCAAAAAAATATACAAATATTTACTAAACTAGGCGTTATATAAATAAATTAATACACACCCCTCGAAAGTGGGCGGCCTCTCTGGCAGCCAGCTTCGCCATCGCCTCTTCCTTCGTGTACGGCTTTTTGTTGTCCTTCAGTCAGGCCCACAGTCATGTCAGCGGACACTCCAACTCAGAGTCGTTTCGGAGACGTATCGATGGTAATAGCTACAAAAACAAAATTTCTTTGTCTTTTTTTCGTTAAACATCGAACTTGACTTTGGAATTTAAAATTCAAGTCCAAAATTTGCAACAAATTCAAACCTCGAATAAGAAATTTTGAATTCCAGGTTGAAATGTTGACTTCAACTCAATATTTTTTGTTCCAACTCTATATTTTGAGTTCAATTTTTTTTTAATTGAAAAAGTGACCGCAAAAAACCTGTGATTTTTGCCCATTTTTCCACAATTCGCAGAGAATTAAAAAAAAATACATAAAAATATGTTTTTGGTCGCAAATTACTTGTCGTAAAAAACTGAAATTAGCAGAGCTTTTGGTATTTTGAAAATTTAAAAAATCCCCCCTACTTAGGGGCTGAAAAAATGCCAAAAATGAAGAATTTGAATATTACCAATTGATATAAAAACTATTAGCATGTGAATTATCTTAATATATTTTTTTGGGAATTTTTACAATTATTTCTGATATTCTCTATTTTTGGGGATGATTCCACCCCCTGAGCGCGCTTAAGGGTGGATATTCTAATTCAACATGCTTATTTCAGTGATGAGAATAAATCTTTCTTTGCATCGAGAATCATTCGATAGAAAAATTCACACGCTAATAGTTTTTATATTTACTGGTAATATTCAATTCTTCATTTTGGGCGTCTTTTCAGTACCTAAATTTTTGAAAATTTTCAAAAAACTAAGCTATGCTCATCTTAATTTTGTACGAGTAATTTGAGAAACAGGTGATTTTTGCCGTCACTCTTTCCAAAGCCCAAAATTTCGAGTTTGCACATAAAATTTTGTGTTAAATGTAAAAAATAAATTGACATAATACAAAATTTTAAATTCATAAGAAAATACTAATGCAATAACAAAATATATAAAAAAAATCTCGTTCTGTGTACTATAGTAGTGTAAAAAAAATGTATGCCCTTTTCTACTTCATATCGTTTGAAATGTTTAACGGACTCCAATCTGGAGAATTCAGAGGTGAAGGGCGGAGTGTCTTCTTGTAAAACGTTAATAACCCCTCTTTACCCAGCAATATCTTGGATTTCTTCACGTGAGGGTGGAGAATTTTTACCTGCACAGGTGTGGCTTGTCCTATAAAATAAATTATTTATTTTTTGTGACGACAAAAATAAAATTGACTAAATTTGTTTTGTTTTGAGGGATGAATGTCGTCGGAAATACCAAGAATAATATTTTCATCGCTCGGTTCTAACATAAGGGCGGAGCGTTGCAGAATAGCCTCCTCGCGTCCCATATCCGGTTGTCAAAATCTGGTTAAAATAATAACTGTGATTGTCTTAGTTTATATAAATTAGCGAAACTTTTCAAATTTGAAAAGCAGATTTATTTACAAATACATATACATATACAATTAAATACAATATTTATTTAAAATATAACGCTATAAAATAAATAAAAAATATAGAAATTAACGTACAAATACATTTTAAATCACGTTTTACACGAAAAGTTTACTATATTTTCCTTTATCCTCGCAATCTTTTTCCTTGATTTGCTTTTCTAATTCTGCAAGTTCTCTTTTTACCACCGAAGTTAGAGATTTATCGATCTCCATAACTTTATTGAAATCGTTCTTTGCTTCTTCAATATTCCACGCTTTGACGTGAGCTTTCGCTCGCCTAAAGTACGCTTTTACGTTATCTGAAAAATTGCGATGTTAAAATCGGACTAAAATTCAAATTAATAAAACGTACCTTTGTCTGTCTTTAGAACGGTTGTACAGTGTTCGATCACAGCGTAGTAGTCTCCCTCGAAGAGCTTACACTGAGCGTAGTTCAAAAGTATCGGATTCTTTTGGTCGTTAAGTTCGTTCCACTCAATATCGTGTGGTTTTTCTCTAAAAACGTTTTTATTATATTTACCAAATGAAAATCCACACAAGACAACTTACTTCAACATTAGTTGTTCTAACATACCGACCGCTTTAGCATACAATTCAGCGGCCTTTCCGTAGTTCTTATTCTTGTACTCTTCATTTCCCTGTTCTTTTAACTTTGGTATTAGCTCTATTTTTTCATTTTCCTCTAACTGCCAACTTTCTTTTTCATAACTTTCTGGTTGTTCTACTTTCAAAATCTCTGAAAAACACACCATTCAACAACAATCTTGGAAACGTTTATATTAACATTACCCATTGTAAACTCCAAATCAGTTGGACGTTTTAGAAACTCGTTTAGGTCGTCATATCCTACACCTTCGTTCTGCAGTGTCATTGCGCAGCAATGAGTCTTCCGTTCGCCTTTTGGTCGGTGCAAATCCCTTAACGTTTTCGATACAAATGGGTATTGTATTACCAACTAAAACGACATTAAATTCTTACAAAATGCCATTTATAAACGTGTAATACTAACACTTTTGTCCACTGTAAACTGCGCAACTTCGTTAACAGCCATTTTTTGTAAGATAACCTCCCATACTTCCAATTTGAACTTCTTGCCTAAGACCAAGTCGAGAGGTTTTCCCTGACCCATTTTCCTTGAATCGTCCAGCAATGTTTTCTCGGGGTTGCACAGTCTCGCTTGAAAGTGGAAATGAATCTAAAGCATAAACATATCAAAATTAACGCTTATTTTTTATGTTTAAATTTGGCTGCTACCTTGGTTCCACCTTTAAAAGGAACTGCCTTTGTGCCCGCGTAAATAGTTTTTTTAATTATAAGGTCTCCGTCAGGAGTCATTTTTATTTTTCTGCTTTATCTTTGACTTTTCCTGGCAATCAAAGCAAAATAAACAATTTATGATTTGTAGGTTAAATTTCTAAGCTCTTCTTCTTCTTCTTGACATGAGCTGTTTCGTTTCGGACACCCTTTAAAACGAAAGCAGGCAGTTGTTGATAACTTTGATTCTTGGGCATTTGAATAATTCGGTCTAATGAGAAGTAGGTCACAATTCGTCGATTATATTTACCAAGGCTATTCTGCAAAAGGTAGTTCATAACTTTTTAATTATTACCTCGGCATATTTATGCATAAAATTTAAATTTTGTGATAGTTACTCCTCATAAATTAAGGATTTATTTAAAAACACGTGAGTACTTTAAAATGATATTTATTTTCATGCAATATACGAGTATAAAATATAAAAAGTTTCTAGATTCTAAAAATGTACGTCATGAAACATAAACGTTGAAACCTTATTTATCTCCAATTTAAAGGCACAAATAATTGCTTATTCAGTCGATTTAAGAATCCTACATATCACAGATTATTCACAAGTTAGATTTTAACAAGAGCTCAAGGTACTTGCGAGCTGGTCGCCACTTTCGTAATCGTATCTATGATGTGTTTCATTTGATGGTACTGTTCCGTTAATTCGGCTAATCTCATTTCCTTTACGTCCAGTTTCTCCTCGAGTTCCGTTATGTTCTAAAAAATATATGCGAGAAACAAGCCATTAAATTATTTCAAACCATATACGGAGTGCTTCAATTATTGTTTATTATGCAGCGTTTCTTTTTTTTTTACATTGTGACGGAACTGTAATAAAATGTCGTGTCTGTGAAACAAAAAAAAAGACTTACCGAGTTCAATTTTTTATTTTCCAAATTGGCCTTCTTCAGGAGATCCTCCGCTTTCTGCAAATTTTTCTCCGACTTGTTGCCACTTTCCGCCAACTTATTAATAACCTGCTCTTTTTTAGCCAGTTGCTCCGTTAGCTTCGAATTAACATCCGACATATGCTCCACCTTCTTCACTAGCGATTCAAGTTCCTTCACGAGCTTCTCTTTGTTCCTCATTTCTTCTTCGTACACTTTAATTTTACCTGAAAGCGCACAATGTTAACCGTTACAACGACACGTTATTAAAACGCAATACCCAGAGCTGCCTGCGCCCGGTTCTGTTCCATCGTGTACAGCTCCCTGAATTCCTTGTTCGACTTCATAGTCTGCTCCAGGCAGTACTGCTCGTGGAACAGTAACTGCTGCAACTTATTCTGTTCGGCGGTTATCTGCGCCAGCCGGTGCTGCAGCTGGGTGCACCGCTCGGTCGCCGCCTCAATGCTGGCGAGAGCCGATTTTTCTGCGTAGCCTAGCGTCGCCAGCTTGTACTCGTACAGCTCCATCACTTGGGAGGTCACAATACTCGCTGTGTTGCCGTCGCCCATTAATTTCTACCAAGAAAAATAAATTAAGTGAGATACGGCGGCCACACTTTGCCAACATTCTCCGTAAATTCTATATGTATTTACTAAAAAAACCCGCATTTACTGTAGATCAAAAGTTAGGACATCTCTTTTACTGACCTCCAATTTGTCCAGCGCATCGTCCAGCCTCTCCATCTGAGTAAAAGAGAGTATCGGAAAACCGACCTCGGTGTATCTTTGAACCCTACCGTTAGACTCGCTGAACTCTGGCCGCAAAATACCCAAAGTAGAGGCTACTTTCTTTACGGGAAAATTGGGATGTCTAGATATTTCCAAGGCCATGCTTCTTATTTCGGTGGTGCCGCCGTACAAAGCCTGAGCGATGATCATGTGAACCTTCCTACATAAAAAAAAAGGTAACTAGGCGTCGTAATTTCCTTTACCTTACAACTTACCTATTCTCCATCAACGAGCTTTGAAGGCCAAGCCAGTTGGTCCCACATTGCGCTAGATCGTTTACCAGACCCAAGGCGTACAAGTATGTGCCCACGGCATCCGTGGACGAGACACCCACATCGTTGGACTTGAGGATCGGTAAACACTCGACGTTCAAGTTCTCCGAGTGCAAGGGTACAAACACCTTCGCGATTAATTCCTCCTTTAGCATTTGTAAGACGCCGGGGCGGGTACTGGCGGCTTGGACCATACCCCTCAAAAGTTGGAGGAGCGCCCCCAGCCTGCGACAGCTCTCCATGTTAGACGGAATGGCGTTGGACTGTAAGATTAGTAGAAATACCGGTAGCGCAGCTACTAACGACTCGAAGATTTCACTGTTTTGTCTGTCGTTTTCCGTTTCTAGCACCTTTTCGACTATTTTCGTTAAGACGGCGAGTGCTTGGAACGAAACAAATTCGGAGTTTATCCAGTTGATGGCCAGCTTAATTATATTAGGATTCAGACTAGTGACGGATTCAGCATCGAAGCACATTATGGAATGGATGAATTCCAGTATGACGCATACGCATTCGGGGTTGCTGTCTTTTACAGAGTATCCGGAATCCTTTGAGGAGTTACCGGCACTGTTGTCCACCAGCTAAGAAATTAAGTTATAAAGTGGTATGTAAAACGATGAAGATGGAAAATTTAATATCGTGAGACAAGTTTGTAACAATTGAAAATGGAAATCAACGTACACACATCAAATTCTTAAATTCCCGATGGGTTAAGGCTTAAAATGTACGATACAAACATTCGTTTAAACCCGTTCGTAAAGGTGGTAACTATTATATTTACCTGCAAAAGATTTTCAATGTGATTTTCGTACTGACTACATTCCCTCAAAACCAGCTTGCCTTTGCTTGGTCTGATTGCATCCAAAAAGAAATCGACAATCTGCCTAAGCACTATCGCGTCGTTGCTTTTAAAAGACTCAAAAATTGACAAGAACGTTGGTTCTACGAGCTTCACTAGGGTGTTTTTAGGTATATCCACGTGCATGTAATCCAACACTACCATTAATTTACATACATATATTTCCGTTATAGGACCCTAAAATTATAAAGTCCACTTGCTATTTCCAAAAGATTTGGAAGTACCACTTACCTTGAGCGGCAGACAAAACCTTAAAAACTTTTTTATGTCGATAGTCTTCGATAAAGTGTATACGGCTGGTAAATTCTTGTAACACAAGTTTACCAAAACGCCTAACGATAAGCACACTATCTCCTGGTCCTGGCTTTCTACCCATTTGGTTAACGTCTTCAACAAGTGCGGTAGATGAGGAATTTGCCACGATATCTTAATTCCGCAAGAAAGATCCTGAAATGTATTCAAAAACAATCATACAACTCGGAAAGGATATTACAACTGCTGACCTGCATTAGTTTGAGAAGCTTCTTTTTCTTTACGTCAGTCAACTGATCACCTAACAATTGCGACAGACTTGGAATGAAGTTGTAGGTGTCTATCAGAGCTTGTCTGGCTGATGTATTACGACAAGCGTTGCATAGTACGTCGACGCAATACCACGACATCTGCGACTGAGGCTCTGTTTTGACGAAGAGATTGTACAAACAGATGAAAAATTCTACGCCCAGATTTGTGTCGGGATCAAATATATTTATATCTATCGTTACGCTGAATGTCTAAAAGAAAAACAATTAGAAGCTCTTGAGGTCTATGTAATAAAGCTTACCTGTAAATTTTTATTTATTAAAAATACACTATCCTCAGTTTTTACAGTTAAGTATTTGTTTATTTCTGTTATTAGGCGTTTCATTTTTATGTGCAATGAATCAGTATATGTATTGTCAATTGAACCCTCCATAGTTATCTTTGCAAAGATCAGTGATTTTTGTGTATCTTCTGGTTATATATAAACTACAAACAAACATCTGATTATTAATTTACAATAAACTGACATGATACAAATTGTCTTGCTGACATTGCTTCTAATATATCACTTTTTTATTTAGTATCACTTGTAATATTGGGAATTTGTGATTTCTCTTTTTAAGTACTCGCGAGTGAAGTAGTATGTTGTAGTATGTGTAGTATGAGAGAATGAACCACACGACAACTAAGATCAAATGAAAAAGAAATAGTAACTACAAGTCACATATTCACCAATATTATCAATCGCGAAAAAGCCTTTGTGTTACGGCTTATTTTCGTAGCTTCAACACGTTCTGTTTGAATTTTAAGTACACCAACGGTTTTTTTTGTAGTGTTTTATTTAATTAATTTACTTACACAATGATACTTTCCCGATACAATTATTTGAAAGGACAGCTTAATATACCGTAGAATTTTCACTTTGTGAGTCAGAATAATATTAAAATGGAATAAATCCACATTTCACCATATACAAATCACAAACTGCTTTAAAACGTTTCAACTTTCAACAACCGCAGCGCCATCACTTCAACAAATGTCAAACCACGAACCACAGAACAGTATAAACCTACAAATTAGGCAGTTACACCAATCACATACTTCAAATATACCCTAAATTATTTATTTAGTTACTAGTTCTCCATGAATGAACATTGTCAAGTACAGATTTTTACATTTGTTTTAATTTTGGTATATAGGAAACTAGCAATAAATTAAAATAATCTCTATTTCTATGAAATAAATAATACACTTCCTACTAAATCTATTTACATTATAAACAAATTTGACAAAAAGTACTTGGATCAATACACTAAAACGACGATTGATATCAAATTATCTTTGGAACGTAATTTACGATTACGGATTCAAAAAACCATTCTAAGTAGCTAGCCAAAATAATGATTCTCATTACGATTATTTGAAAATCGCGCCACTTTAGATTTCCTCTTCTTCCTCTTCGGAGAACACAGCTCGTATCCTTGGGGTATACAATTTTTCACGATCAAAGTCGCCATGGAGCGTTTATTACTCAGTACTTTGGTAACCGTGACGGTCGACGTTTCGAACGTTCTTCTTCTAGTGTAATGCGGTAAGATGGTTTCTAGTTGGTCAAGTCTGTCTTCTATCAACAATTCGTGGATCTGTTTGTTCGAGAGGTAAGGCGTCTGCCTGAGGCCTTTAGTGGACGGTCTGGGTTCTTCGCTAGGTTGCACGAAGTGGTTGATGTCTCTGTAGTCACTGTCTTCTTCTTCTTCTTCGTAGTAATCGAGATCCTGATGGCGCTGCAATCTTAACAAAAAAAAACTATAGTAATAAGAGCTAGAAAAAAATTTAAGTTAGTACAGCATTTAGATGTATATTTAATCCTATAAGAAGCGTTATTTTATTAGACAAAAGTTATTGTTTCTAGTGAGTTAAATAGTGAATTTTGGCAGTTAATATGTATAATTAAAATTTTTACGATATCGATACAACTCACCTAAACTCGTCCTCATTTCTCCTGATGTAATCCTGCTCGCGTTTGCCGCCAAACTCTCTGTCTCTTACGAAATATTCCTTGGTAACAAGCTGCTCGACGTTCCCCTTGTGCTTAACACCGTTGTCCTGCTTGCAACTGTTCTGCCGTTTGGAGAACTTCACGCACACCGGATTCTTGTAGACGTACTTCGTAACTATACTGACCGCCTTAGTAGTGACCACTGGCGAAGGCGTCACCTTTGGGGGATTCGCCGGTAGGGGTACGTTCCCCAAATAGGGCAAATGTAAATTCGGAAGGTAGTTAAGGTAATTGTTGGGGCTGTACAGTTTCGCGCATTCCTCGTAGAGATTCGCGCGGACGGTCGCGAACGCGAGTATTACGAGGAGATGCATTTCCGCGTTGGCTTGACGTTAGGCATTTGTTGTTGACTGACGCGGCGGCGGACCATGAGCTCTTTATAACTTCCTTAAGTAGTCCGGTGGGCGAAGAATGGAAATTGGACGGTAGGCACGATTGTTGAGCCTGCTCTTCTTGGCGGATTTAATGATGGTCATTAAGGGGGACGTTATAATACTGCAAGTTAAGGTTCATTGGTTTGTCTTGATTGAATTATCCTCGCGAGTAAACAATGGGAATCTAGTTATGTCAATAATTATGTGCGATGTACTGTGGTTTCTGATTTAGTATGGCGGATACCAGTCTGAACAGCGATTGATTTATAGAGTAATAGTTTTTGGGTTGAAATAAATACCCCTTCTTGCTTTTGGCGGTCAAATATTCCACGCAATGGACTTGACTTATATATTTTTCAATTAAATGTAATAAGGTAATTAGAATAACACCATAATTTGGTAACTTTTTATAGTCCACGGAAACTTTTTTTTGTCCATGACTGTACAGGGTTAGTCACTACAACTTATAGTGAGTTTATTATTGAAATTACAAAAAAGTTTTTAATAGAAAAGTTTTTTATCAATTTTTATAATACAGTATTAGAAGAAACAATTAATTGAATAATGGAAATCACTAAATTAAAGATTTTTTTTAATGGAACGCCCTATATATTAGTGCATACTTAGCTTCGTTAAATATTTCTCTTTTCAAAAATATATAATATGTTACTGTTTGATTTAGGACTTTTCGATATATTTCAGTTTAAAACTGTTTTTGAAAAAACAGGAGTGAAATTTATGTCTGACGGATCGCAGTGGCTATGGACGACGCACGCGGAACAAACAGATGACTTTGACAGAAGTTTATTTATCATCATTAATTTATTTCCTATAACAAACTATTTTAATATAATGTTTAGTGAGAACGAAAAGTTTGAAGTTATTAAATCGTAATTATATCTCAAAAACAGAAGACGATAGTTTCTTGGTCTATAAGAAAATATCGTCCTATTCTTTTATATTCTATCAGTCTCCGAATACATGGTAATTTTTTCAAAACACCCTGTGTATAAATAAGGTATATTTTAAACATATTTATAGAAATAGTTATAACAATAATTTATATTTACATAGGTTACCACGAATGGTATATATATATATTTTTTTTGAAGTAACACGTTTCTTTCTTTCTTCTAACGATATTAATTATACACGGAATTTACGTAATTAATATTTTGAGTGACTCGATTGCAGCAATATAATAATATCCAAGAAAATGAAGTTTCGCTCCTCAGTTTTGGTTTCTCAATAATAATTGTGCCTTCAGTCGTGCATCTCTTTTGATTACCTACACGTCAATTATATAAATCCCGACATAAAATAATTGTCACATAACAGTAGCGTAATTTAAATCTGAAATTCGTGTATATGCAACTATTAACAATACCTACAATTTTTAATTGTTGTATTACAAACTTTCTTCATAATATGGAAAGTGCTATTCCAGAAACAATGTGGACAATGATATACGGGGTGTTCAAACTCTATGACAAACTTTGACACATTTTTTCTTATATGAACATGGGTCCGATTCGTTTTTGTTTAAAAGCTATAAGCATTTTAAAAAACATAATTTTATATTTCAATCAAAGTATCCTGATAAATAAAAATAATAGTTCCTATAACAATAATTATTACTCGAGTCATTTTGTTTATCATTTGACACTTAGTGTTAAAGTGCTAAATAAAAAATACATACAGTTATTTCTATATGGGGTATATTCCAATGGGAACGCCGGACAAGCAGATCGAGTATACTGACGAAGATATCCAAATAGACATCTAGATCAGGAAAGGAAACATTTTGAAATTTATTAATTACTGGGCGTGATTTTATTGTTGGAAAGTCTTGGGAATGATAATACAAAAGGCATCTCATCAAATGGGTCATGAAAAAAGTATAGAGTCATTGTTTTTTATCAACAAATAGGTCAAAAATTCGTCATTTTTCGTTCTACGCGTTATTGTAAAAAAACTATTAATGTTAGCAAAAAAGTTCAACAGACGATTTGATCTAGAGAAACTCATCTTCAAAATGAGACTTTGGTGTACCTTCGAAGAAAATGAGCTCAAAAAGAATGTTATAGTCATAACCCTGCCCCCGAAATAGTCATTTGAAAATGGGCCTTTTTTGCAAAAATGGGATAAGTAAATGGAATTTTGCAAAACTATTTGACCGATCGAGCCCATCTTTTGCACATCCCTTAAGGATATAAAAACTCACATTTTGGGAAAATTTGGTAAGATTTTATTAATTATTTAAAAAGTTATTAACAATTAAAGAAAAAGCACTTCTTCCGTTTAGTTTTGCAATAACTTTTTTGTTTATAAAGCAATTTTAACGTATAAAGTCTCATTTTAAAGATGAGTTTATCTAGATCAAATCGTCTGTTGAACTTTTTTGCTAAGATTAATAGTTTTTTTACAATAACGCGTAGAACGAAAAGTTACGAATTTTTAACCTATTTGTTGATTAAAAAAACAATGACGCTATACTTTTTTCTGGCCCATTTGATGAGACGCCCTTTGTATTATCATTCCCAAGATTTTCCAACAATAAAATCACGCCCAGTAATTTTTACGAGTTCTCCATGATTTTTCACCTTTATTTCTTGGTCTAATCATCAATATTGAGTAGCAGTGATACCATTGTATAAGTATTTACTTATACAATGGTGATACTCAAGATATAATACACTTTCTAGGTTACATCTCACCCACACTCAATACCAGTAACTATAACAACCCAAAAGTTAATATGGTCCCGCTTATATTTACTTAAAATGAACGCAATTATTTCGGAGATAAGATTATTCGGAAAACTTGTAGTTTGCGTTGTATTATTGTTATTATAGTTATGTTATAACCCAGTAAAGGAAAATGTGTAGGTGAGTAGGTCGCCCGTGCGCTAAATTGGAAATTAATAGGTAGCAAAGGAAAAAAATACGGTGCTATTATTTCCAACAAAGAACAAAGAAATCGATTCAGTTTAGCAGTTTTCAGCTTCTGCAAGACAACCTCCGTATATAGGTTCCCTACTTTCCCTAAAACTTTGCCGTTTGCAGTAATAACAAGCGACATGGGAAGCAGTAACACGCCTGCTAACAATTTAGTTAATGCTATATGTTTATGATGGCCATTATTCGCCTGACTGACAGAAAACAGCAAATTACACCTCTGGATATATTACAGTACTCCAAGAATATAACATACAGAAATAAAATGTTGCTCTATGCGCTTTGTAAAATAATATATTAGTTATTTTGTTGTCCAAATGGTACTTTGATAGCTAGATGGACGGAGTCGCACAAATATACTCGTACGTAAAAAAACTTTATGATTTAATTTTTCTATACAGGGTGTCCAATGTTCCGCGAACGAAACATAATTTTAGGACTAAATGAAAAATACCTACGTTTATTTATACCCAGCTCTATGGACCCTACACGTCAAAATAATAAGAAAAAACTTAAATGCTGTTATGCGAATTGCATTTGTTTCCCTATAATTAATTTAAAAAATTTGAACTCAGAGTATGTCATGTTCCAAGGTCAAAAGTAGGATACTTATTGTCAGCGTCATTTTATGTTGCAATAGTTTAACATTTGATTACACGTTTGCACGATCAAAGTGTTACAAAATGCCAATAATTTATTCTTTACAGTATGCAAATATGGTGTTTGTTTATGGTTTTTGTAATGGGGAGTTTTCAACAAACTGTGCTAGTATAAGTTCTGAACGAGTTCATCGACAAGGTTTAGAAAAAGTAGAAATTAAAAAAATATAAATTTGATTTAATTACTCTCGTCAAAAATTTTGGTTTATTTGATGAACTTTATATGACGTGATATTATACTACAATTACACTCTATTCCGCTAAATAAATAAAATCGAGTCCAATAAAATCAAAATAAATTACACGTACAGATATATAAATTCGGCATTTCAATAATCTAAATCATAAATAAAATATTTGAAATATAAAATAGGATAATGTCTTGAAAAATCTGTTCTAACTTTTAAAATTTTTATTATTTCTAAAGCAATAAATGGTGAGGTGACTCCTGACCAGTTTTTTTTTATAGAAGATGTGTAAATATGTTACTTATAAATTGAAATAATTTCATGTTAATATGATCATAATCTTTATCGCTACTTTCTTTGCATCCATTAAGAAAGGCTGTTTTTAATATATAAAACGCAATAAACCTAGAAACTTTAATATTAAATTGCAGTTCTTTGTTCTTATAAGCATAATATTCTATAATGTGCCATTTTACTATAAGGATACTGGAGACTTTTCCAAGGTATACGAATTTTGTAAAAGTATTTGTATTGGCATTTATTTCTGTTTAATATTTCACTTTACTTAAAATATTCTACGAAAAAATTGAAACTACTCCAAAAATGTTATCCTAATATTTTCACGATAACTCATAAATAAGTAATTTACACCAAAACTGCATTAACAGACCAAAAACTATCATACCTGAACAATCTATCAGTAAATGACAATTAGGTACATACCTTTTCGTGGGCTAAATAAACAATATCCTTGTCACAGTACAAGGCGGACCAAATTTACTTACAAATATTTTTAAATTTGACGCTGTTCACTCGTGAAACAACTGTATTTCTTGGGAATAAACAAATTGTTTACAGCCGTTCCTTTCTGTTGCTGTACGGTCGTGAAATTTTCCCGACATTAGTAGCGTTTTTTTTTTCTATACCACTGGTTTTGATTGTTTATACATGCACAATTTTAAAATGTATACTTTTAATTTAATCTTTCTCTGAAACACCACCAGAATTTTGTAACCCTAGAAACTACCCCTTGTTAAATTCCTCACTTTCCACAACTTTAATCTGTGCCACCTTATATCATCCAGGTAGATACACACCCTTACATAAATACCCTTCTAGAACCGCGCCAAGCTAGTCTCGAATCGTCCTTTGAACAGTAAAAATGTACTATTTCACGTTTTTTTTGCTAAAAATTTTTTTAGTACACACAGTGCTCTGTAAAAATGTCGGGCAACGCGATCCAAGATTTATACGAGGCACGTACACTGTTACTGTGGTGGACACTAGCACAGTGACGTCCGTGGTACCTTCTTCTTGCGTGCAAGTGGACGCTACCCTTCCTCCCTGTAGAAGCGTCAGGTTTTTGTACTTCCCGAAGGTGGGGCAAGATACTAATGAGACCCCAATAAAGTAAGATATAACAGAAGTTATTTTTAAACAATATTTTTGGGTTTCCTTGTAAATTAATTATAATTACAAATATTCTTTATCACTTTAGCCTTGTTGTCACGGTTTTTTCATGTTTCAGTGACACTCAACTAGCACCCGAATCGAAATCTGATCCCATACAGAGCACTCCCCTCGGCTGGGGGGAATATCTCGGTATCTATGCTCCTACAGTGACTGTGGTGCGTACCGAACTAGTGACAACCGTGGTAACCGATCCAAGAGTTGTACTGACTTATTCCGTAAAGGGATGTAGGCCCTTGCAGCTTCCCGAAAACCTAGAAAGGTAATTAAGTAGAAGATACGTCTCCAATCTGTCAATTTTTGTTTTGTTGCGGGACGAAAACAGCTTGTTCTAAACTTTCTCGTATTTATTAAGTTGAAACAATTCTAGATGCTCCGTTGAAGATTCTGTATCCATCAGTCACGTACTACCAACGTCGACGGTGGTTCCAAGTGCTACAGTTCCCGTCAGCATTCCCGAAAACAGCAGGGTCATCAATGTGACAGAAGGTACTTCCTTCCCCGTATCAGATATTAACGATAATCAATTAAATAACAACCTGGAGTCGAGCAGTGGGGATCCTGAAGACGTTAATAGCGACAGGCAGCCCAGAGCTACAGACCCTTTACCATTTTAGAAGGAAAGCATAGCATTATTTTATATTGTTTTTAACTTTTTATACGCAAAATGATATTGTTTAAGATATAATCCAAATAAAACTACTTTTACATAGCTTGAACCTGTTGTTCATACAATTGATTGGGTTATTCTCTTCAGCTTTAAATGTTATAGTCTTGCACAAATGAATTAATGTAATTTCGAGCATTAATAAATGCAGATAGACTTTAGTATGTGTACCTATAGGACTTGAAAGTTTTTTTGGCTATGAGGCACTTAGATAATTCTATCGCAAGAGTTTTTGTTGTGTCAAGTAATAATATTTTTTTATGTAGAGTTTCAAGCATCAACGACATGCGTTTGCATGTTATTTATACATAAAAATAATTGCAGTACGCCATTAATACATCCCAGTATTTCATTTCTTAACAATTTCTTACAGTTAGGGTATAATTTACTGTAACGAGAATTATATCTGGCCACCGACCAGTGTTTAACGCTATTTAAGAGGAGTCAGATAGTGGATTTCTGTGTCGTATTACCGTTAAAATATACTGTCGATTTTAAGACGGTTTGCGCTTAGTTGGAAACAGTTTTATTTCTAGCAAAGTCAGCTTCCCGTCATCTCGCGTTTTTTTAATATTTCCTTTATTGGATGCCTTTACTGGGTAATAAAACGACAGTCCTTCATTATAAATGTAACTATTACCTGAAATTCATAGTCAGCACTGTTTACTTTTATAAATAATGTTCTAATTATGAAAACAGCACCGCTAAAGTCTCAGCAAGCAGTAATATTTTTTTAAAGAAGCTGTAACATCGTGCTTTATAAGATTTAGCTTTAAAATGCTGAAGTTATAAACAAATTCAATTTAATGGAGAACTTTTAAAACGCTGCAACCAAGTATACAAGTTAGTGCGTTCAGAGTTGCATATTTCTGACTCAAAGTTATGAATTATATCAAAATTACATTATTTTTAAATATTACAACAAATAAAATTCACGCAAGGCAAACAACTTCAGCAGATATTTTATGTAATACACAGGGTGATACGTAAATGGTCAGGAAATTATTCTAAATATTGATTGTTTATCAAAAATTGTTTTAGTTAACTTTGTTTTCATGATTTCATTTTTTCCAATTGAATAAAGAACTCAATTTTTTTCGAAATTCGAACCTCTACTTTTAGGCTATTGAATATATAAAAAAACGCTATAGTTCATAGGAAAAATTATTTAGAGAATAGAATTTCCCATGGAAACAGCTTATTTAAAAAATTTAAAAGGAAAATTTTATGCAAAAAAATCGTTAATAAACAATTTTGCCCCTAGTTTTTTTTTTTAGTAAAGATAGGTATAGGTATTGCTTCATAGTAAAAAAAAGTAGATAAAATTCCATTCAAAACAAGAAATTGTAAGGTATTTTTGGATGAAAATTAACTTTCGTCGCGTTTATCCTTATATGTTTTAATTCTCATTTTTTGTAAAAAAAGGAAGAATTTTCATCACATGACTTGTTCGAAGGGTCATTAAAAATGAAAAAACCTAGGGGTGCTATTAAATTAGAGGGTTGAAATTGAAGATAGGGGTGAAAATGTACTTTTGCAGTATTTTAAATATAGCACGAAAACGAAGTAAAATTTCGGTATAGTTCATAAGAAAAATTTTGAAGAGAATTGAATTTCTCATCGAAATGGCTTATTTAAAAAATGTAAAAGAAAAATTTTATACAAAGAGTCTTTAATAAATAATATAATAAAATAATAATTTTAAAGAAAGCAAAAAATAAGATTTTCTGTTTTTGTTTACTTTTTTAATAAAATAATTTAGCAAAAACTTGAGGATTTAAGTACAACAAAGTTTATTAATAATGTATATACAGTGTGTACGGATGGAGTTGACAAGGAGAGAAACTCTTTTGTTTTTGACTTTATCGAAAAATGTCACTCTTTATAAAAAGTTCTGCCCCTCGAAAAAATGAGACTGTCATACAAACATCTTAGATTAGATATACAGGGTGCTCATAAATTAAAAAAACACGAAAATACTCAAGAGAGAAGTACCATTATTTATTATTTTACACAACATTGTACTGTATTTTGTATTATACCTACGAATTTATTCAAATTTTCATGGGAAAAGTATTTAAACTGCTATTTTTTATTATCGTGAAAACGGCAAAAGGGAATCCGCGCCAGCCGCGGATATTTCGTAATTCAGAAATCCTTCCCTCGAGATACGAACGGTTTACCTTGAGGTTTTCAAACTGTGTATAAAAGGCATTGAACCGTTCTCGTCTAGATTACGGTGGGTGTGGACTCCCACAACAAACACTCTTCCAGGGCCTGATTGAAAGAGCAACTTGATACGAGAACCAGCCATCTCCAGCCATCCGGTAGTAGGTACAGAGACACTTCGTACGCTAGACAACGGAGTAAATCGAGGTCTGAGGCCATTGGCTCCGGTGACTGTACCCCGCCAAATTAAAAACAAAGAGTGGTGTGCCGTTGCACAATTTATTGTTTGACTGGGACTGTTTGCCAAACAGTATTGATTTGGGGATCCTTCAGTTTTCGCACCAGAAGAATTCATTTCCCGGCTAGGTTCAGTTCGAATTTAAAATGTTTAAATCTTCATTTATACGAAATCTGTAGAAATAAAAAAGGATGTTTTTTCTACATCATCAACTTTTCAGAAATTTAGAAAACGAAAAAATCTCTCAAATTTATATACATCAATAGGGCTTAAACTGGACTTGGCACCGCCTTACTTTCTTATGTTTGAGAGTCAACAATTTTATACGCCCAAAATCAATTCGACGCCTGAAAATAGATCTCAGCAATACTGTATTTATATCTTTTTCGGACCTCTAACAATTACCTAGACTATAAAATCGGCCAAACTTGTGTGAGGTCACTGATATTTTCGTTTTTAATATATCTGACGTGACCGCATACCTTTGTGACCTCACGGCTAATCGAAATGCAGCGTTCTGTAGATTGTTACAGCAAAACAGTTCTCTGACGGCCATTAAGAGAAAAGCACAAATCTGCCTCGTGTTGTTGTTACACAAGTTGAACTTTGAGATTTTTACGTGGAACCGCTGAACGGTGTTCGTGACAGAAAATCCATAATACGAAATGAATGTGATACAAAAGCTATGCAAAGTAAGTAAGAGCATGATTCCGTTGATCCTGTTTACAAATGGATTCCGTGTCGCTGCACACCATATCAAAAAATGCCGCTGGGTCTGTCTTGCATGCTTACATGATGGCTATTTATAGGATATGATTCGATTTTCTAACATTCAGGTGTAAATTGTCACCTCTATTGGCTGCTAAGATATTGTAAACATGAAAATGTGATAATGCAAAAAGATCTTGATTTATATTCATTAGTGTTTACTTGTATAGAAAATGGATACATGGTGTTTAAATAAAGGGTTGAATGAATTTTATTTTAATCATATTTTTAATTCGGGCTAAAGGGTCAAGTGCTATATGAGCTTTAAATAAATTCAATTCATTCAATTTGTACAGTACAGTGGTTATAAATCTGATATATATATAAACAAATATCAGGTATGCCTCAGGGCTCGACACTTGGTCCACTGATTTTTATTCTTTTCATCAATGACACCGGGAATAGTATTAATGTCTAATTTTTGCTATATAATATCTAATATAAACGAGAAACTTAAGATAGGAGTAAGTTTAGTTAAATCTGCTAATTTTGATAGCAGGAAAGTAGGTACATAATTTTGAACCTTCTATAATACATGGAATAACCTGTTGTAGTGTTATCTTCTAAGTGTCGTGGTTAATGTAATTCACAATGCTTTTCACAAGAAGTTCTCGTTTGGTACAACCAATACTATTAAGCTAAAATTACAGAGAGAATGAAAAATTGAAAAAATATGAGAAAATCCTCTGCTGAAGAATGGAATATGTAATTAGAACGATGTAGGGAAAACAGTTCTTGGTATAGTCCGTACTTCAGTAGTTATTCTTATCTAACACAGCATGAAAGGAAAACAGCTAATGAATAATTAATTGCTCGCAGGTATTTACATTTTACAGACAATCAAACGAATGTAGTACACATTGTTTACGTTAAAAAATAATTTTAAGTAAACAAAAAAAACTGTTGATGATCCTCGTAAGTAACGATTATAAAGGTCTGATTACGAGATGCTATATCGTCAAAGCTAAGATGGGCTTTAAGTACCTTGTCACATCTAAAAACTTTTATTTTTTAAAACCAAGCAACCAAGTGTGAAAATATATATCTGTGGTTTTGGACAATAGAATACAAGTCAACAACATTTAGAAAGCTTTGACTTTTCAGAGGCCTTAGTTCAACATATCGCTTTATAATTAAATAACAGACAGTTTATGGTCAGATATCAACATTTCACTTCGACGTCGTTGTCTCCTACAAAGGGCATTCCACAAGGCTCAAATTTGGGGCCCTTATTATTTTTAATTTTTATTAATGATTTTCCGGAAGTCATTAAGTATCTGTAAGCATCTGTTATTTGCCGACGATTTTAAACTTTGTTCTGATACCAATTCTTCTATAGATGGTGCCAGATAAATTGTTAAAAACTTAATACATCTACATGCAATTTTCGACATACCAAAAAAATTTGTTTTGTACTCTTATAAGGTTACGTTATTTTAAAGTTGGTTTTGTAAGCTACTTTTTTAGTTTTGTTTGTGGGAGCCTATTCTTGAATGTAGTTAAAACCTATTTCCACGCGTTCTGGTATTCGATGCCCTAGCGATAATTTGGTAAAAACCGAGAATTGTTCGGCAAACACAAACAACTGTTATTGAAACTCGTGGAAATCTGTGCTAATGGATGTAAACCGAGCCAAAGCAGTAAGTCAACACGAGATAGCAAATACGACCTTTCCTGCTATTAGCAGATGTAATTAATGGAAGGGACCGCGGAAAGCGCCTAGGTCCAACCATGGCACACTGAGGATCGTGATTTCATTGTCTGCAGCAACGAGGTTCAGAAAATATAGTTAGTATTCGGGAGAGGCATAGCGCTTTATATGTGTAAGGTGAAAGTTTATTTTATTTATAAGTATCTGCAGGGTAATACGTTTGCTGGTGTTGGTACTTTGAATATTAATAATTTGAATATCACCTTACGTGGTAGACGTTCAAACAAAAGATTTTAGGTTTCAACAATAAATCGCTACGACTTGTCGTGAAGCTGGACTAAACTACCTGTTTTCTGCGGCCATTTTCATATGTCGCGATTTGCATTTGTTAATTATACGACATTTAACAGCAGAAGTCATCATCGCCTTTGCCGAGGCACCCAAACAGTGAATCATGTAAATCGATGTGACCCACTTTTGCGGCCGTATTAAAATTGACGTCACCTCGCTGTTATATTCTAAAGAGCTGCCAGTGGTCAATTTTATGAATCCCGAGATGATTAAATGAACGCCTTGTCTGTTGCTTCATGCAGAGGAAAACATCTTGCGCAACTGTAGTGATATTTAAGCGTATTATTGGTATTAAGAGTCGTGAGTAATAATTATTACACGTGTTCGCGGTTTTCTGTAATAATAAATTCTATTATAGTAATGGAAAGGAAAGTGAAAGAGTTGGATTCAATAAATATCGTTGGCGAAAATGTGCTGCTTATAAAGATTTACCTGTTTGTCTATTTTTTATCACGATACATGTAAATAAGATAGTGTAAAATGCGTTACATATGCTATCTCAGTTCCTGTAAATATGGATAATGATTTGTATGATATTGCTAATGGATTAAATAACAGTGGCGTACTAATGTGTCTAATGAAGTCACAACAAGACACTTTTAAACATTTTGTGTTGCGTAGAAGCAGATATCATAAAACAATAACAGCCAATCATTTCATTAATATCAATATGGGTATACTCTATTTTAAATTCTAACAAGTGCCGCTACAATTTTTATTAACCATGACAAAACAGATTTAAATTTCAGAACGACGTTATTAATATTGATACGAAATGTATTACAAAAGAGAAATTCGCTGTCTAGATATCTTAAAAGCAATTTGTAAATAAGTCAACATATGCTGTAACACTTGTTATCCTTCTCTTAACATTCATGAATCATGAGCTTCATCTTGCAGGTAGGCACATGCAGTAAATTGTTCGCAAATGCAATATTAAATTTAACATCTGACTCATTCTGACACTAAATGTGCATTAGGCGACATTAAAACTCATTTACAAACGTTTTTTTCAACGACAACTGAGAGAAATTTTAGCTCCATATCTGCTGCAAGTTTTGTATCATCACAATTTTTCACAAATATTGGGCTCACCTCTCCAGGAAAATTAAAACAGTGAAAGACGACATGGCGCCCAACGTGGGGCACCAATGTCCGAAACACTAAAGGAATATGACAAGACAACAACTTCCTAATATTTTTAACCCTTTGACTTTGACCGTCGGTTTGTTTTTAATTGAAAGCTACTTATATATGTCTAACTGCAGTAGTGTCACTAAATTCCGTATACTGGTCCATTATTACAAATTTCAAGGTGACTTTAAAGGGATCAAAGAGCGCCCTCGTGACCCCAAAACCGCGAGCAGGGCCGTTTTATTGTCCCTAAAAACGCGACAGTCATTTGTTTACTATTCGGATGTTCGGCCGGTTAAAGCGTCATGCAGGGCCTCCCAGATGAAATAATAACACAATTACTACGCCATTTCAAATTTTAAATAATCATAAGGTGTATCGCAATTCCCACATTCTACGTACTGATAATTTTATTGAATCTCGGATTAATACAGTTTTTCGAATCTCTGTGTGAATGTATTTGAAAATGGTAACAGTTCGTGAGCGACGTAAGAGTGGGCTGCTGCCAATTGGACTTGATATTAATTGATGTTTTCTCGTAAGGTCAAAAATTCGCTCATGTTTCCATTCGCTCATGTCCGAAGGACGTAAAATACCAGCCACGGGACACAGAGAGCGAGGCAGAATTTTCACATCAGTTTCCACAGTTGTCATCCACATCACATGTGACCGAACGTCAACTCAGATTAAACTGAAGTGCTCCTTAAAACCCAAGTGCTAAACAGTCTGGGGTCAGATGAAACCGCTTGTTTTTGAGAAATTTGACAATCACGAGTAGGTGCTAGAACTGATTGTTTATAACGACGACATTTGGAATTCCGGAATTGTGTGATAAAACATAGATAGCAAAAGTAAATATAATTCTTATGAAAATGAATGAATTTATTCATATCTCCTGTTCTGCTTTTGTGGTGTTTTATCAGTTTTCGTTGGTTAAAAGTATCTAATAGTTTCTGGGATTAAGTATTTTCTTATCTAGATTTCATTGTAAAATGGGGAATTAATTTTTTCATCACAATACGTATATGGGATTTATATTTACGATTCTATATTTACTAGGAAATATTATCAATAACATCCTTGTTTTTCTTGCTCATTTAAAACCATATTTGGACATCACTACGATAAATGGAATGTTTTAACTTTTATACATATATAAAATAAGTAGGTACATTAACAAATACCCAACTGTTATTTAAACAAACTTGTTAAAAAAATAAATAATTACCTCTGTGGTCACGAAGGTTTTTTTTGGTAAATTTATTTGCTTGTAAATAAAAAAAAAACGTACAGATAATATTAACGAAGTGATTATTTAATACCTTTAATGATACTATTAAAATAATTCGAATTATGAAATTTTCAATATTTTCAAAGCAAAACAAGTTTTTTAAACCCATTTCTTGTTAGTCCTTTGTTCAGGATTGAATTTTAGATGGGTTGGTGGTAATTTAAGGCTTGCTGGACTTAACCTGTGAATTCTAATTTACGGGAAATATCTTCAAAATTCTGTACAAGCATCTCCACTCCATGTGGAGTGTTGTCCTTCAGCGACAAACATTTCAATGAAATATGGTCAAAAGAAAATACCTATTCACCGTAAAAAGGTGTCCTATGAAGGTAAACTATTAGCACCCTGGCCCATTACCCGGTCCAGTTTACCATCGCCGTCCGCACACACGTGAGCGAATCAACCTTACCTGCCTCGACCGAGAGGAGAGCCAGAGCCAGCTTAGTGGTTTAGGAAAGGTCGCGTTGGGGCCCCTAGATCTGCTGCGAATCGAGTCGACTCGCAGTTCATACCGCGAGTGTTTTGTTTTGGTTGCGTGCGGATTCTGTCTGCTAAGTGTGCTGTGCGGTGGTGTTTTTCCGCACCATGGGCAACAAGCTGTGCAAGAAGAAGGTGGATGCCGTGGATAACCCCAACCCCAAGTCGCCCACGCCCTTTGACAGGATAATAAACAGACTGCATGTGAGTGATAAGTCGATTACACTTGTGGGGTGCTGTACGCAGTACTGGTTTAATAGCTTTGTTGTCGTTTTCGGCGGAGGTGAGGGGACGTTAGTTACCGAGAGATTGTTTACATGTTTTTTTTAATATACCTCTAGAAAACGACGCTTATTTTCAACTAGAAAAGCGAGACTATCATAATTTTTGTGAAAAAAGTCATCAGTTGGTTAAAAATTTGTGGATTCCTTAGGAATTGGTCATTATTTACTATCTGCTGGTCTAAAATGAATGGGACGATAGTTGAGCATTCAAATCAATAGGATTAGTCATTCTTGAATTAATGGTTATGACAGAAATGTAAAAATAGAATTGGATTGGAAATCTACTCATGTAATATTTCATATTACAAGCGAAGGCCGACCAAGTTTAACACCATTTTGAAAACAATGTTTGCATTCATTTACTTTGAAACACAAATTTTAACTGTTCATGTTTCATGGGCATAAATTGCCGATTAGTTTGTAATTTTCTAAATATCATTCGTTTTTATTTAAGAAAATATGATTTATATTAAATTGGCCAACATTGGTATATGTAATGCATGCAAAATTGTGGAAAATTTCCTAATTATAAATAAGTTGACTAAAAAATTCGAGACAATAGAATTGGTTCTAAATTATTGGTCAATTTTGGCGATTTTCAGTAACTTGATATTTACCAATATTAGTTACATTCTATGATTTTGACACACTTCAAAAATAACTTCTCTGGATGAAATTAAACCGATTTAGATTAAGTTACATAAGTCAACCTTGATTTCTTAAAAAATTACAGGACAGGAGACGCCATCGCCAGTTATTTTAATTTCTGCTTACTATTATATTCTTCTGTAGTCACAGTTTGTTTTCAACTAAATAACGCTACGACAAACTTATCTTTATAGATGTAATATAATAAACATTTTTCAGTTCAATTAAAGTTTTGTGTAATCTTTATGTACACTCAAAGAGTTTACGCCATTTACTCAGAACCCAGCAAAATGTTATGAAATTTCAAAAAAAAAACCGTAGGTATAGAAATTCTATTGAAAAGAAAGCCCACCATTGAACTTCAAACAGTGTCTAACTCCCTCGCAAAATCTCGACCATATCCTGGTATATTCACTAGCAAAACGGGTATCAACGGATTTAGTCACCAAGTCGATTACGGCAATCAACATAACTCCGATTAGTTACTCATAGTCGCTATCACTAACATTCTTTCATCACCAAACCATTGTGGATGTCCTATGAGGCTGCATTATGAAACACTGAAATAAAAATATTATATTAGACTTTTAAAAACGATATTTTACTGAATAACTTTTTTTTTGGGAAAGTAAATGAAGTACCTTGAAAACGTTTAAGAGGAGGCAACAGCAGGTGGCGAAAAACTGAAGTTGACGAAAAAAAAAAGATACTGAAGTAAAAGTTTCAGTACTGAATTGAATTCGTTACACAAATTATTAGAATAGAAAGTTCGTTAAAAATTCTTGAGATAGTCTTAACTTTGCTATATATTTTTATTGGTAAAGCTATTGAGAAAACATATTATGGAACCTAACTTTATAAACAGGCATACGTATTGCATATCTCTAAAATGATTTGTTGTTAGAGATAATCCAATATAATTTTATTATTTCTCTGAACCTACTAAGATACAGACGTTTAAATATTGTTTATCGGAACCACCTTCTAAGGATCATATATCAATATCCCAGACGCTGACATTTGAAATGGGAAAATTTATTGTAACGTATAAAAAAGTACCATAAACACGCCGAATTTTTTAAACAGTTGAGTTAAAGGTAAAACTAGTACTTTTGTCACTAATCACGTGTTAGATTGTGACCAACTCATATATTTCATACAGTATACTCTCTCTATTTTAATCGTTAACTAAGATTTAACTGTACCAAAATTACAGACCTGAGGAGATTCACAATTATTATTTATCCTTTCGCCAATATCCCAATTTTATGAAATAGAAAATAATTGCAATACTTCGTTTGGGTTCTTTCTGTATCACTTGCAGTTATTCCAAAATAGTTTGGTGCATACCTTTTTTATCGATACATATTATCAACGATATTTAACCACCATAAATGTTTATATATGGAAGATAAACATTAAACTCCGTCCTACTGTAATTCCACTTATTTATCATTTTGGACAAGTGTCATTATAAATAAATTACAATAATTAGCCGAACGACAGTGTGCGTGACCTCACATTTATGGCATTGTGGGCAGCAATGCCTTGTTTAAGATCGAATGTATAAGTAGTCCGCCATTTCTTCGAATTTTGTACTTATAAGGAGTTGCCGTCAAAACTATCCGCGTCATATCCGAAGTCCATGTAACATATTGCTACCGTTTGGAATTACATAGTTCGCGTGTGATGGTAGAACAGTCCCATTCCATTTCTTGACCTTGACGAACTATTTACACCTTATTTAAATGCGTATATATATTTTTCCCATCGGTGTGTAATTTTGCGTATCTATAAAATGTTCTTCAACAAAGAACTCGGGACAAAAGACTGCGAATTGTTTTGTAATTTCCAACCACACCTGTTATTTGAAAAATTAATACATGTATTATTATACAAGTACTCCCTGTGCAAATCCTGGTTTCACATTCTGTATCAGAAGGGGGATTATCACAGTGTGAAACTTGTCGGCCTTTGTATGACAAACTTTATAGGTTGTCATTGATTTAGAGGACAAGAAATCGTGAAAACGGATGCAAGGATTGTTACATTGTCTTTGATAACCACTGAAGCGTCTGTGAAAAACAATCGCTAAAAAAATATCGTCGTGAGAATAGAGAGAGAGGTAGATTATGTTTGATAAATGTATGACAAATAAACTAAGTCACTAATGGCTTCGTGTGCCACTGTTAGAAATTGTTTATTCAAACACATACTAGGTTTATCATTCATTGATTAAGCACGTATGATTCAGAGTTGATTAATCTTTTGTTTCTCGGATACTGAGAAAATTCTATCTATCTCAAGTTTAATGTCACTTGTAAGTATTTTTAAATTTTCCTTTGCCAAACGCTGGACGGTTCCTAATCTCCAGACGACCGCAAAATAAATGAGCATTCTCGTATCAGTGACTTGTGTTAACCTCTATAATTAGCTAATAAGCTAGGGTGTATGTTTCTCGGACTTTGTATATCAATGTTTATTAAAAAATATGAATCATGGTCGTGGTCGGAATAACTTTTATATTTTCTTTTGGGTGTATTCTGTATTGTTCATAAACGCAATGATTTCAAATTAGAACTATAATATTTTCATAAAATTTTCGGTAACTAAGCAACGATTCCTTTTTGTAAACTTTTGTTTTTCCTCTAGTGTCACTTTGAGAGGTGAAAATATCGGCACGTATAACAAAAATAAACAAAATGTATTTAGTTTATATTTGAAAAAATTTGTTTTCGCTTTCAAAACAAATCTTGAATATTTAGACAGGCAGTTTTTATATTGTTCTGTATATAGGCCCACAAAATATATATTTTATAATTTTATGAAAAAATAATCACGCAGACATGTTATTTTCCAAATTATAAATATTTATTCTTTAAAATTTTTAAAAAGTGTTGTATTTCTAAATACCTTTTGAACAAATGAAGATACTCATCTCAAAAAAATAAAAGGGGTAAAAGAATTTTAAAAAAATCAGCATAATTTGTCTAAGAAACAGCGAAATTAATAGTACTTTTAAGAATAAAATTAAAAAGATTTATTAATGCCTGAACTTGCCTGAATTTTTAATATAAGTTAGTTTGAAGTATATAATAACAATAAGTAACAGTAATTTCTTTTTCAACCCCTGGCCAAGGGCGAAAAAAGATAAAATAAAGAGGTTTTTCAAGATAACTCAAAAAATTTCTCATAAAAGTTGTGGAGCATAAAATTCTACATAAAAACGGTATATTGCCTTTTTCTTGTACTATTAAAATTAACAGAGTTAGGGTGGTTAGAAGTCAAGGGATGATTTCAGAAATTTAAAAAATCATAACAAGCAGAATTTTATAATTTTCTATTCAATCTACTCCACTTAATTGGACTATTAATTTTACACACATTTTTAATGAAGTATTTGTCCTTCAATGTTTACATTTAAAAGTGGGTTATACCAAATTGGTTTTTATACTCTCGAAAACCCTATGCCTCTTTAATTATGAGGAATAAATAAGTTCTGTAAATGGGTATCTAATTTACAATAATAATCAAACTATTAGTGAAAATATACTTCATTTATTCTCTTAGATATTATGCTGTATTACTACATCACTAATGAATCCAAACATGTGGTCTGCTAGACTGCTAGCAGAGTTGTCCACGCACGCGCACCAACACCATACCGGGTAATCATGTAATTAATATGATTGGTTGAGTCAAAATAGGTCAGTATAAATTCACATTACTGACACATCGTAAAAGGAAATTGTTTCACTTTCATTTTTTGTGTATAAAAGCCATTGTAAATGTTTATGTAAATTTTTATGAGTATAGAAACGAAATACACTGCATTACCTTGTATGTACACCTTGTATATTTTCAAAGGTCAGTGATTCCTCAAGGTACAGATATGTCTAAGATACTTTTTAACCAAGATATTCATCAGGAAGTGCCTCGACATAGCCTCTTACAATTTTAATTTTTGTGTGAATCCATGCTTACCAGAGATGAAACCTGCCCTTGGAAATTGTTTTCGTGATTACAGAAACTATCGAATGATTTTAGTAAACAGCTCATCTCAACTTCTGTACATTTGTAAGCTTAAATGACGAATAGATATGCACTAAATTTGTATATTTTTAATGCTTACTTTCACACAGCATTACGTAGTCTTAAAAATACACAAAACGTTTTACTCTTGCTCCCATTATAGCTGTGACATTAGAAATCAAAAAAAGAAACTACCATAACGGCTAAATTAAGAACATGTGACAGAAAACTAAGAATAGACCGGGCTCTCGTTGTTGATTTGGTCTCACTTTTTATTTGAATCGTTGAAGGAAATCGTTTTATTTTAACAGCGTTTGTCACGCAACGTATATTTACATACAGAGCGCGTGTTGAATTTGGAACAATTTCTTTCATTCTCGGAAAAACGGTGACTGAAAAATAGGTTTATCGATTTCGAAATTTTGAGGCAATATCTAAAATTAAAAATACCTAGAGTCAAGGAAACTTGTATATTTGTGTACAAAACTATTTTCTTATGAGAAAGTTCAAATTTAGAATCCCATTCGAGAAAATGGATACTGAGCTTACCTGCTGCATGTAATCCTATGTAATTAATTACGTTTTTATCAGAAAAAAAATGTTTTATTCACATCAGTATCTCGTGTGGGTAATCGGTCTTTACAGAATACAATGCACAACAGTTAAAAGTAATGATTCGTCAGACAAGGTTACCTAGCCCATTATAAATTAATGAATGATGTAAGCTATTTAAAATTATATTTGTTTACCGTTTAAATAGTCGCACCGACATGAAATTTGCTGTATATGCGAGAGAAACCTATGCTGATTATCATTATTACTATAAAAAATACATTCTTTTAATTACATATACGTTTATTTAAAAAATAAAAATATTTCCTAGGATTTATTTTCCTTTGTAGAACCAGTATTGTGTGCTTGTGTAAGAATTATACATAACACATAACTACAAAGTACATTAGACATTTGTGGTAGCCACCACATTGTCTGCATATTGTTGATCATATACTTATCTTAACCAGTGCACAAAAACTAGGACAACAGTCCTTTAGCGGCTACCAGATGTTTAATACAAATACATCTAATAGTGTTAACAGTACTATTTGCACTGATGAGGTCTAATTAGGCCGAAATTGCAATATGAATAATTTAACAGTGCTTAAGCAAGATTCACCACTGATTATAAAAAAAACTATTCTTATTTCTGTCAGTCGATATTAAATTTTTGTTAAGTGAAAGCTCAAGCAGCGACAGATTTTAGATATTTCTTTATTTAATGCATTTTTTTATAGGTAGGAATTAGTAAACTGGGGCGATGTGAGATGATTTTTTTTTAGATGAAAAAGAGTTGTCTTCTGCGGACTTATTAATTATTTTCGTAGCCCATACGTTGTTGAAGTGTATAGAAATTCCTCTCTAAATAGAATGCTAAAATTAGAGGTTTGTTTAAACTAAACTCGACAAATAAATCGATTTTAACACAGATCTTCGTTACGAACACAGCAAATTTCGTATACTTTCCACTTATTTTAAGAAAGTGTAACTGATTTATAAAAATAATAATTGTATTTGCAAGTAATAATTTATTTTAGTAGGTATTACTATATTATAATTCTGATTTCCCTAAGTTTTAACTATATACAGAAGAGGTATAATAAAATGAAAATAACGAAGGAATAGCAAAATTCGTAAAACGCAAAATAGAAAAAAAAAACAATAGTAAATGGAAATTCAAATTGTAACAAAGATGGAATATATGAATTAATATTTAGATATGTAAAGCAAGGATATATATCAACACTTTTGTCATTATCGTGTCAACAAAACAAAAAATGATTTCCTTAAAAGTTTGTGAAAAACTTCAGAAGTTGAATTGAATTATCTTCATATTTTTGTTTTTTTTTATTAAAGTCAGTCATAATGAATGTTTTGCAAAAATGAAGGATGAGTAGTGTTGTATCAACAACATTTTCTTATTTTTTAAAACATATTTATACCTTTTTATTAACTCTGAAATGTTTAGTCTATTGTAAAGCTACTAATAAGCTATTTTTCTCTAAAAAATTTAATTAAATGAAGTTCTACGATCAAAGATAATATTCTTAAGAGGTACACGTTGCCATTGTTACAGTTTTGCATCACAATCTTATTTATCACTTTGTTCTAAAGATATTACGGTAATTCAAACAAATTCAAATTTTTTTGCCATCAATAAACAGCTAGAAATAAATAAATGTCCAAAATAAAAACTAAAATTGATATGCCTAAATATAATTAACACAAAAACACTAATATTGACATAATGTAATTGATCAAAGAAATAAATGATTAAGAAGAAGTACTGGAAAAAAGCAAACAGAAGAACTGGAGTACATAGTACAGTATAAAATAAAAATTGTAGACTTGGATTTCTGTGAAATTAGAAGGACAATCATACATTTGGATTATCTGAAAGTGGGGCGTCTAAAAAGGATAATCGTCCTGCCTTACAAACGGAGAGCTCGAGAACATAATTACCCATGTAAAAAAATAATAAATATAAAACTTTACTCTCGGCACCGAGCAACTTTTACATTGTTTAGTAGGAAATAACCCCTGCGTTCCTTCCATATTTTATTCCCCGAATAAACCAACTTTTATATTTTTCCAGCTGCACATTAGGCGTCCGGTAAGTTTCTTTTAATGTCCCGCATTCGGCAGTGCAAGATGTTCCACATAAAGTTAGTAGCGTAATGTAAAATGTCTGAGAACGTAAAACTTGCCTTTATATTTGTTTACTGCTTTTTAATGAACTTTGAGGTCTCTGAGAGCCTGTCTGGAAATAAGATTAACTCCGAGGAACTTTTCGAAATTATGCCGTTATGCTTCGCCCTCTCGCGAATGGAGTTCTTCTTCGACGGCTCGTGTGCACAAAACGCGCATTCAATCCATTTTTTATCAGCATCATCAGCAGTGTAAGTCACAAATGTCATTTTGTGTACTCACCAATAGAAGAATTTCTGGATATTTTCGTTCCCGCATAGGTAATAGTAATGTCATGGCCACCAAGACGTCCAGACCTGAACCTCCCCAAATTTCTTCAATTTTTCGGATGATTTACTTCTTGCAACGTCTGAAAATATTATTTCATCCTTTATTGAAGCAGGTGGCCATGGCGATTAGTTCTCAAGACCAACTGTCTGGCATAAAATCGCGACAATTTTCTCATAAAACCTCTTTGCTGGTGACAGTACCCAGATGTTACTCTTCACGGACGTAAACTACAGTTAAAAGAGTCGATACATCAGAGATTAGCATTTACGAACTGTAAAAGATTTTTAGCACCTTCGGTACAGCCATTGGTAGGAATCTTTAATTGGAGCATTCTATTCCGTTCGAGTTGTTTACAGGCGTTCGTGGCGTTTTTTCCATTTTACGAGACATTGCAGTCCCGATAAAAACCGCATGAAGTGGACTGTTACCCGGGAATTAATGTCTTTATTTATATAATGATGTCCGTTTTATGTTTAATTGAACGTATAAAAGTGTTTTAATCAGAGACAGGTTGTTAACGTCGTTCGATGTGTCTGGAATTATTAGCAATTAGAAATTTATATCAGAAATAAAATAGTATACCGGAAAATCCAGACCCATTCATTTCAGATTAAGTTGAAAGGGTAAATATGTTTGTGCAAATTGGGTAGTTAAAAATAATAATTCGTATTAATCTAGTCATTTCATAATTCCATTTTCTCTAAAAATTTTGTATATATTATATATAATTTTATTTCTATTAATATTCAAATATCCATTAGGTCCACTCTTAATAGTGCATTTGAAAAAACAATTCCTAAAATGCATAAATAAGTTAATCCACTTACATTGTATAAAGTGATATACTGTTAGAATTGACCAGAATTTGTCTTACAATTAAACGAGATTAATACTATCCTAAATAAGGAAGTTATGATTTTGAAAAGACATCTCCTACCCCCAGTATTTGAGATTTGAAGAGGTGTATTACATCTATTTATTCACTTTCTAGTTATGATTATGTAGTACTTTTAAATATTGTTTAGGATTCAGTTGAGATCAATAAACTAACATGCTTTATTGAATTAGAAAATTGTAATAAATCTTACAAAACCGATTATCTATCTACATGTAAATATCCTTTCCTTTCATTGAATCAACTTTTACTGTCTTACAACTCACACTAGCGATTATTCATTTTTATAAACAATTTTTTATACGCGTGATTGCTGTGCATTTGTTCTGATCGATTTGGAGAGATAAGCCTGTAGATATCTGATTCAATTCCAGTCGCTCTAATTATGGTTGTGGTAATAATAGACAGGTCCGGCTGTGGGCCACCTGTAATTTGTTAGATTCCAATTCTTTTAGTCTAATTTCGTAACATTGTTATAAATGCACGACAGTCGTTCCCTTCTGATGATGCTACAATTGCTGCACTTTTCGTAATAACACTATGGGCTGCTATACCACTTTCTGTCACCGTAGAATTCTCATGTAAAATCTTCTTTGAAATTGATTTTTATATCCACGCGGAGTCTTCGATATATCCCTCAGTTGCAGAGGACGAACACCACCCACCGTGGATTTTAAAGTCATTTCTTCCCAACTCGCAGTGATCGGAGATAGACATTTTCTAGAGCATACGTTTTTGTACTTTTGCTAAAATATGAGCGTATTAAATACGTTAGAATTATCAGCCCTCGTGAAATGAACAAAAAAACACGCACAAGCCTGATTTATACGAACCTGCTCCGAAGCTTTAAATCTAATTTAAGTCCTGCACTATTTCCAACGGAACATAATGCAATTTGTGTAATACCGCTGCCAACTCGATTTCAGTTTCCCTTTGTTTTCTCATTACCACTGCGGCAAATAATGATAAAATATAAGTATAAAATTTCATTTGCGTTAAACATTTCCTTCTACGGTAACATTTTTAGTCCATTGAACCTGACACATTTAACGTTGTGAAATGTTTTTTTTTAAATACTCAATGGCGTTTACGCCCACTGGATGCTTATTAGGTTGATTTACACTTTCTCGATTCAGTATTTCCTATTTTGTAAGATAGAACTTGACGGTTGCGAAGCGGTTTTGTTGGTTATATTCCTATATATAACCACTTGCACGCCTACTATGATTCTACCTGTAGGACTGATTCCACCCAATGTCTTCACCTGACTTGGATATTTCTTTTTATCACCGATAAATGCTTACAAGGTCTTTTTCGCAGTAAATCACAAATTAATTATGAAATCATCGAAACCAAGTGCTATAAATCAGCAGTTAACAACTTTTTTAATCAGTTGTTTAGATCTAAGAGCTGTTTTATACTAATTTATTCCAAATATTTCAAATTGTACAGTTTTGTTTTTATTAAATTAAATTATTTAGCTCAACACATTTTTCTAAGTGTTTTTAATATTTAAAAATAACTAGATAGTTTCAAAGTAAACATGAAAAGGAAGAACGTAGTTTTTAATTTTATATTTCAGAAACTGGTACATAATTTTCGAATATTTTATAACGATATTGAAAGAAAGATGCTCAATAATAGTTACAAGTACAACGGTTCAATCGATAGTTGGTGTTGAAATTATCGGATGTTATAGTAGTATTACAAAGAAGGGTTTGATTGGTTGACAGTTCAAGATTTGGTATGTTAACACTTGTTTACCACCTTTGAATTTGAAGTTTTTACTAGAAAATTAAGAAATAAATGCTGTTTACAGTAGAATACTGAAAACGTCCAAGTAAAGATGTCTACAGGCTTTTGCGCTTACGAGCCCAAGTTTCTGACATTCTCCAATAAAATAATTATTAACTTCAGTTCACCTTTACCGTTGATCCAGACAGATTTAACTCTCACCTTTGCGGGCGCGCCCCGTTCACTTGTTCCTACGTCCCACGACTCCTGCTACGCTTATTCTAATGTGTATCATGAACGTATCTGTCGATGCATTTAATTATTACAGTAATGTACTCTAGATGGCATTTACAGTTACAATTCTCTCTGTTGCAGTTGCGTCCCAGTTCGTGGAAGTCCGATCCTCAGCTGAACCACAAGCAGACCGACAGGTAGGTTACTTTCAAGGCTGGCCAGTACCTTTTGGTCGTGTGAACGGGTACTTTCGTTTTTTTGAAAACTCAGTAAATTGGTTCATTGTTGGAACGTTTCATATGTGCCCTTGAAGAGCGTTAATGTCTTTTTAACTTCGTCACTATTTTCATTTAATGTAATGTTTTTAGCGTTACTTGTTTTAACACTCTTTCAGAATCCGGGGACAAAAATTGTATCACCTTAAAAAAGAACAAGAATTGAGCTTTGATTAACTTTGAACATGAGCTAACTTCGTCAAACGAACACTGGATTCGGATTCAGCGACCCTCGAAACGCGTTTTGTCCCGTAGGGCTGTTATTCATTGTTATTTATTAAACAGTTTTCATAATTTTTCTCATTTATAAAGTTCTCTATCGAATTACTCATTACCTCTTACCTAACAAACGCAATATTACGTAAAAGAGAAAATAGCACACCTTACACCTTACACCAGACATAAACAACAATAATGATAGTAATATATGATGTAAATACCATCGTTAATAACCACGTATGGTGATTTATTACATTATTATATATTGATCCCTTGCTGGTTTCGCAATCCTCATATATGGCAACCAGTTGTTTACAATTTTCAGCGCTTGCCAAAATAAATCAATACTATGTCACTATATTTAACATTTTTTTAATGAAAAACGAGCTCCTCTCTAGTTGAAACTAAAATGTTTTCACCATTTTTGTTTTTTCCCTGTTAGAAATTACTATTAGATACAGTCAAAAGAAAAATTTGCATATCTGAAAAGTAACGTAACTAAAAATGGATGAATTCAGTAGCCTGGATGTGCGGATTTATCGGAAACAAGTTTCCAAGGTTTCAATTTTTTTTTTGTCCTGTTTGTAGGAGGTTTACTGTTTGATATTAATATTACGGGATGTATGAATCATAAAAATATGTATAAGGCATCTATAGTGATTACAGTATACTGGAATGGTAAATCTCTTAGGACCCACAAAAGCGTATAACAAAATTAATATATTCCCCTGAGGTGTAAGCCTAAGTCACCAGCTTTAGTTAATATATGGAATTTTAATATTTTGGGAAAAACATGGTTTGTTTGTTTAGATATAATTGTAATAACCAACATGAATAACTTACAATGTCAACAAATTACGTTTTAAATTGAAGAAATGTACAGTAATACATTCTCAATCACCGCTCCCACTACATAATTTATAAATAACACATAAATTGCAATCAACAATTTGCAGAATAAAATAAATGTGAAATAGTAACGAACTACAAAAATAACTACGCAAGGGACAAAATTATTCAGCAAAAATCGTTTGATAACGAAGTTTCTCTCTGTTATGTGCTGTTGTGAACGTTAATTGGAGCAGCACCTCCTACAGTTAATAACCATAGCACCACATTACCTCTTTCCTGGTTGAAAGAATACAATGAAACAGCAAGTCCAGTGAAGACAGTTACTTAATTCTATAACAAGGGACTTCTTTTCATTGTCTAATGTTCGAATTTTCCCCAAATCAAGCCAAAGCTTAGTTATCAGAGCATTTCTTAATGTTATTGCACTACCTGAAATTTCAATGATCCAATTTTTTTATGTATGGTTGTTTATTTTGTATATCTAACGTGTATCCTTTTTCAGATACGATGTCAAATCGGCTCACCCGAACGAAAAATCGAACAACATTACCCGAACCCAGCCTCTGTCGAAATCCTCCGATTGGACGGAAGTGGACCTCGAGGTGCCCGAAAAGGACGAGCACATTCACCTGAGGAATCCCCAACTGTCCATAATTTTCAGCAAGGAAAACGGTACCCCTACCCCTCCACCCAGGAAGCCTAAGAAAAATTTCAGGGAAAAGATCGAGGCGGTAGCCAAGAACAGTTTTCAAGCTTTCCAGACGAAGAAGCCTGCTGAAGAACCGATTTGCGTGAAGAAAACGATCAATTACAAATGCCCTCTATGCGATGAAGACCAACGTAATCATAACAGGGACCATCACCATCCCCACCATCACCACGATCACGACAATCAAAACAATGACAAGAAAAACGATGGTAAGAGAGAAGGGAAACAAAGTCCGGTCAAATCCAGCGATAAAAAATCGAACAAAGAACAGAAACGAAGGAAAAATTTGTCTGTTGTTTCATTACCAAACTACAACGAGCTCAAACTAACTGTAGCACATTTCGATGACATCGACAAAACCGACGGTGAAAAAAGTAACAATTCCTTGGTCTCTCTGCCCATAGAAGGTAAAAAAGCCGCGGCAGGCTCCACAGGAAGACTGGATAATTACATAACTAGGTGTAGAAGTTTCGGATCTCTCCTTCCTCAGCAACTAAAGAAACTGAGAGCTCGCAAAGCACCAGCAGACGTCGAGAGCGACGATTCCTTTGGGGCATTAGAAGACTGGGATCTAGGACTCATAGAACATTACAATCCTAAAGACGCTAGTCTTCCCCGACCTAGAAAGGTTCAGAGAAACAGCAAAGACGCCATGGCTGATATAGAAAATCTGATAGTTACCGAAGAGGACTTAGAAAAGGTTAAACCCAAACCACCAGTGAGGAGATCAGAATCCTTGGTGAAGAAAATCAACAGGGAAGGTGCTGAAAGTGCTTTAAAGAGATCAAAGGACGCGCTGGCCGAACCACTCGTTCAAAGAACGGAATCCAAAAGCGTGACTCCACCACCTTCACCCACTTTAGAACCGGAACCCCAGGAAAGGTTATTTATATCGAATTTACCTACTCAAGAGGACGGCAAAGTTGAACATTCTAGTCTTATGAGGATCTTGGAGCAATTCAGTATAAGAGACAAACAAGGGGCTGACGCAGATTTAAACGATAACAATGTAAGGCACGACGAAAGTAGCACGAAAAATAACAGCAACCAATCCTCATTGACACCTTCTTTATTGGAGTTCGAGAAGAACATCAATACGAACCCCGTAGAGGAATTTATTGCCGCGGAGAAACTGAATACGGAGAAGGATTTGAATTTCGCGAAGCAAACTCCGACCGCTGTGAGTTAACATTTTCCAGTTAAGGGTTCGCATTTGTAAATTAGTCATTGTGGATATTAACAAAGTTTTATTAAGTCACTATTCTTGTTCTTAGAAATGTAATTTAGCCTCCAATTTGTTGTAAGAAATTGTACATATATATATATTTATAGTTTTTTATGTAATCCTATTTTATTTAAAACATTAAAGTGATGCCTTAAGTTGCAGCACATTTCAATGCATCCATCCAATAGCGTAGTTTAAAAAAAAATGCAATAATCCATTGGAAACAGTCAATGATATTGGCTAGTGGTTATGTTTTATTAAGACAATGACATAATGAGATTTAAATAAACTTCTATGCTAATCTATCCTGCTATTGCTCTGCTTAATTATATTTTGCTTTGAGTATGCAACCCAACAAACAAGCGTGTTATGCTAATACTATAATAAGGATCGAAGTTCCTAATAATGTCATTTTGTTGCAACTGCCTGTTGATAATCTAGTTCCCTTTTATCAAATTGTTGAGTAGGCACGCTTCTAGATCAAATTTATCAGAGAAGAGAACGAATAAGCAAGTGAGTAAGTGCAGACTTCATTAGCCTCCGTCCGTACGCTGCTTTATGGCAAAACAAACACATTACAAGGCAATTGACCCACTTTGCGATCCGCTTTTGTAATAACGTGTTTACTCGCGAGAAAAGGTACTAAAAGGGCATAAAATTTTAAATTGACCCTTGAAAACCACGGGAGGGTCCCCCTTAATGTGTTCAGCGGACTTGGTCAGTTCCGATGAAAAGTACCTAAAATTTTAATCTACTTAAAGTCCCTAATGAAAGATCTCAGTGGGCCAGACGTGGTTAGGGCCGTACTAGCGAAAATATTTATGAGGGTATCCCAAATTCGACGCTCCAATCGGTTTCGTCTCATGAAAATTCGACATGGTGTATAAGTTCGTTTTAATATGTATTTTCGGTTTGGTATAGAACAAATTTAATACGAAAAGTATATGAAAATTTAATTATTTCTTGATATTCACATTTCTGAACCAATAATAATTAATTCGGTCCGCCCCTGTGCGCGTTAAAGTACAAAGGCGTGCGAATATTCCCCATAAAACCCGTCTATGGAGGACGTACTTCATTACTGGTAAAAGGTCGAAGATTCTTACAGCGCGGAGATTTCTAAACTTGTTTACTGCACACTTAAGGCGGCTGCCGTACTGTTTTACACCTTGATGAGGACGTAATCCCAAGACACCCTACTGCCTTTGGGAATTAAGAGTTTGTTCTGCGAACCGTAATAATAATGATGAGATACTGACGTACATAATGCGCGAGGCAAAGCAACAATTTCCCGTGAGCTGCCTTACATCCGATTTGGAATTTCGATATGGTGTTTAAGCCGTATTAGACGGGGGGGGGGGGGACCTGGATACGTTTATTAGGGAATAGGGGTGTTTTTTGCAGGGCTCGAGCTTCTCGAACACAACCCAGAGAATTAGTTGTATAAGGCATTTCTCTAAAAAATATAAAATCAATTAGGTAAGATAACAATTTCCAATTCCAATAGTTAGATATTATGAAAGATGTATTAAATACATTTTATAATTAGTGCACATTCAAAAACTCGATAGCAGAATGTTTAACATTCCTAAAAGGTGACTTGTTATGAACCATTGATTCAGACTAGTTGAGGTATGTAGAGATAAATCTGTTTCAAAACAGTCTATTTGTTGTACAACGCTCATATAGAAACAAATCTACTTTGATGAACATAGCGCACGTATCGTATACAATGGTGATTGTTTTAATACATACAATTCAGCTAGCTTAGCACGCTGTGGCTGCATTTAACGTGTATAGCGAACTAACGAACATAGCTACGGATAACATAGCCTGTGACTATTTCAAATTTCTTTAAAAATTGTCCTTTTGTATATAGACAGCGTTCGTCTAGAAGCAGATCTATTTCGCGTTTTCCTCATTGCGAACATAGCGCACTTATCATACAAATTCGGTGGCCTAGTTCATTTAAAACAATGTTGATTATTTTTAATATACAAAGAGAATACGTAGAGCTTAGCGCTCTGTTGTTTTTAACGTGTATAGCAAACTAACGAACATAGCTACGGATAAAATAGCATGTGACTTTTTCAAATTCCTTTTATTTCTATATAGATAGCGCTCATCCAGAACCAAATTTATTTCGCGTGCTTTATCATCGCACATAGCGCACGTATCCATACGCATTCAGCGGCCTTGTTCATTTAAAACAGCGATTATTGTTTTTAATACACAAAAACAACAGCTAGCTTAGCGCTCTGTGGTTGTTTTTAACGTGTATAGCGAACTAACGAACATAGCTATGAATAACATTGCCTGTGACTATTTCAAATTTCTTGAAAAATTGTCTTTTTGTACATAGACAGCGCTTATCTAGAAGCAGAACTATTTCGCGCTTTCCTCATTGCGAACATAGCGCACGTATCATGCACGTTCGGTGGCTTAGTTCATTTAAAACAATGATGATTATTTTTAATATAAAAAGAGAATACATAAGGATCAGCTAGCTTGGCGTTATGTGGTTGCTTTTAACGTGTATAGCGAACTAACGAACATAGCTACGAATAACATAGCGCTATGTGACTTTCAAATGTCTTTAAAACAGTTTTTTTGTATATAGACAGCGCTTGTCTAGAGCCAGATCTATTTCGCGTGTTTATCATAGCGAACATAGCGCACGCTACATACACATTCAGTGGCCTCTTTCATAGCCAATTAACAGCATTAACAAAAACAGAATATTTTACGTATTCTCTTTGATCTTTGGCTGCTTTTAACTTAACGAATATAGCTACAACTAGCAGCAGTGTGACTCGACGTTTTTTTAACTATTTTAACATATTTTTTTGACAAAATTCAACTGTTTTATGGTGAACTATTACAACAAAACAAAGTTGGGCGCATTTAGTCACTTCAATCTTAATATCGACTAACCGCGCGGAGGGAAAAGCTGTAAGGATTCAGACTCACCTGTAATTAATGACGTTTAAGACAAATTTAATAAGTTACCTTCGTCGCGGACTCACCCGAAATGGAACTATTATACCTCGCGCCATGCAGGCAAAGCACTCAGTCGCCCCTAAATCCGGCCGGCTACAATTAACGCACTTTAATTACAGCACTACGGCTGTAAACTATCCCTCTAAACGCCGCCGTTTTGTTTATAATTGCTATTTATGAAAGCGCTGTTTTTGTTCCACTGCCTGCTCCCGGCTCTAACTTAATTTACAATAACACCGGTTCCATTTAAGCAAATTGCGTAATATTTTGACGGTGCGTCTTAATCTCGTAAACCCCTCGCTCTCGCTTATCTCAAGAGCTGCGCGCCGACGAGTTGCCGGCGCGCCTTCTGGTGGTATGCAAATGAAGGTGTGCCATTTGGATGGAGTGTCTTTCTTAGGGGGGCTTACATGGCTTAGGCGAAGGATTTTAAGTCATTTTTCTCACTATAGTCTGTTTAGAAATGAAAGAGAGTAATAAAAGCTTATTATTTATGCAAATCGTAAATAAATGTAGTACTGGTGCTTATAATCAATATTTTTATATTATGTATTATCGGTATAGATGAGGTGTACTTTTAAAAAAACTTTGTGTGACCGGGTTGTACTAAATTGTAGCAGGTATTAAAAATTTAATCCCCGACAATCCGTCTTTGTCTATGCCGCTTCAATTTCTCGGTCCATTTCTCTTATAAGTAAACAATATAAAAACAGCATTTCAAAACATGAGGCTACTTTAAGCATCATAACCGGGTTAAGAGGGTTTTTAGTAATTCAAATAAAATTATTCAATATTATTATCGCACATCTTTTCACGCGTTTAGCAGGTACGTAATCTGATAAGCTCGACATTTTACCCAAACAGTATTATATCCACTGGCACAATAGTCACTAAACACAAGTCGAATTTTACTCTACTGCACTAGCACGTCTTCGTATATTCAGCTCTAAGACTGGATTGATCTGTCACAATACACTGGCTCCTGCCCTATGATGTATCCAGTAAAATATACTAATGTACACCCATTATCTGTTAGCATTAGTGTTACCCGATAATTACCTGAAACGAAATATTACCACGCCCATGGCCGGTTCTTATCTCGGGGTTTTATTACTCTCTTTCAATTCCAAACAGACTATAGCAGCAAATAATAGCACTTTTTAAAGTAAAGTAAATCAGTAGGCAATGATTTTTGGAGGCGCGCTTCAACATATTTCGTCTTTGAATCGTTGTTGACGAGATGTAGACCCATAAGAAAAAAAAGTCTGTCATGTTTTTTACTTAATCATTGCACGAAGCTTCTACAACACATGTGAATGTATCATTTTTCCGGTGATGATAAAACTCGGTGACGATTCATTCCACCGAGTCCTGTCCTCGCAAATTTATTTTTCCCGTAGTTCGTTACCCAGAAATTTAAATGACAATTGAAGACGTCTGGAGAACCAGCCCCGCCGCAGACGCATTCAAAATATCGCGTTTCATCCCGAACACAATGTAATTAAGATTGCGTTGGTAAAACTCATTGAGCAAGGGTGGAACAACGCAAACACTCATTTGTTTGTCATTTAAACTAGCGAGGGTAGAGGGTAAACGTTTGGATTCGACATGCAAATCCATGGCTTAGAGGAGCAGCGAGGATTCCTCTAACAATAACAGTGTGCCGCTATTAAACGACTCCATAGTAGTTCGAGCTGCAAGTTTACATAACAGTGGTCGTTATACGATAAGGATTTCGTTTGGCAAAACCTCGTGAAAAAAATAGTCCGTCTAGGTCTTGAAGGAAGACCAAAATTAGCCGTTGGTGCAATTTATTGTACGTATGTTAAAATTAATACTAAATAAATTCGGTAATACTGAATATAGAAAAAGCAGTGTTCCATTTTTTTATGAATAGAATTTGTGTGCATCCTATTGTGTGTGTATAATGAGTTTTTTTTTTGGGAGGAGAGGGATACTAAGTCCGGGCACACTTACTAGGATAAAGCCCTAAAAGCCAAAGTTAAAACGGCAAACGAGAGCCTCCAGACGTCTAAACGGGGCCACTTTTAAATGCGCCAGCTAATTCTGGCGGATGCGCCGGGTCAACTGCTTCCGTCACCGTCGCCGGCTGCAATAACAATAACGGGAGCGCGGCACGGCGGTAATAGCGCAGAACGAACATCTCCGGAGGCTTCCAGGGATTATCTCTTCGGCGTCCTGCCTTAAAACTTAGCCGCCGAAACCGGTATCAGTTGCCTGTCGGGAGGTCTAATCCCACGCTAGTTTTGCTTTGCTAATCACCGCTGCAGATAAACGAAAACTACGCAGCTGATGTCTACGGCAGTTGAATGCTCAGGCGGTGGAAAACGGTTCTTCGGTGGACGGGGATTTGGAGTCTGGGGTTGATGTCGCGAGATGCACTTAAAGGGCGATCGGTGTACGTCACTCACGGCCCCAGGAACTTTGCAGCCGGTTAACGAGATGACTTCCTGCTGCATTCGTTTACGTCAATAGTACACACGAACTAATGTGGTTTGAAGAAACATTCGACAATTTAGTACACTATAAAATTTGAACGTTTTGTCACTAGAGCAGTTTTCTTAAAAAAAAAAAGTAAAACAAATTTTTTTTTATGAAACATCTCTGAAGTCAAACAATTTTCTTCAATACCAGAAATCTAGCCATGCAAAAGATACCTACCCCCACAGTCAAAATATCTAATTGCTGATTTTAGGGGCCTTCAAAATAATGAAGTAAATTTAGAAAAGTTTTAACATTTTTAATGTTTAATACTATTATTAGTCCAACCAAATTACACTTGAAGAAAAAAAAAATTGTTACTTGGACTTTTATAAGTGGAAATGGTAAAAAGGCGTATAATAAACCTAAAAAAATAAACGCGTGAGCAGGGGTGGCGGAGTGTTGATTTGGGGGGTTGAAAAGTTGTGAAAAATTGTATCATTGGGATTTCTGGCGAAAATTGACGTCAAACAAAAAAGTATTCATTACAAAAGTTGTAGATCATGAAAAATCTACAATTTTTGTAGAGGTCACTTTTTAAGGTAACCTCAAAATTTCCGAGAAAAATGCGAAAAACAGGTTTTTTCCTGATTTTTCGTTTTTCGCAAAAATAACTTAATTTTGACGAAACTTGGTGAAAGTATACGTTTCAGTATCTTAAATAACCACAATTTTATTTAGATAAAAAAATCAAGAATTTTCCGAGATATTCATTTTTTCCGGTCTGAAACACTTTTTTTTCAAAGAAAAATTGTCTTAGGAAAATCATCGTACAGAGTTCTGTCGGTGATAATTTTTTTCGTTTTGAGATATACTTTTTGGTGAAATAAAAAAATATGTAACCACAGTTCAAAAACATGCTCAAAAATGCAAGAAAAATAAAAAATTACTTGCAAAAATGAATTTTTCAAGAATTGTTGATAATTTGTTTAAATTTAAAAATAATCAAAAACTGATTACACCATTCAATTCTACGGAAAACAATACAAAAAAACCTCACATTGTTTGACCTGAAACTTTATTTTTGTACAGTATTGCTATAAACATCTAAGTTGAATTACAAATGCACAAATGATAAATGATCTCTGGATGATGTGAGATTTCAGCAATACAAAGTATTAACTGCAAAGTCTACTGTAAACGCGAAACCCGAAAACCCGAAATTTTGCAAAATCGTTTTATTTATTTCTGGCTTTATTTGAAAATTAATTTTAAAATAAATTGCATATTTACAATGCTACTTTTTTCGCTCTATCCAATGGCGTCAACATTTTTGCAATCCGACGTTTCGTCTTCAAGGGGCCATCATCAGATAATTCTTTTAAATACGTCGCTGCTATTTTTATGACAAAATCTAAAGTCTTTTTTAATTCTGAATTAGATGATATTACTATTGTAATAAAAAGGTTTTTAGCTATAATTTAAAATTTTTCCTGAGTACGGCTCTTAACGCTTTCAAAATATCTATTGGTCAATACAACACAAAAAATTCAACAATTTTTTAATCAATAATTTAAAAAGTTGTACCTAATAAAAAAATTATACGAATTTCATATACATTAAATGATAGCTAAAACAAGCTAAACACTTTTTAAGCGATTACAATAGTAATAACATCTGATTCAGAATTAAAAATTACTAGATTTTGTCATAAAAATAGCAGCGACATATTTAAAAAAATTAACCTGATGATGGCCCCTCGAAGATGAAACGTCGGATTGCAAAATGTTGACGCCATTGTATAGAGCGAAAAAAGTGGAATTATAAAAATGCAATTTATTTTAAAATTCGTTTTCAAATAAAGCCAGAAAAAAAATTAAACAATTTTGCAAAATTTCGGTTTTTTCCGGATATCTCCAGAACTACACGGAATTTTAAAACTTTCTAAACGGCATATTGTTAGGTAGAATTTTTCTTTGGAAAAAAGTATTTCAGCTCGGAAAAAATGAATATCTCGAAAACATCTCGATTTTTGTATCTAAAAAAATTTGCGGTTATTTAAGACATAGAAAGGTATACACCAAGTTTCCTCAAAATTAAATTATTTTTGCGGAAATAAATAAAAAACGAAAAATAAGAAAAAAACCTGTTTTTCGCATTTTTCTCGGAAATTTTGAGGTTATCTTAAATAGTGGCCTCTACAAAAGTTGTAGATTTTTGCATGATCTACAACTTTTGTATTAGATACTTTTTTGTTTGATGTCAACTTTCGCCAGATATCCCAATGATACAATTTTTCACTACTTTTCAAACCCCCAAATTAACCCTCCGCCGCCCCTGTCCACGCATTTATTTTTTTCTCGTTTATTAGAAGCCCCTTTACCATATCCACTTATAAAAGTCCAGGTAACAATTATCTTTTTTTTTCCTCTCTAAATAAGTTATGTATTTCGATCGGTCTATATTTGCATAAATAAGAATCTTTCCGTTGTTCAAATTAAATACCGATTAAGTAAAAGCAAATAATCAATCAAACAAATAAACAATCAATTAAATTAATAGACAAGTAAAACAAATAGAAATAAAAAATAAAAACAAATAATGAAACAAAAATTCCAAACAACCAATTCAGTCCAACATCTCTCATTACACTTTCAAGACAGGGGTCCATATCGTCAAGAATATGTTGGCCATAGAATACGCTTGCCGGGAATTCTAGCAAATTTAATATAGTTTTTCTACTATATTAAGATATGTCGGCGAAATTGCTGAAAATATTTGCGAGTTTCTCCACACTGGCGTCAATCTAATAACGCTGATAGCGTGCAGTTGCATCGCCATGCATAAATTTGAGTAGATAAAACCTAACGTATCCCGACTTCCCGGGGCTGCGTCTGGATCACTGGGAACCCACTTAAAAGTTCGCCATATCCGCCCCGTATTATCATAATCTGACGTATATAGCCGTACGAGCTTCCCTTACAGCCGCTATACACTGAGAGAACTAATGATATTAGCCAACTACGAGGCTACGACCCAGCGTCTCCCGAGGAGGTAATTCGTTGTCTCCGAAAATTGAAATGAAGTTTAAAGGTCCTTACGTGCGTCGGTTTTTGTTTTTAAGCGTCGCCTTTTGATGCAATCGTATCAGCGAGGGGGAGAAATAACGTTAGGGAACTATTATATTTGCAAAAAAATTTTCTCAGTATATACGTATGCATTTTTCCGATGCCGCGCGAGTTACGGCGTACTTCTGGCGTGCGATACACATCTCTCGGTATTTTTATAATGTCGCGCATTAAACCGTTTATTCGAGCATAGAATGTTATAGAGGACTTGCATTGTACCTGGAATCTTCCGGGCGAGATGTAGGTATTTACGAGGAGGGATACTGTGCACGCCTGATCTAGCACGTTATGGCTTCTTATTCCAGGCTCTGGATACGCCGTTGACGATGGAGACGTGAGTGGTAAGTGGGAAGGAGATCAATAGATGGCTCGTTCACGTCTGCCGACTCTATTTGTATTTTACTAACTGTGAATTGGAAAATTGGATGAAAGAACGAGTGGAGGATGAAACCAACTTCCAAACAAATAAATTCATGAAGAGAAAATGTATAATTTTTCCATAACAATCTTTAAACTGACGGTCAACTTTTTCTTATGAGACTAAATAGTAAGAAGAAAAGGGAATACTGCATACACTAATAGATCTTTCGTTCCGAACTATTAATCTTGCCACACCAGTACGGCGCTATTCCAGTTTAATTGTCTGTAATGTAAGTGAGCCAGGGGTGTAAAAACAAGAGCCACGTCTTTATTAAAAACCACACAGGGGCATAAACTATAAGCCGGAACGGCAAAACGCCAACAAGAACGTTCTGTACATCCCGAACTATCCCTCTGTACAATGCCAGTAACCTACGTCCTCCCCAAATTAATTTTATTTATTTACCATTATTTCAGCCGACGCGCTGAACCGTGTTGTAGATAATTTTGTTGTACGGTTATCAGACACGATATAACCAACTACTATGGTAGTCGTTCTGTTTAAAATATATTTTGCCGTCCTCGGACGCCTCGATTCTTTGGACCGTAAAATGTGTGCGATGTAGATAGTTTTGTAGGATATAAAGGGTGTTTTGTGACCAGAGTACAATATTTTAATGTTTTTGTTACTAGCTTGCAACTATCACAACCTAATATCTTTTTTAATAAAGATGTTATCCTCAACGTTACCGCGCAATATTTAGCAACAAAGGAGATGTCTTTTTTACACAACAAATTCGCAGCCATAACGGCAACGTACTAAAACGACAGTAAAACCTTAAAACACCTTTAACGATCCTTAATACAACGTTTATCCGTCTTAAAAGGAACAGATCTCTCCGCCCAAATTGATGTTTGCTTAATGCCCCTCTAAACCGAATTAAAACATAAATCCCAGGCAGCAATTATACTCAATAACGTCTAAACGACGGGGTCATTAACTGTCAATATGAGTACATCAGCATCCCGAGCGAAGGGGGCGGGTGGAACAAAAGAAGACGGCGACGGGGCACTAGCCTCCAAGATTTGCATGATTGATGGTCCGGAATGAGTGGTGCTGGCCGGATTATCTGCATTGCGTGCATGTCTCCCTCTATCGATTGCTAATGGGGTCGATACAAGTTTCATTATAGTAAAGGCGCATCTTACAAAATTCGCGAAGGAACCTTTTTAATTCGTCTATTTAATGTTGGGACGCTCCGGGGCTAGCCGATACAGAACAGTAATTATGTTGCATTTAGGGTTAGTTATTTTATTTAAAGAATCTTAATTTCAGTCTCAGATTAGTTACACGTATTTCAGGAAATGCCAAATATATTTGGAATGCTTTGAAACTGGAACAAGTACAGCAATGTCTTAAAATATGTAGCGTTTAAAGCAATTTTCAGTATGCCAATAATTTGTTGGACTTTTAGTCCTTCTGTCAACTTTAAAATGTGAAAATATGTTTTAAAACTAACATTTCCATAGCATGCAATTCCAGGCACACAACAGCTTGTGTACAGAATCCACTTTTTCCGGGGAAGTACACCAACAATATATCCTTCAAAAAAACTAGAACACACCATGTGCCTCCCTACTATCCGTCCTGCGATACGAACTTTCTCTACGTGATCAGCCTGTTGTTTCGACGCTGGGGCCCTCCGGGGGCCCGATCGACCCGCTCTTGTTTCAATTTTAAATTCAGAGCCAGCTTGACATACGCTGCTGCTCCTCTCGTCCTGCTGATCTGGCGCCTCCTTGATATCGTGACACGTGACTGCACTGGCTTCGTTTTATGTAGTTCATATTTCACTTTTATTCCACAAGACTTCAAAGCTTACGGGTAGGACAGCGAGGAAATAAGTCATTTCTACGTCGCGTTGAATCCAATATCCTTCGGAATAATGTGATTCCTTACGTAATAAACGCCTTACATCTAAAGGCTTCTGAAATTCTAGTCATTAAGGCAATATTGAAGCGATGTTATCAGAACTTCCAAACAAGCTTTTCTTTTGGTTTTCTTCTCTTACTTGTTTCTGTTGTAGCCTTGGTAGGTCTTCTGGTCTCATTTGACCTGATGAAGGTGGTGGAAAACCTCTTTCATTCGATTATTTGGCATTTTTTGAAGAAGGATCTGCGGATGACCAGGGTCGACGTCCAATCACACATTCTGATGGTACTGGCAGATTCCCATTGCGAATTTTTAAGTTTCCACCGCTCTCGGGAAGATTTCTGCCTTTCCTATGAGACAATTTTGACTGGTCGTTGAAGGGATTTGGTAGCCTCTGAGGAGTTTGTATCAATTTTGGGTTGATTTGGTCAGAAAATTCCGCTCTGTTTGGATAGCTCTCGCTATTTATTTTCAAACGGAATTACACATGGGAGGGTCCCTTAATCTAGATTCGGTGGTGGAAAATCCCGTCAAACGCCTGTTAAATTTTATTGGAAAAAAGCGTACGGCGGCGTCATCTAATTTATTAAGAAACGAAAGACGACTGGCCGAGCGGCGCTTCCATCGCTTTTACGGCGCGTTTGTATTTTTCCTAATGAATTAAAATACCTAACGACCGCCGTTACCGTTTTGCATAGATCGATGCGGACCCCGACGGCCGTGATTTCGTTTCAGTCTGCCCCACGGCGGGCACGAGGAGGGAGGAAGACGGATGGCTGTCAGCATGGGACCCGGGGACAAAAACACATTTTATGTACTCCGCCGTAATTATTCATTGTAATTTGTCAGTAACATATTTCCGGTTTTAGGATGATTGTTTCTGGAATTATGCGAGGCACTGATTGTGGCTTTTTGTCGGAGTCGTGTTTTTGCCCGGGTGTGAATAATGAAATATTCTAGGCGTGCGCGACGTGTCCCCGTTTTCAATTGGGAGCCATGATGTGGCAGGACCTCTACAGGCAATTAAAGGTATATTCCTAAGACTCCTTTGGAGTAATTTCAAGAGGTAGACATTCATCAACTTTAATAAGTTTTTAAACATCAACTTGGCTGCAATTGCAATTCGTTTGAATGAATAAGATATGCAAAATAAGGATTCTTTACGCATAGTTCACATTTAAAAAAAAACTGTCACACCACTGGGAAAATCTTTAGTTTGTAAGGTAAGTATTTAAAATATTAGTGGACATAAAACATCAAAAAGGTATCTCGTATTTTTGTTGGTCCATCTGGTGAATTGATCTACAGTGTGAATCGGCCTTAACCGAGCCAATTTAAATGAAACGACCGCCAGAACGTACCGAACCATCCCCAAATCCATAACTAGGCAAACGGAACGACTGCATCGGGTCGTTTCGCGATCGCCATACTAATTTGCCTGCGAAAGTAGGTCTGCTAATTCGAACAGCTGCCGCCTGCCGAACGGCCAATGCATTTAAATGTGACATTTCGCGTTCGAAAGTCACAAAAGATTGCCAGGAGGTGGAGTAAATAGTCGAAAATATGACCGCTTGCCTACCTCCACGTTCTACGTGAAATCGCATTCGCCAAATTACGGCCAGAGAATTAACGGTCTTTCTGCCAAATTGCCCCGCCGTCAGGCCAGATATTTCAATGAGAAACGGAACTGAGTATCTATTTTTAATGCTTCGATGCATGTTTTGTCCATGGTAAATTTAAACTAGTAGATCTTCGAAGTTCACTGTTTTTTTGTAGTAGACATTAAGCATAATTAAAATAAAATAACATCGAATATTTGCTGTTTCGTAAATAGATTCACGCAACTCGTTATTCGGATCAAAGATCTTGTCTTTACGTCCATTTATGTTTCCTTTCTAAAAAACTGGCAATTTATGGCAAAATATAAACTATAACCTCTTTTCGCAACTGCTTCAAGACCTATTCCAAACGTGTTTGGGTTTAATCGTTACAAGCCCTATATATTTATTCTTAATTATCGTCTCTTCCTTTTGGGGCACCTTAACGAAACTTCTCCTGGTCTTCATTGCTTTTACTCTTCAACCAGAAGATTCATTCATTTTCAGTTCAAAAACTAGATAGGTAGTTATCCTAATCACTACATCATTGGGTAAAACAAAACTGCTACCGAAACTTCAGTGGACAAGAAAAATTCACCAATTAAAATTAATCGCATACTGAAATCAACCACTCTTGGAGAAGAAAGGTCGTAAAGAAGAGTGGCATAACTCTGACAGCTGATCATGCGCATTGTGGTTATTTAGATTCAAGAAAAGTAACCACCAAGCAAAACGCGTTTCACAACCACCATCTAACGGACGGCGTCTCCGAACAGTCCTTATTTCATTCCCATTAAGGAGGCGGGGTAACAATATAACGACCCGAAAGGGAAAAAGATTTATAATGATCGCGAAAATAATCCGGCTCGTAAAACAGTCGGCCGGAGAGGAAAGAACAATAAAATAACGAAGATCCTTCCTATACATAATAAATAATTAAGTCGGAATCGGGAGTGGAGATGACAAACGACCTGGGAGAGAGGATTTAGCAGACTGGAAATGTGAAATGAAGGGGACCATGTAAACAAAAAGGGGGCGAGGAGATAGATGGCATAAAAAGACATATTTTTCGGGAGGACGCGGGCCTAGAGGAAACTATGTTAGAAGACTGGGGGGCATGCGCAGCCCCAAGCGCCGGCGTTGCCGAGGAATTCGCTCAGTTGGCCATGAAACCCTCTGCCCTCACGTTCCATAGCCACACTGAACCCCTCGCGACTCAACTAATTGCGACGATGACGCACGCAACGATTCTGTAACTTAAATCGGTGTGTTGTGGAAACCGGAGGCTCGGTGCTACTCTCGGGCACGCTGTTGAGGTAAGTTGAGTTTCTTTAGACCTATGCGGTGAACTGTTGGGAGCAAAGTTTACAAGAGCTGTGCCACTGGCGTTCAAATTCGTGCGAGTTCCTTTCTGATCATGCGCGTATCCAAAGATCAAACCACCCAATATGGTCAAAGCAGGCGCCCCCTTCCACTCGAGCTCTCCTTCTTTGGAAGTAGAGGAGTTTTGTTCGGGAAAGCGAGATAGCGTTCCGTAATTTTCATTGTATATCTTTCGATTCTGGCAAATTATCAGGAATCGTAAATCAGGGAGGGATCAATCATTTATATTTTTGTAAGCGGCAGCTTCAGTTTGGGTGCTCTTAGGCGATATTGACTAATAAATGAATAATATCCCAAAAAAATAGAAATGCTTTATAAACATCAATAATAAAATATTAACTCACATTTTAATAATAATATACCTAAGTGATGAAAATAACATATTTTAGCAAATGTTCTTAAATCGCAAACTACTAGTACCCATTAAGAAAAAGTAAATATGAATAATATTTTATTTAATATAACAAAAAGAACAAAATCTTAAATTTTCACGAGTAAACAAAGAAAAGCAATGAAATTTTAGTCCTTCACAACTAACATTAAGCTAAGAAAAAGAAAACATTATTCTGAAAAGTCATTTAAATGAAGATATTCAGGTTCTATGTCTGATGCTTCTGATTCTAGAGCAACATGTGTGTATCAATCCTGAAATCTGGGTTTTCAGGCAATTTTTTGGATGTGGAATTTCTTTAATTTTGATTTTTTAATTTAAAAAAATTCCAATTATAATTGGTCTACCTGTACTGCTTGTGCTATATGTTCAAATTCAAATAAAAATTCTTAATAAATCCTAATATTAATTTGCATTGATTAAAGTTTTTTATCGAAGTAAACTTGCTTTCATTTTTGCTTTGGACTTGGATATTTTTTTACTTAGTTATATATTAGAAAATATTAAACTTCTTAATAAATTAATCAGAAATGATATTTCCATATTTTTATTGTGGTAAGAGATATTTAACATATAATATTAAAAAAAAAGTTTTATATTTTTTGGATATTTTTAAACGTTGATTTTTTCTGCATGGAAATCCAAATTCAGTGAAACCACAATTTTAAATTTTGGTTGATTAAAATAAGTAACGTAATTTTCATTTAAAACAAAAATCTAGCAGTACCTGTATTTATTTTATTTATTGAGAGAAGTAAGATTAAAATTTTTTTCTTAACTCATAAATACAAATATTTGTGATTTGTTCCTCTGTACAATTTTTGAAGTAATCATGCTTTGTTAAATATTTTCCTTGGAATATTATGTATATAAGGTGGCTCAAAAAAAACTAATTTTTTTTTTCGTGTCTCTTGTGAAAATATGTTAGTTTATCATGTTTTAAGAGCCCCCTCAAAAAATCAGCTAAAAAAAATTTTTTTCTAGAGGTCGCTCAAGATTTTTAAAAATTTCCAAAATCGTCAAAAATTGATTTTTTTTAAAATTTGTTTTCTCGTTATTTTATCATTTTCTAGGTTGAAAAAAAACTCGATTCTGAAAATTTCAACTCGATATTTTAATTTCTAAAGGTCACTCATAATTATTTTAACTTTAAAAGTAATGTACCTAAAATGTTTTCGAGCGACCTCTAAAAATAAATATCAACGAACTAATAATTTTTTTTATTGAATTTGATGAACAAAAGAATAGAAATAAATCAGGACACTTAAAAAAATTTCTCGAGGCAAAATTTACTACGGCACTGTATCAAATATTTATAATTTTTTAAAATTTAAGTGTCTCGTAATGTATTTCTATTTTTTTGTTCATCAAATTGAATAAAAAAAAATATTAGTTCGTTGATATTTATGTTTAGGGGTCGCTCGAAAACATACACTTTGAAAATTAAAATAATTATGAATTACCTTTAGAAATTAAAATATCGATTTGAAATTTTCAGAATCGAGATTTTTTCAAAAATGATAAAATAACGAGAAAAAAATAAAAAAAATTAAATTTTTGACGATTTTGGAAATTTTTAAAAATCTTGAGCGACCTCTAAAAAGTTTTTTTTGAGCTGACAAACAATGTTGGATATGATGGTGCTAAAACGAAAAATTTTGGAAAATTTTTCAAATTTACCCGGAAAACTTATCAGATATATCAGGGGTCTTTTGGCTAAAATTTGATCATCTTGAATAAACTCAAAATCTTTATTGGCTTCTTCTAAAGAAACGGTCTGAGGATTTTTAAAATAAAATGATATCTGAAAGCTATTTTTTATATAATATATTATTTATATTAGCAAACATAATCGCTAGAATACAAATTCCAATTTTGTAATTTTTCAGAGATTTTCAGGAGAATCAATTTTTCCGAAAATTTTTTATGTCTGATCGCGTCGTGTAGAATGGACTTTACATATTTATTTCAATTAACGCTGAACTCCTTCTTTTGAGAACCTAACAATATAATCCACGCACCTTAAAATCGGTTATTATACATCAGATTTATTTAACTTGAATAACCCTCATACGCGTAATTCCCCTTAAACTCCTTACAAATTGACACAATTTATGTGCGGAACGGCAGATATGCAGCAAGACTTCTTGCAGATGAGTTTACCGCGATACACAGGTCATAAACTAGCCGAACAGCGTCATTTGAAGCGACAATAATGACCACATCAGATTGCTTTAGTTAGCGACTTTGCATTGTTGTAATGGAGACGTAATTAGCTTTTACAACCGCTTTGTATAACCGAGCACAGGTGATTCCACTGCGGACCAACGAATTTTCGAGATTGGCAAACTAGGTGTCTGACAATACGGCTTGAATTTTTTGTCCAATACTCTTTCGATCATACCTTTTACAGCGCAAACCGCATATTTCATACAATCGTTTTAAATCTAGTATACCTCAAAGATCCAACCTTGGGCCACTTTTTATTTTATTTATTAGTGTTGTTTTCAACACTAAAATCTAATAATTTTTGTTTTATGCCCATGATCTAAGTTGTTTTAAATATACAAGTGACCACTTAAACTTGTAGTGTAGATTTAATTGATGTTAATTAACATTTTTTTGTGTTTATCTCTTCATTTTTATACTTTAAATTCAGCCTCCTTTATTGTGTACCTTGTACGAGTGTCTCGGAATGATATACTGATCATACAGTTATTGTTAAGGAAAAAAATTCGTCGGATGAATCGCAAACAGCGCGGAAATTCGTATGTGGGAGTGAACCCCTAGTTTGAGAAGTTCCAATGAAATCCTCCAAGCCGGATACGGTCATCTATCCCTTAATCCGATTAAAAAGCTAGCAGATCTGCCCGTATAATAATCAGCCAACTCTAACCGAAACTATAAAAACAGTCATTTATCAAAAAAGGAGTGACGCGCCGCCTACTTGTTTTTTCGTTCGGGGCCATGTATTTCCTTAAGTTCGATGGAATAAAGAAGAGGTCAATCATCTATTGTGATAGGCAAAATACTGTAAAGTTGAAGCAAATTATCGTTTTTTATGTATCTGGTCGCCGTTGTTTGGAAGTCTGTAATTGGCGGCGACGAGATACAGCATAGCAACTCGGAAATGTATGGTACTTTGTCGCCTTTTGGATTGCAGTTGTTGTTTGTTGTCTTCCTGTTCTTTTTATATCTCTATACAAGAGAAAGAAGCCGGAGAGTTTGGCACTGGATTCTTCAGACTTTTAATTTTGATATAATTTTATTACATAATTTTTTAATTCGCCAGTTTTACATGTAGGAATTGAAAAGTGAGTATCATAATCTCAATAAAAAACTTGGCAAATTTAAATGTACCTTTCCATCTAGCAAAATATTGTTAAGAACACAAAGATCTTTATAAAAAAAAAATCATGTCGGATCATCCGACAAAGTCAATTCTGGTCTTAATCGTTCCGTACGGTATTCCGTCAATGGGAAAACCTATTTCAAAGTTTAATTACCACTGTGTCCACATGCACACGGTTCGCTACGAGCTACAGCAATTATTTGAAATTGTTGTGCCACGCGAAAGTTTGTTTCAAAATTCAAACTTTTAACGTGACCGGTTTACAACACTGAGTACCGTAACCCAGCTTTGCCATGTTTAGCGTCAGTGCTCGAAATATTTTCCGTTCACTTCGAAATGACGCGGGTATAAATGTATACCTACTTTTAATTAAAACGGTGGAGAAAAAGTGGGAAAGGAAAAGTTACGTCCAGTTGTAACCGGGGAAGGAATGAACTTTTGATAGACCTTTGGTATATGAAATTCGTGAATAATTAACAAAAAGGGTGTTAGCTTTTGCATAGGGAGTTTTCAAAGACAAGATTTAAAAATCTATATAGTTAAAAAGAAACCCAATATTAACAAGAAAACTCATTCTATGAGATTTGAACCTCAAAATTTTTGATTTTACACACAAAAAAGTCGGTAATAAATTTAATTCACCCGAGTTGATGTTATTTTTTTATTATATTCTGTTTCACTAAAAATCGAGCATTGGAGTTGCGTATATTACACATTACAAAGAACAGAAAGGATACCCTTTTTATATCACTCGAAAGAAATACTAAGATTTTACAAAGCGATAGAGATAGAAAAAGGAATATTGTAAAAAATCATTAAAAATCTGCTATAATTAGCAACACCTTTATTTATTTACGAATATACTAAAGCCTTACTATAAAGCATAGATTCTGTTATTAGCTCGCATATTTTTTTATCTCTATTTTAAAAGTTTTAAATTAATTCTATCAAAAAATCAGTTCTTAATATATCGCGTGTTCTCAAAGATGAGTCATTCAATTTAATAGCTGGTAGAACTCATAAAAAAACTCGGTTTACCAAAAATCGATAAAAGTTGCCAAAAAAAAACTGAAATTTAAAAATTTTATAATACAAATTTGATTTATTGTTATTTTCAACCACTGCGTTGTAAAAAACATAAATGGTAAACAAATGGTAAGAATTTTGAACATTTTTGCAGAATAATTTTGAACAATTTTCCTCCTCTGCAACGTTTATACATATCTACATATAAACGATTTTTGGTAATTCGACTTCTTTTAGGAGTTCTACCAGCCGTTAAAATAAATGACTCAACTTTGAGAACACCCTGTATATTCAACAGTGTTACTGCTTGGATAGGACAAACACAACAATAACAGAAGAAGCTCGTATGAAGTATTTGTTTGAAATTTATTATTATTTATAGAATTTATGCGTGTTCCTGACAACCAAATCCATCAACGTCGTTTAGGTGTTACACATACTTTTAAAGTGGGTATACATCATAGTTAGTCGTGTAATCAATAAATAAAGGCTCAAGGAGGTTACCGTTGACACGGAAAAAATTCTTGTTTAATTTTCGCCACTAAAAGTATAGTTTTTAACCCCGGTCAACAACTAGGGGTAAAGTCACTCCAAAGAAATCCCTAATAGTTATTTTCTTATAAAAAGGTGGGCTTGACATAGCTTTCACTTATAAAATTAATGAGCAAGCTTTTGACGCTTTTTCATGAGACCAGTCTAACAAAAAATGTTGCGGAGGTGGCTTGTCCTTTAAAACATATAACACACTGTATCTAAATTTGCTAAATATGGAATTGGTCAATTATTTGTAATGACATTAAACTATATAACACCTTACTAGAAACACGTAAGTTTAGGAATAGATTTTTGTACTGTTTTATTTCCCCGAGTGTCGTCACCACTGAAGTGACGTCACGCATAGAGCCTTGAGGCTTTGTGATGTAGGTGTTAATAACTTAACTTTCCAAATGTATTTAAATCATCTTTCCAGTCACACTTAAGAGGAGATTTCCCTGCGGGCAGTTAACTTCCTGTTCCTACTTCCACTTCATCGATTGTTCAGCGGCTCGAAAGTTTTTCTGCCACAAACCCCCGTCTACCCGGAATTATGCAGGGGACCTTGTTAAAAGCAATGTCTAATTCCCGGCGACGACCTGTTAATTAAGTCATTTAATAATCCCGCTTGTTTTGGAAGTTTTTTTGATTAAAACGTCAGCCGAGGTTATTAAATTCTGAATGTGATTTATTTAAATAAGTTAAGCGGTTTTGTACTGTCAAAGTTCCGTTATTTACGGGAACAATTTGTATCGTTTAATTCGGGGGACAGCTCCGCAGCTTAATATTTCGAATTACAACTTTGATTAGCGCTTCGTCAGGGGCCAGTGGCGCACAAAGGATATTGAAAAAGTTAAAATAAGTTCGAGCGGATGTATGAAACTTTTCGCAAGGGGATAACGCTCAGTCGACAAGCTTTTCTGAGCGCGAAACAGGAATCGGCGAAAGTCCAAAAACCGCAAAACACACTTATTTTAAATCATTATTAAAGCTACGATTATAGGTTACACTTTAAATTCACCCTGACACTTTTATCGAAACAAAAAAATGCAGTATATTTTTCCTAGACACTTTTTATTATCGCTTAACTCCAGGACCCTTCAGTTATGCCGCTGCTGCGAGGTAGTGGGGCAATTTTCTTTGTATGAAACGCATTCAAATACCTTTCCGTGTCACAAGACAGCCGGAGGAATGAAAATGAACTAAAAAGCATCTTTAGGGTACGTATATGCATAAGAGGAAATGGAGCAATTTGTATAAAAATGTTTGCTTAGTGTTAAGCGGAAAGTCAGATAGCAGACTGCTCTGTTTTATCTTCAAATAGGATTTTGAAGTTATTATATCTACGAGAATTGCTGCAGCAACCGCACTGGTGCTATTATGCAAAAAGTGATCCACACTATGTGTAAACAAAACCAGAGAAAAATATAGAATATTATTTATACTATAAATATACTTGGCACAGAAATTAAGGGATAGGTATTTAAAAAATCACAAAATTTTGTGTGATTTTCAAAGAGGGAAATGATCGAAAAAGGTCTATGGACTTCAAAAATTTTTTTAGGTTATTTTACCATACAGCTCTTTTAGATAATTTAATTATCTTCAATTTGAGCAGTTCTGGAGCCTGGTACGATGATTTGTCGCTTAATTATCATCGATCAAAGCAAAAATATCATTTTAGACTTTGGCAATCAATTACTCGGGAAATCATGGTCGTACAGAAAATCCAAGCGGGGTTTTGAAAACTGCAAAATATTGTCTATAAGTCGTAATTATTGGTTTTTGGTAAAAAAAAATTTTTCGAAGAGAAAATGTTGGTTAGAAAAAGGGTAACAAATTGTATAATTAGGGATATTTGAATAACTTTGTAGTATAACAACCCCGGGTTCGATCGAAAAAAATATAAACGTAGTTGTGGCCAAAAATATGTGATCGTCATAAGGAATACCTACGTTGTATACATCTATTTTTTACTTGACCGAAAGGCGCTGGCTACTATGGTTTAATTTTATAAAACAAAAGCAGAGTAAATACACCTAACTTTATTATTTACGTACAACAGTCTTCAAATTAAACATGTGACAAATAGAATGAATAACAAAAACATTAACAACCATTTAACATAAAATGAGAGTGCCAGGCTCACCTAGTGCTCCTGTGGGGAAAGAGCATGGCAGAGAAACCCACGATCGTTGCTCTAACTACCCAAATATAAATACAAAACAACCGACAATAAAAGGCATAAATTAAGATCCTTTGCTAATGATAATTAACGCCCGACTCATTTAATGCGTCACTAAATGTCACCTCACTCGAATTAGACATACACACTTCCAAGTAAAACTGAAGAGGTTTGGTGTTAGTTACCCGGCAGGGCCGGAAGGTACTGGAGTCCCATACGGGAGGCAATCCAGCTACGAGTTGAGATTTCGGAAGATCAGTTTTAGCAATTCTTTTTTTGTATTTAATTCTTTTTTTTTCAGATTCGTTCTTCAAGGGCGAAAATGTTAGTAAATTCAACAAGGCTCTTATATGCGTACGACATAAAGTGAGCACAAGAAATGCTTTATTATTTGTTTTTCGAACAATGTAATCATGACAAAACAAGTTAAATGTGAAATAAAGGAGTTGTTATTGCAATATCTGGGCAGTCACGACAATATATACATATTTTAACATGTAATAAATGATGAGCAATCGTTAATAATAATTGTAAAAATTTTACCCTAGAAAAATATATGTCCTTGAGCATAAAGCAATGGTGGCTAAACATACAAAAAATTATTATCATTAAATATCTGTAACCATCACAATCATAAGATTACATAGAACAATTAACAACAAAGTACTTAACGAATAATTACCTGCTAATTAATACGGGTTAAACACTTTTATTTTTCACTATTTTGCATCACTGTCCGCCGATCGTCTTACTCCCATCTCCACACTGTTCTCACTTCAACTATTTAGGCTTCCTCCCAGAATTCCCCACCTAAGCGCTTGTTTTTGTGCTTCCTTCTACCAACTGTCAATATTAAGTTTTCATTATTGTGCAACACCTATGTAACAGGTGACGTCGAAGTTGATACGATAAGTATGATTTTGCACAACTTGGCATAACTTTGCAAATAATGAATAAACTAAGGATATCGACTGTAACTTTACAACCTCAAAGTGTCCCAAAGAAACCCTGATAATTTCAAAACGCTGCAATTTCTTTTTTCTTAGTGCCCGAAATGTTTAAATTTGTCGTTTTTACTGAAAATCAATGCAATAAGTAATTTTTCACTTTTTATTCATTTTTTAAGTTAAACATGTTTTTTAGCAATAATCCATATTTTCCTCATATGATATTCTCAAACTTAGTCTTCCCAGACTTATATTATGTACGTATATATTATGAATTTCGACTGCCTTTTGTTTAAGCTGTTTACTGTTATCGTTAAGACATGCCCGGATTATTCACTGTTTTACCAACTGATTACCGAGTTGTAGGTAACACTAAACCACCCCAGAATACAAACAGGCGTATCCCTAGGCACGGCACCCGGATATTATTGTCTCAATATAAATATATATCTGAGGGATGCCGTCTGGGACACAACGAGAATTAATGATATCAGGTAGACGTGATTTCGACGTTCGCCATCCGGATTATATTAAATCGAACCTACACCGTTTTATTGATCCCGGATTTATCCGATTTATTATGACGCCTTATTCCAGATATATGGTTTACGTCAATTCCATCATTCATCGGCCGATACGACCCGTGTTTGTTCCGAAGTTGAGTGACGACCCTACGAGTCCGAATTATACAAAAAACTCACCGTACAACATTTATTACTTGTTCCGTAATAAAAGGAATTAGCGGAAATGTAATTTTTTCTGTCTACCAAAAAAATTGATGCGCGAAATCACGATACGAAAATAAAGGAGAGGAATACTTATACTAGAAATGACTCAAATTCAAATTTCCAGAGCAAACTTGATTATTCGCAACAATAAGTGTAGTTCGCTTGTTAGTTAGCGGAGGCACGCTGGAAATTGCGGTTTATATTGTTAAAATCTCCATGTCGAACATTTTAAAATGGGGAAGACTCGGCGCACGGATCGGAGTCATGCTTTTCCTGCTCTTATTCTTATTTCCTGCGAAATTTCGACGGTAACGTTCGTATAGTTTTGGGAAACTACGTAGCCGACTCGGTAGTTTTTCCCATTCGACTGCCGTCCTCGCAGGAAGAGCAAATTCGACGAGTATTTGCAAATTCCGGACGGGTTCTCTTTCGGAAAGATGCTCGTCGCATTCCTGCTATAATTCGAGACTTGTGAGGGGTGAATAATATATCAGCCGTGTGTAACTTCTTCGAGATGAACTGCAAACTTTCATGTGGATGTTTCGCGTCCTACATTCTTAATTGGACGAACTTAAGAGTCGACAAACGGCAAACAACTCACTCTAAGCGTGTGTTATATGAAGGGAATGGGTTTTTGACAGCTTTTCCAAGAAATTAAGGTATACAATTGCGAATACAGCAACGTCTTGATTTTAGACGCAGTTTTTTGACATCATGCTGCTTCAATATTGCAATTTGCTGGAAATGTTCTTCTTTTCAATATGTATTCATTCCTAAAACTTAAAGTCAATTTGAGTACACCAATTTACCTCTCCCCATATTTAGGGAAATTTTGAAAAAGTTAAAACTAAACGTTATGAAGATAGGGAAAATTTAATAAAACTAAATTTTTAAAGTGAAAGTAAAGTCCAAGCTGTGAAGCTGTTATACAGAAGCTTTACATGGGAATTATTGTAGTGCCAAAAAGTCATAAAATAACATCAACATTTTAGTTAAAAATAAGGTCGACTAGCGGGAGATTTAAATGGTTATCCAACTGAAGATTAAAGAATCAATAAAAGTTATTTTAACGTGTGGATTCTCACTGGGTGACAACTACAAATCAGGCTAACAAAAGAACATCTCGTATCGTAGTATAGACCATTTTTTATAATGGGTTTTAAATAAACTTGCCTACTTGCCCATAATTTCCATAAATATTAACAAAGCTAATTGCATATGGATGATTTAAAATTCTGTATCGTTTCAAAACACAGTACACAGATCAGTTTTGACTAAAATAATTGATACAAACATTATTTCTTGCAGAATATATTTTCAAGAGTACCGTTTGTTTTCTTTTGCCATTTTTATGATTGACTATTAATATATAACGAATGTATTTTTTTCCTAAACCTTCAATAGCAGCTAAATCAGAGCACCTATCTCATCGTGATTGAAAAGAAAGGTAAAATCACATATTTTAATGTTTTTTTATTCCTACAGCCGTTAAATAATAGATGGCCTACCATTCCTATTTCGTATTATTGCTTACAGGCCGTATTTCAGCTGGACCACGTAAATAAATTTTCCCTTTGACATATTAATTATGTTTATAAAAAGCTAGGGCAATTCATTATTTACAATATTTTAATTTATCTGCCAAGCATTTATTTATATTTTAATTAAAAGTGTGCAATAACAAATACGTCGATGTTGGTATTGTAAAATATGGAGATCTATTTATGGGGAACTGTTACGTAGGTCCAGCGTGATATATTTATCTGGATTTATTGCAATGACAATCTGATTCTGTAAAACGAGGCTTGTAATTTTAAACTCGAAGGTTTAATCGCATCTCCTGCATCACAATTTTTCCAACAAAATATTGATAGATGCAATACCTAAACATGGCCAACGTAACCTCTAGCTAAGATTTTTTTTTTAATTTCTACGCCACTGGGGAGTTTTAAAAATATTAATTTCATTTAATTTGCTTTCGACTAGGAAAATATTATCCTCCATGGGCACAATGATCAAGAAAGACTGCAAAAGAACGTCTTTAAAAACAAGTTCGATCGGTCAATTGTTGTAAAATCCTTGGGTGACATTAACAATACATAATTTATGGCATTCGACTGCTTGAAGTAGTTCAGTATTGTAATAAACATTTCCAGAATATCAAGTAGTTTCTTGCAGCTAAACTTTGGTGACATAAAAATGTTCCAAATCTCCCCCAAATGATCTTTAAATTAAGTTTGCCGGATTTTCATAGCAATCACACGTAGTTGCAGGCTATTCAAGTGCGCCTAACTGCATGATTCAACTTTTCCGTGAACTTCGTAGCTTCCACGTTGTCTGTCTCGGTGGAGCCGCGAATTCGATCGGTCTAGCACGCCGTCTCAGGTAGTTCCATTCCACTTGGCATGGTAACCCATAAATACTTTACGGCCTAAAATATAAACTACCCGGAATCACGCGACGCTTACTACGATTACTACGACATGCGTAGCGAAATACGGTGGCTCAAAAAAGTGGGGGACATTTTAATATGTTTATATATCTCGAATACCAGGGTCACACAGAGCTACGTTAGCTATGTTCGTTATATTCGTTATGCACGTTAAAATAGCCATACAATCTGATGACCTAACAATGCGCTATATGTATTAAAAATAACTGCAATAGTTTCGTGCTAAGGTCACACAGAGTGATATGTGCGCTACGTTCGTTAAAACCAACTACTTCTAGATTCGCAGAGACCTATCTTTTATATTTATAACGAATATAATGTACATAGCGAATATCAGAACAGAGCTAATATAACAAACATAGCTACTACAGCTTCTATGAAGCCTTCTAACACTTCTGTCCTATTCTAACACTTCTTCTCTTACCTATTTATTATTTTTAATTATTTTTGCAGTTAACTGTTTATACGATTTTTGATCTATTTTACCTGTCTGATTTTTTACTATCGAATTTGGCCAATTCTAACAGGTCGTAGGTGTTTTTAGTGCCACCCTGTGAATTTCTGAGCACGCAACCATTATTTATGGCCCTCCTGGAGTTTAATCGATCATCCTTGTTGTGTTTACAGCGAGCGGTATCGCGTTAAAACTGCCCCTTATCTTCCTAAATGCACTGTCGTGAAAGCTCTCACAATGGATACAATGGTCGCCTTGAGGACGTTAAGGTATGGACGACAATACCTGCAGTAAATATGTCTCCGTTTCTGAACGTTAATGGAGTGATATCCTAACTTGCAACTTAATAGTAACAATAGGCGATCCGAGTGGGCAAATATATTTCTGCAACATTCTAATGTTACGAATTTTGGAAAGATTATCAAATTTAATTTTATAATTAATGGCAACAATAGTGATAATTGCGTGGTTTTAAGGCTTTTACGGCTGTGCTGATATTTAAAATACGATGCCCTTGTTGTTCTCGGGCTAGGTTCTGTGCTATCAGATTATAAATTTTTCTTTTGCTTTGTTGGTGCCCTAACAAAACCCTTCCATATCTTTTGAACCGTTGAAAATATCGAAAAACTAACTTTATTCACGATAAATTTTTTAATAAAAATTTAGCACCCCGTGTATACAGAAAACGTAAAATGAAAGGTTAAAACACACGTAAGTAGTTCCAGGGTGTCTACATTTTCTGTTATTACACTTATCAATTCCTCCATAAGCGCTACTTCACGCTATATTGCATGTGATGCCTGCTTACATCAAAGCTTTAAAGACTGGGAAATTTCAGTCGATTATGGCTTGATTACGTAAACATAGGTTACATGATATGTAAGAATTTTATTTTCCACGTTTCCAAGCAGAAAATACTGGCCTCACTCCACAGTTCTTTTAATTAAAAGGGAAAACCAGCAAAACTGCACCAAAGATGTAGATAGATGCGAATAAATCTTGTAAGATCGATATTTTCACCATATATTGTATAAGTACATCAGTCAGATACACATTAAGAAGAATAAATAACCATAAATAAATAAATAATTATAAATGAAATACCTAAATAAATAAACAATCTGTTTACTCGCCTGATTTTTACAGCATATGACATACTTGAAATCTTGTGGTTAATTTTCAAGTACTGATACCAGGATCCTCTTCCACGACGTTTAAAATTTCTGGTTGTGAGTTTCTCACTCTCTGATGCGCTTTTGAAGTGGCTGAATAAGAGTTGGAATATACCGTTTTGCATTTAGAATTGTATAACTTTTTAATATTTCTCGTTTTAATTTTCCTAAATGCGTCCCTATCTACTTTTCTTTGTGAATAATCCTTTAATATCAAGGATCAGATTGTATTTGCAGGGACAACATTAACACCATGGCTAATACTAATATTATTTTTCGTTATAAGTAAGAGATATTCATTAAGTAACAAGGCCAGACTTTTAACATCCCACTTCTGAAAAGGTTCCCTTTACGAGATAAAGCGAACCCGTAAAAACAACTCCGCCAACCTAAGGCTCCTCCTAGCGATAAAGAGTTAGGGAAAGACGAAATAAATAACTTCAAAGAACATTTCCGGAGTCCACATTTAATTGAACTATTTATCAATATTAAGTTCTTAGAGCGAGATTGAAATCTCTGTCCGTTGCCAGTCCTTTTTAATTTAGAATTTTATTTCGCGATTAAATCTTTTCGTTCTCTCGCTAAAAAACATCCGGAACGGGAGAATAGCTGCGAACGACAACTCGATTCCTTAACATTCATTATTCGCGCCCCCTGTCGTCGAGATAGCGAATGCCGCCACAATTAGATAAACAATGGTAAATAGAGTGCCAACTGTTTCTTTTAACCAATTGACGCATTATTTTCCTTCTTTTGTTTTCGTTCGATCGCACGCCGCCCGCCATTGTCTGGGGATTAGAACTGACTCCTTTTGTTTTTTTCATCCATTTGCTCACTTAAATTGGAATATAGCTCTCGGCTAGGGGCCTTTGTTTCGTTTCGTCGATCGGAATCATTTTTCCTAATTGCTGACTCCGACCGAGCGGACGACTTTAAGAGCTTTCGGGTAATGATCAAGGAGGGGTCTAATATTCAGATTATCTGTAAATAATTTCAGGAAAATTTCGATTCGAATTGTTCCAAACAAAACAAAATAATTACCTTGAACATTACAGGTAGAAGTAGAAATAAGGAAGTAAAAGACAGTTAAAATGAACGATTGAAATTAAATTGTTAAAAGGAATTCACGAATGGGTGCTTCCAGAAAAATAACCTGGAATTTGGAACTGAAACGGATAGGAGGCACTGACGCGTAGTGTCTTCAAGAGATTGAACTGTACAGTCGTATTTTTTCGTATAAACAAAGAAAATTTTCATGCTTTCAGACCTTCGTGTTTATAATGTACACCAAAGTTCAAGTTAGCGATAAAGTGTCGTAACGTGTGAAAACAGCTTAACCAAATTCACAAAAATGGTGGCCAAAAATGAAACCTCGTATTCTTTGGTGAATTTTAAGGGAAGTGTTTCCTATAAAGTTTTTATCTAGGACGCTTCGTTAAAATTGCTGGCAATGTATGAGATTTTTTTCCGAATCGAAGGTCCTAGACATTGAATAGCATTGACCACTAGATGTAGCTCAGCTATAGGTACCTCTCACATTTAAGAATCTTTACATTTATTCACTTTATAAGCACTCAGACTATTTTAGAAACGACGTTATGCCAGACATTTGCCACTCACTCACCGCGTCAGCCTCGAACTTCAACACATCCGACAAAGTCCCGACTACACCATACTCAATTATCTTAATTATTTCATCATATCCGCAGCGCTATGCCTCCGTATCTTCCCTGCCGCCAAAACGCACACCTCCGGATCCCGTTCCCAAACCAATCCACGCTAACTCTCAGCTTCGCGGGGGAACAATCGATAGCTATTCCCAAATTAAATTAGCATGTTAACAATTCCTCCGAGATGCGAACACCTGTAAGAGGGATTTCGCAAGTTTTGTCCCGCAGAAAAGGCTCTGTAATGTTTTATTATCGTTATTGTTTTGGCAGATTTGTCATTAAAAACAACTTTTGCGGGATCGAGCCGATATTGCCGGGACGTCATACGCCGTCGTGACGCGGAAGTATTTTTTTCCGTATCCATCACGTCCCATAATATCGCCCCGCCGGGACTTCTTCGAACAAGGGCCATTAGCAGCACATGTAACCCCAACTTCAGCATTGTCTAGCTGCATACGCCCGAAACAACAAACTTAATATCTGGAATCAATTTCGGTGTCATCAAAAATAAATTCAGGCAAGTTTCGATATTACCAAGTTCGGAGAGGCAATATTAAGCAAGTTTCAATCGTCTGCTAGACGGCGCTTGGATTGTTGCGCGATATACACTGGATCCAAAACGAACGTATTCCTTGAGGTTGTTTAATAAATTTCCAAAGTTTCGATGACACGGCTCGCCTTATTCGGGGACCGAACGGGGTGGAGTTGCAGCAAGGGGGAGGGGGACAGAGCTCTGCAGAAATGTAATATCGCCGGATTATAGTCTACAATTCCCTGTGTAACTGGATTATAACTGCATCAATTATATACATTACTTGCTATAAAGCACAGCTAGGCTTGGTGCGCTGCTTGAAATTGTTTCGCATTTTATTAAAAACTGCATTTCATGTTTCATAATTTTGTAGTTTTGTAGTATTTCTAGCAGATTCCATTAATAAGTCTTTTCCTATAATTCATTTTACTGTCTTATGCTGTTGATCGGTCCCTCAAGGTTCATTTCCCGGGCCCCTCTTATTTAAACTGTTTATAAATGATATTGTGAAGGTACGGACATTGTCTTATTTCGTGATGCATTCCTTCACTGCACCTGCTTCATAACAACATAATCAACTTTGGACTACCTCAGTTGCAATCATATTTCGTCACACTTTCCAATCCAAAAGTCGATCCGCCCTGCACAGGAAATCACTCTGATGATCGAGACGTTGCAGAGAACACGAAAATTGAATAAAAATTTCGAATTTAGGGAAGACCGAGAAGCCACACCAGACAACGTCGTCCTCCGGAGGAGAAACACCAGAAGACAGTCGTTTGAGGGCAGCGTAGATTCTCGATTTCGAAATATTCTCGTTAGAATGGTGATCAAACGTCGACTTTGACCACTTGCACTTATATAACCAGAACTCCAGAAAAATTGATATATTGATTTCATTTTCTTAAAATTACAAATGCGAACGGTTGTACCATAAAAAAATTTGGATAACGTTTTCAAAAATATTACAAAGTTATTTGTATGTAATGAAACACAATTTAAAGCTATTTTGAAGCAATGTCGAGATATTTTTTTGAACAAGAGTACTCTCATCAACAGAATCCTTTCACTAAAGCTGAAATCCTCTGCGAATTTCATGACGAGGTGTTTTCGGGGACTTTACTAAACCACTTATCGCAGTTCTGTTCCAAACACGTACATAATTAATTGACGTTACTTAAGGAAATTATAACACCTAACGAAGGAGGCTGGTAATCACATTACACACTTCGAGAGCGTTCTTAATAGTTCACCATGTTGGCTGAGTTGAAATGTCACAAAATCAATAGAGCAGTTGGATGGTCGGGTTGGTTCATCCACCGCATTCAGGCGACGAGCGCGATGCATCCGCGGGATGAATTATCGACAAATTGCACAGTTTGCGTGTACGCGAACGAGGAGGCTTTTTTGTCGCGTTTCAGAGACACTGAAATTGACACCGTTCCGTGTTTCCAGCACCGCCGCAGCCAACGTTATTAATTGGAATTCTCTGAACGCTGACAAACGTCTTCGGGGGTTGGAGCGTTGGAACTATTTTTTTATATCAACGTAATCGGGTCAGTGGAAAGTTTTCCCATCTAGGGTGCCCATGAATTACAATAAGACTGATGCTGGCGGGGAAACTAGTCGAATCTAACAAAAAACTCTTGAAAACGTAAATAAATTAATTCTTTTTTTTGTCGTATTAAATAATGAGCGAAATTCCTAGGAAAAATTGGCGTAGAAAAGTTTTTTGAACGACGAATTAATTTTTTCATTAGCTGGTTAGTTTATATAATTCACCTATCCTATTTGCATATCGTTCATACCTCGGCAATAGGCAACACGTCTTGTTAACGCGAGAGTACCACAAGGATCAGTTGTTGACCCGGTTCTCTGTTTAATCTATTTGTTTAATTATTCAATTTACCGATGATGCAAATGCGCAGATCTCTTATTTATTGAATTGTATTGTGTTAATTATGACTTTTTTTCTACCTGTAGAAGGTTGACAGTCGAGTGAACATTTACAGTATTTGGTTCCAGAACTGACTGACTTATGCTGGGATGATTACGTCACAGATAAACGATATTTTTCAATAAACCCTTCTCTCATTGTATGCTCGTCTAAAAAATTGTACGTTCATGTGCATGTGTGTGTTTGTCTGTTTGAGTCGGTGGGGTATATTTGTTATACGACTCGTAATTAAAACTTGCTCTGCCGTATAATGGGAACCATTGTCAGCCATTTTTTATCTAATCCCCCACTCTGCCTCGGACCGAGAAACTTTAAATCCCCATCATTTATAACGCGCCCCGCAAAATCGAGAAAGAAAACAAGGCCCGCAACTGGCGGCACGTATTAAAACTTTTTATTCCCGCTTAAATGCGGAAATGATTCGCGATTGCTTTCTGTCCCCGGCAGCGCTACCCTCGGCTAAAAAAAAATTAGGAAATTAAGTTTTCTTCTCGATTTGCTCTATCATTGGAGGCGGTAATGTTTGTCTCAGTTAATCTTATTTAGATCTATCGATCTAAATTTTTTCGAGGATTTTAAGGAGAAGTAATAAAGTTCCCTTGAATTTTAAGGTGGTTGAGTTGTCCCTACTGACAGATATTCGTTGATGCGTTGTGCTTCCCCTTCCAGAAGAGGAGCGGGAAACCATAATAATAAAAAAATTGTCATTCACTCGTAAAACCCAACATTTCCATAAAGAAAAACAAAACGGATGTTAACCCTCGAAACCGCCCTTTCCGCACATAAATATCTCGGAAATAGGTCGTTCTGAAACATTTTTAACAGTCCTGACGCAGCACACGATATTATAAGCAGTAAAACAACAATACCTCTACCAATAAATATCATCGGCCAGGCCCTACGAGCAATAAATAAAATTAAAGCCCTTACGGAAGGAGCTGGCCCCTTGAAGCGGCACTTTACGTTATAAATAGAGGAATTTTTCGAGTACTTTGTGACTGAAATTAGGATCAAAGCTTTGAAGTCATTTACAAATGGCGCTATTTATCAGGGATGCAGCTTTTCCCTTTTTTCTCCTTTCGAGTCGAGGGCCCACTCGACGAAGGATACCGAGTCTGAAAGAGGTAAAGCTGATTCTGCAGTTCCCCGACAATTATCGCATGCTTTATCACCTCCCATCGCGCTCCGGGAAACTTATGTGCGGGTTTGAAGCAAATATTATATATTCCCTTCAAACAAATAAGTCCACATTTTTTACGAAAAATTATTTCTCATATCCAATATTTCATGTATACAGGATTTAAACGATTTTTGTACTTCGTTCCTTGGAAACGATCCCCACAAATTACGTAAAATTACAGTGACGCCGACTGTTTGGCATAGAAATGGAAAAGTTATCTTTATAAGTGAGATACGGGAAAGTCATAAGTTATTTTGGCGCACGATTGTACTTTTTAAAGAGGCGACCCACGTACCGGAGCCTCCTCGATATTCATGTTGCGTTGCGATATAGTCAGCGAAAATAAAATGGCTCTCCGTGTGTGAACTGCTCCGTACGGAAATAAACGAGGTAACATGTCGCAAATATCTGTATTAGTCAGGTGGAATCTGTGATTCGGTTCGTACGTTCCAATCAATATACCTAAATTTACTCCGAGAAAACCGAAACTGCGGTACAAACAATCACGCGACAACTTGTGCATTTCCAACAGGAAAATGCTGAGTTAGTAAATTAGTAATTCTGATGTATACTTAAAATGTGTTGGTGTCTTAATACCTCTTTGTTGGTATAAGTCTGAGAGCATTATCCTGGATACGTGGTTCCTCCTCATTATTTTTAAATTCTTGCTTCCAAAGCACCTCCAAAACCAACCGTTTGCTTTGCAAAACAAGGCTCTTGAATAGACGTTGGGCCCTGAGTGCTATTTCTTTAAAGGTAGTGATTTCGTCAAGGTAGCACACCAAAGAATTCGTTGAAGCTTCCTCCAATATCTTCCCAGACTTCAATGTTGGTTACTTCAATGCACACAGCTGGACTCTCTATCCCAGTTTCATAAAAACTGTTCGATTCCATGGAGGATGCATAACTGATTCATTGAAGAATTAAAGCTTCTGCCAATCTCGTAGCTTAGAGCCGTAGGAACAAACGAAAGTAAAAAACCTCTTCCTACAGACGTCACCTTTGAGATTGCCTCTTTGCTACCAAAGGCGTTGATAGAACCATTCGTCACCAGGATTGCTGTATCATAACTATGTTTGTCTATTTTGATCTGAGCTGCTGATTTATAATGGAAGTCTCAGCAATGCGATTGCATTGGGTAATTTTTACCACATTGGGGACTTAGGTTAAAGCACCTGTAGTAGCTTACATTTGTGGCATCTGCAATACCTGAAAGGTCTCTTGGTCCTTTGTCTCCTGAGAAACAGAAGCTCCATATAACTCACTTTTCTTGAATTCCAAAAGAAAACAGTACATTCCAGCGCGATTGATAAAATTTACCATCTGCAGAGGTCTCATCGACCCCTACAATAGTACTTTCCGGGTTTCAGATTTTTTTTTTTGAAGAAGAAAGTCATGTGTTTCGAAAAGTCTAAACCGATGACATTAAAGACACTTACTGTCTAATTTGTGTTATAAAACCACAGTTTTATCAATTTATTTATGGTAGATTTGTAGTTTTATTGTGTTTGATTCTGAAGTAACAACCTACGTAACACATGTAGTTATTAGATCCTGAATCGAATGCGATCTGTCAAAATGTGGTCGATGCAATTTGTGCCGGATATCCAGAATGCTATGTGAATTTGGTATTCTAATTCTGCTCCCGATGAAGCTTCGCAAGTAAATTTATTTATCGGACTGTTTGAAAAAATGTTATGTACTCTCTAATGTTTGATGCTTTCTTCTTCTAATTAGTTATAAGAAGGAAAATAAAGTTCTCGAAGAATAAGGAACATATGATCAAAATATTTTCTACCAAACAAAAGTAATTTCACTACTATTTACCTAAACTTTTAATACTTAGTAATTATTCCATTTTGTTTACGTGCAAGACCGAGTTAAGAATTAGTCACATTGAATCCGAATGGTATAAATTTGTTTTATGGGGCGACTAATTTTATCTAGGTTATTTACTTCTTAAACTTGGAAGAGAACTTTGACTATTACAGTTAACGTATACATTCACTTCCCTGATAATGCGGAAAGTTAGAAATGCCTGTCATTATGCAGCAAAGACTTAATCCTATTTTTCTTAGGAATGTAAATTATTTTATTTGAAGAAGCAGATGTTAAGTTTATAAATAGATTTTTGTAATCACTAAATGCAAGAAGTTTTCTCTTTTTTCTATGGAAGATAACGATTCTGATCTACATTGAACTGAATTTTAAGACTATTATTATTTTTAACAAATCAGTATGTATGGAATATTTTCGAAAATATATATTAATTCTTAGTTTTCGAGGTACAGGACATCAAAACATTCAATACTGGATGAGGCAGAGTAGACGTTTCGCCCAATATGATTAGTTATGAACATCTTTTGTCATATTCCAAAAATCTATAATCTGATTAAAATGAAATTTGGTTCACCTTACCTCTGGAAAAGCTTCAGCGCGACTGAGGAAGATTGACGAAACGTTTGGAACGATTGGATGAGACCAGTTCCAGTGACAACTACGGAACGTCTTGGAGAACCATTTTCTGAAAAAGGAAATGAACGTAAAGCCGGAAAACCATCGTGCTTTGAATAATAGAAGGTAACGTTATAAATTCACAAATGTTGCAGAAGAAATGGAAGAAAATAAACGTCAAATGTCGTCAAAATAATAAACAAGAATGTATACAACTCTTAATACGAAGACTTTAAAGATCATCCAAAAAAAAATCAGAGAAGAAAATACATCAGGAGTAACACAATTAGTGTACTGCAATAAAAAAAGGTAGGAAAATTATGTTTCAACACCACATTAAGAGAAATAAAATAATATAAACATAAAAAATGCATTTAAAGAAAAGTTTGCCCACTACATTTGAAAAATAAAGTAACAAAGTGCCAAAAAATATATAAACCATTTAAGAAATTTATTAGTTATCGGAGTTGAAACATCTTCAAATGGGAATAGGTAAAATCTACCGTATTTCCAGCAGTTGTCGTCCCGGTAGCAGCAACCAAAAATCCACCGCTTCCCCAATATTTATGTAATGAGATTCATTGTATTTCCGAAATTCGCGACGCGGTTCGTACTCATTCCCATTACCCTGTCTCGTCCTTTGGGGTTAAGCCGTCGCCGACGAAAATCGAAATAATGAACATCTCCCTCGCAAGGGGTCGAGGAATTGCTACATCTCATTCCGGTTACGGTGCACTTCTACCCTGAATTGCTCTCCATAATTGTGCAGTCTTCAACTCGCTCCTAAAAACGGCGAGCTCGAAAGGAAAATCAACACAAGTTAATTTTCACCAATTCATATGTCGCAGTTTGAGTTCTGCCGCGTTCGATCGGACGACTTCAAGAGCGTTTTAGTAGATAAAGTAATTGCGAACGTAAACTACGATTCCGTCCGGAATCAGGAGTGGGATTATTCAAATTTTGCTGAAGATGAATGCTGCATAATCGAGAGTAAAATCAATATTTTATGGAGTAATCGGTGCATATAGATAGATAGTGCTTTGTTTTATCACTGGATGTCAAATTTAGCATCAGTGACAATCCGCTCATAAGTTATAGCGGTCATTTAAAACAAACATATATACAGGAATTACATCTCAAGTGCTTAACTTTTGTGGTAAAATTTTAGAGATCTGATTCATTCCTCAAACCGACTCACTATCTCTTCCCCTGTATTTGAGTTAAATTTCGACAAGGCACGTTTGAAGCCCTTAAACGTAAACAAGGTGTCGCTGACGATCATTTATGGTTAGGGTTGGGGTAAAACAATAACAATGTACTGTCTGCGTGCTGTTTACGAGCATATACCTCATACTCGCGTTATTAATTAATATCGCTACTGGATAAATGAAAATTGAAAGCTTTACATATTAATTTATTGTGCCAAGTTAATTGTTCCAAAATGAAACAAACGCGAAACTGACGATTGTACAAGCGCGAATAACAGTCGCGCTTTTGATTGTCGCTGTCGAATTTCGATGCACACTTCTGTGTTTTTTTATCGAAAAAATGGTGGAAAAAATGTGTTTGTATGTACATATTTTTGTTGAATTTAATGTTGTATATTTACAGATACGTCAAAAATTGTCACATGAAAGTTTTTCAACAACGATAATTGAAACAAAAACAGGGATTAGCTACCGATGAAACGGATAACTGTTAAATTTTATTCGGCACAACATTTATTTTAACGATGTGGTAAAAGCTTACGCGTTTTTTAATATTGCAGTTTATTTAACGAAGCTACAATGAATAGAATTTGTGGTCTTAACGTTATCAATTAAATATTGTAATAATGAACAAGCAGTGTACTTAAAAATTGTGAATATTTTGGTCTATTGGTTCCTCATAGGAAAAGCATTGCAAAATATTATTGCATAATGATATACTTCGTATAATTGGACCAATCTAAACCAATGTATTTTATTATTGGCTCCATAAGGTTATAGAAAGTCGACATCGTGTTGATTTGTTATTCTCGCGGACGGTATTTTTTTATTTTGATGAGCACTACGTATTGTTATATTTATTTACCCTTCTTTCAGCAGCCTGTACCATAACATACTCATCTTACGGATTTCATCTAATTCGGTTTATAATCCTGTAACACTCGAGAAAGCCTGCCGAAAATGAAATATCTTTACCTATTTTACGTTATTCTTCCTCGTTCCTTACAGATTTATTCTACGATCTCCATTCTTGGAAAGAAAAGTGCGTATTTCACCCACCTTCCACTCGATCTCTCCTCAACATCACCGTCGTTGCGGTTATGAAAGTCGATCAAAGTTATCTGGTGCAAAATCTTCAAAGGTCCCAGTTGGCTCGGGCAGGAGGCACCCTCGAGACAATCACTTGTCTACATCGCTTCGCAGCTTCGATGTCTTGTCATCCCTGCTATGCAGATAAGGGTCCTATCCGAAACAAAAAATATTGGACGACGCAGTCCTGTTTCTGACTTGGTATTGATTAATATTCCTCGCAGGTCCGGCACCTGCTGGAAACTGTCTTTGGTGTCCTTCGACGGAAAATGTAAGGAGAGTAGTCAATGGTTTGGGGTGTCACTGAATTACATTAAAAAGCTGCAAAGAACATTTGTAAAATCAACACTGCGGATATGTAAAAATGTACACGAGACATCAGAAGGTAAAAGCATCTTATGAGTTTTATTAGATTGTTATTGACTTTTTAGTTTTACAATTGTAAATCTTGTGGGACTACGTGCATGTACATATAAAGTTATTCAGCTGTACATACTTAATTTTACACATAAACTGGCAATGCAAGAAATCGAAACTATTAAATACGTCCGTAGTTGGGCTGTTAAACTTATATATACGTACATGCATCCGGATTTCATGCAAATTCGTGCAGTAAAGTGCCATGGAACGGAGGAAATGAACATCTAAATTTATCGTATTAAACTCATGCATGCGTGTACTAGTAAGCCAGAAAACTACCCTAAAAACTTCGAAGAACAAGAACCCCTCGTAGCCCGCCGAACTTTGTGACATATTCGAAAAAAACTGCCCCCCATTGTTACAGTTTGATTATATTGGTCGTACTTTTTTAAAGTTTAAGCGTGAAAAAAAATATACTTAAGTTTTTTCACCTTATGACAAAACTGCATCATTTATTTGTACCATCAGGACTAAAACTTGTTCTAACAGGGCATTTTGGAAGCTACAGGGTTATTTACCCACCGGCGGCACCATAGCTCTCACAGAGACCCCAGATATATCCAGATTACTACGAAATAGTTGTAATTCAACTGGGAAGTTCCCAACTACCGTTAACATCATTCTTTCGCTAGTTCGTCGAGAGCTCCGCGGAACTGTTTGTCTGCGACTGCAAGAACTAATTTATCTGAAACTTCAAGCAAACTTCCGGTAACCTAATAGGGAAAAATTAGCCGAAGACGAAAACAACGCGGAACTTGTTTGATGTATTAATAGTTGGTGAAGGTTTAATTAGGAAAAAGTTTTGTAATAAAAATTTCGTATACCAGATCACTTTAGTTAGTATACCTACTCTGTGCAGTAAGTTCGTGCAAGGCTTGAGTAAATTTATTTTCATCATAAATTTAAAAAAAAAACAATGTTAAAGCAACATACCTTATTCAAAATAGTGCATAAACTGTCAAGGTATATCTCACAGACCCGCAATAGCCAAATTACAAAAGATTGTTATTAGGCAAAGGCTAAACGATATTACCACAGACAATATAACGTATCGCCATAGCTATTTTGTCTGTGATATTACTAATAACATTCAATAATATATTTATAATTTTTCATCAAATAACTGAGGATCTGATCATCAATTGTTTTCGGATGGAATGGATTGACGTGAAATTTGAACTGTAGCTAGGGAATAGCCCAAAAAACAAAAGTTATATAGTGCCGATGTGTGCTTCTACCCTAGGGCTGGATACCACCCCTTCTGGAGGATGGGAATTCTTTATTAAAAATAACGTCACGATTTGAAAGATGGAGAAATTCTAAGCAAAAAATGTTCCATAAGAATTTTTTGAGTTATTTTCGCCTAAACATGTTCGTTTTTAGCCCAAAAAATGTATGAGGCATTTTTCGCGAATATCTGAAAAACTACAAGTTTTATCAAAAAAATGATCATAAGCAAAAATGAAGATGGATGGAACATGATAACACGTCTGTTGCGGACAAAAATATTAATCCATCAATTATCCTGGAGTATTCCCGACAGAACCCTCATATTTCTCATACATATTTGACTAATTATCTAACCGAAACTTCCCGATATCGTGTTCATTAGCATCTCGTCCTTGGTAACCGCCTTGTGGCCGCACGGGCAGCGCGTGCTGCCAGAAGTTTCTTCGACTAATCCTGTCAGGATCATAGGCCTATGAAGGGATGATTTAGGGAAATCGCCCGCCATGTTGACCGTAATATATCTACGATCACGCCAGCTCCGCTAGTGCTAGTCGACCGGAGAGTGTTGGTTGGCCAAGGAGGTTTGCGGTGGGGCTAAGGATATTATACTCCGGGACTATTTTCCGCAAGATAATCACGGATTTCGAAGATAGAATTAGGACTGTCTCTCACTTTCACCATAAATTATATCAATGGAGAAATTTTTAATATGCTGTGCTACCCTAATAGTTACAAAGTTCTCTTTAGAAAAAGATGTTCAAAGAATAGGAAAATATTTGACTTATTAATTTAATTATAAAATACGCTGTATTAAAAATACTCAAGAATAATAGTCAAATACTTCAAATCACGTTTAAGAGGCACCAAATGTGTTAAAATCATTTAAAAATAAAACAAACGTCTCACTTTACATCACAAGAGATTCAAAAACCAACAAAATTCCTCCAATCGGCTAAACAAGCACTACAACTTCTATAAAATCTGCCAAAATACATAGACAAGGTTCCAGAGGGCATTACAATGAATCAAAGCAGCTTTAAAACACAGTAAGTTACTTTCCTTAAACTGCATAAACATTAAGTCCATCGTGAAATACAAATACACCGAATCATATTCAAAATACACCAAAGAAGGAAAAATACATCAAAATAACATTAAAAGTAGGTCAGAAACTTGCATAAACTAAGAAACACCCCTCTGTCTTATCCATTTTGCTGCTTCTTCCAAAATTGCAGCTAATCTCCAGATTCATCAGGATTACCAAGAATTATTATTTTATCTGCTGTTATCGATCAAATTTCTGGCCTTTCCGCTCAACTGGCATCTCAATAAATCCTTCATTTACTCATTTATCACCTCGAAATCCCACGGGTACTTATCCTTACTAGCAGTTAAAGGAGCACTCCTTAATTGCAGTAAGTTCTCAATCCCATTTGAATTAATTGCGGGCACGGGTCAGGACAGGCAAAAGTCGTTCCGTTCCAAATCCGTACCGCAAAACTGACCACAACATCGATTTCCGTTCGTCCGACAGAGTCAGGGGCGCAGACGATAAGAAAGGTTTTGCCGTTCTTTAGTTATTCTACCCGGAAAGAAGTCTAAGATATGTTTTAGAAGATTGCACTGCAAATGATTTGAATCAGAATCAATCAGCTTTAAAATCTGTTCACAAGCAACCGAGGCAAAATCGATGAGGAATAACATTGTTATATTATTCATAAATTTTGCAGAAAGTTGATGTTAATCTGGACGAATAGTCGAACATTAAAAAAACATTCTTATTTACATTTTAAAACAAAGATAATATATTGTCAGTTGTTTGTTGCATCAAGAAGCGCATTATCGGTAGCAGATACGAGGAATTAAATTCTTTCATAAATAGCGGACTTTGCAGGTATGTCCGACGGGAAAAGCTCCAGGAAAAACGCGACGGCGCTCCAGACAGAATTCAGCGACTAAACTGCAGAATGTAAATATCTCTGAATCTCGGCTAAGTGTGTTTGCCAAAAGTCTGCGCGTTATTAGTTCCCATTAGCCGGTTGCAGTCGAGTCTCTGGAAAACGGCCGTGCATTATTTTGCTAAGATAGGGGGCATTCGTCTTTCTTACATTTAAAACAGGCTACTAAGAAGCTTAAATATAATTCCGGGTCTAGTGAGTTCTGCCAGCAACTCTTGAATATTATGGGCTCTAACGACCTAAGTTTCCTCAACCCACGAGCTGAACGTAAATGATCTGTCGTTGTCGTCTCGAGCAGTTTTAAGAGTCACTTTTACCGTTAATTTTGCTGCCAAATTACATGTATTAGTTGTTTGTTGAAAAGGTTAAAGGAAAAATAAAATAATGGTACATGAGTATACGTAAATCAATGGAAGGGACAAGTCCTAATAACCGACTGTATTCTTGGTTCGCGGTATCGTGAGTAACAGCAATCACACTGTGATTTGGTCCAACTCTGTGTTTGAGCTTAGCTGATTATCCAACTGATGTTGTGCTGAAATGCACCTTCTGCTAACTGGATTGATTTAATTAATTCCCTCTGTGGAAATTGACAACAAAGCATTTCGGCTGTTCCAATTAGTCCTTTGACTTACCGAAATAAGTTTGGGGCTTCACAGAGTCATTAAAAATTTGCAAAATAGTTTTTGGTACCTTCCGTAAATCTTCTAAGCTGATATATATGTAATATTCGGTACAAAGTTGCCACTATTTAAATGGCATATATGAGTCTGATTTGTCGCAAGTTTAGAGAATATAGTCTTCATCAAAACTATCTTTACCTTTCTTGTACAGAATACAAACATTTAAATGAAGGAAAAGTTTGTTAAAATGTGTTACTGTTCTGGTAACTGTTGGTTATATTGACTTGTTACAGACATATGATGGAACAGCCTCGAGGATGACTAGATATATAGTCGAAACGTCGTAAATTTTGCGATGCACACGTTCTGAATTAAATAACACACTTTTTTCATGTCGGAATGTTCGGAGCCGGTTCTGGATTCGTCATCGCGATACCGGAAATCCGCTCTCTAAATTAATAAACCCCCCAGCTCAGTCCGTATCGTTTTTTTGGTAATCACGCTGCGCCGCAATAATTAATTACGGCCAATGTATATTTGATTTTACGGTGGACGGGCGGCAACTGGGCGGATTTTTAATAATTCATACCTACGCGCCGCTCAATCCGGTATTCCGCTTTGATCAGTGTCATCGCGACCGGCAAACATACCGAAACAGGAAAGCAAATAATGGCGAATCCATCTCCGGGCACGATCCGGCCGTTATTTGCGGCAGGACCGCCGATTTTAATTGAATCCGGTTCGCAGAAGGCCACAAAGCGCCGCCGAGGACCGCGTCGGTTTCTAATTAGCGTCTGAGGAAGGCATATTCGAAGGTAAGGTACGAAACGAGCTAGTCTTGCGTCCTGAGCCTCAGTTGTCCCGCTGCACACCAATTATGTATGTGGCATTGTAGATGGGCTCACCTGGAGCCATATTTGGACAGCAACCTTAAGAGCCATGTCAACCACTTCATCGGTACACTATCTGCGATGACGAAAGTTTCGCTCAAAGCGAATAGAGCTCTCTTTCGGCGCTAAAACATTATTTTTCTGCTCGCTGGGAAAGATTGCGAACGCGTTCCTTTTCTTAGCTTTTCTGTATCTGTCAGATATATAAATCACCCTGAAATTCTCTAGGGCTTCCATCTTCCATCCTTCCTCAAACTAATGTTTATAAACTAGCCCGCATCAAAGGCGGAGAAGATGTCGGAGATTTTGTTTTAGGATTAAAATATTCACACGTAGGACGTTATCCTTACGCAATCAAATGGGGGTCCTCCGAAGGGAAACTGTAGCTGTGTCAAATGCGCTTAATTCATTATTTAAATCACTCACAGCCGAGATTTGACATGTGCTTCGGACATATTATACCATTTATGCGTTGCAAATTAGGCATTCTTGAATTTGAAACTTCTAATAAATCAAATACTTGTGGTTTTCTATTTGCTCTTTCCGTTTTCCTATAACGTTAATTTAGAAAACTGGCAAATTATTCGTCAACTGTCAAAACATTTCGAATCCTCCACGTGGGCCAATGCTGACCCAGCTCCCTGGCCATTTTTTTAATCGCCGTCCGCGAGCGTGACTATGGTTAAATGTACGGATTTACTGTACGTCCTGCCGATTTATTTACGACCGTTTATGGTATGTAAAATTATCATAGGACGGAGTACGGCATTTATCCAGTTCGAAATTTAAATAGTTGTAACCGCATAAATCCACCCCCCGCGATACGCCGAATTCAATTCGCTTTATACGGTGCCACTAAACGCCGATTCCCAATGCGCCGTTAATAAACGAATCTGTTATAATTGGCGTAGGATATTATACTATAAAATTATTATTGTTTGCGTATTAACATGGAAATTTATACGGGTGTTGGCGTGAATGTGCGTAGAGGAAGATAATTTCATTTAAATTCACTGGAGGGGTATATAAATGGAAAACTATGTATATATTTTTGTTGTATTTGGTCGACGCGTTCATATAAAAACAATGCTTTACTTTAAGTTGTGGAATTATACTTACTTATACTTGGTTGAATTCTGATTGGAATAAAACTTTAGTTAGTTTAAGGGACGAAATAAATCAATTTTTAGTTTGCGGAAGTTCTAATTAGAATAAAGTAAGAACATAACTAGAGATTAATATTCAGAATTTACTTTCCATGTAATTGAAATTTAACTAAACTAACTAAACTAAAACTAACTAAAATCCAGAAATTCAACTGAGATGGAATGCAATTCTTGCAAAATTCAACTGTATCCAACAATATTACATTCGGAATTGAATAGAAATTGACTGGAATTTAATTTAAATCTAGTTAGAATTCAATTCAAGGCAATATACACAAAAAAACAGTAAACATTTATTAACAATCGAATTAATAATACAATCTGATAATACAATATAATTCAATTAGATTCTACTTCAATTCAATCAGAAATTCAACTCAGATCTGGTGTGAATTCAGTTTAAATTTAATATAAATACATTTGAAAATTGAATACTAATTGTAGCTTTATTAAATTCCTAACAGATTCTTATTGAATTGCAGTTGAATTTTATAAGAATCCCAGTTCAATTTCAGGTTGATTTGAATTATATTTTAATTTTAATATTATATTTTAATTGAATGATATTGAACTACACTTGATTTTATATAGAAATTGAAATATGAGTTACATCCCATATGTATTTTTATTGAATTGACTTTTGACTGGATTTCAAATGAATTGTATATGGTTATGAATAAGAATATCAAACGGATTCTTATTGGATTTTTGTAAGAACTGATGGCCAAATTCACGAAAAAGTGCTAGAAAAGATACATTTTTTTTTTCTAAATTCAAATGTTCGTTTATATGATTATTAAAACCCCGCCGAACGTGAATCCGCGGTTAGAATGGATGGTTCTTTTTCTAACCTCAAAAAAATTAAGGTCAGATATCACGAATTTTCACAAACTAACAGATTCGCGCTAAATTTGGTATATGGGGGTTTTCGAGGTCGTTGATCACGAATTCGAGGTCAATTATACAAAATTCAATATGGCGGATCCAAGATGGCCAACCAAATTTTCAAAAAATAACAGATTCGCGCCAAAGGACCCCGCACAAATCTTATGGAAATTGGGTCCCGGTCAAATTCGCTGAATTTTTGATATGTGATAGAGTTCATCATACTGGTCAATTGTCTCAATGGCCACAAAGCTCAAAAATGGATAGTTTGGCCGGTACAGAGCTTTAAAGCTCCGAATATCCTCCACGGATTTATGTATATGCGCAGTGTGTATAGACTTTTGAAATAGCCTATTTCATTTTTTTTATTATCTAGGTTTATATTTTTGAGGTTGCTGAATTCAGATCTGTTGTTAGATTTTCAAAATTGACAGTTGGCAGCTGTCAAATAGCTGTCAATGTGCTATAATAAAGCCAGAAACTTGTTTTTTTATGTTTTATTTTTTTTTTTTTTTAGTTCGATAAGTTCAAAGACGATATCAAATCAATAACAATGACTATCGGCAGCTGTCATTTAGCTGTCAACAATTCTTCAAAGTCCGGTAATAAAGTCAAAAAATTATTTTTTGTTTATAACTTCAAGTTTTTTAGATAAGTGAATATAAATATGATATAAAATTATGTAGTCATCAGCTTACAGCTGTCAAGAAACTGTCAAAATGCAATAATAGAGCAAGTAACTTATTTTTTGTGCTTAACTTTGTGGAAAAGAAATCAAACATGATATAAGTTTATTACATCACTTTTGAACTCAGTGATCTAAGCAACTTAAAGCTTTTTAAAAAAAGTAACTTTTTGACTTTATTATTGCATTTTGACAGTTAGTTGACAGCTTTGTCAGTCCTTTGGTATAAGGGGGTTTTCGGAGTCGGTATATTTGCTACCACTTTTTCGTAAATTTTTGGTATTTTTGCTCTGTTTTATGAGGCTAGGAAATTCCTATGATGTATTAGCTCAATTCTGGATTCGTGATCAGGAGGCAAAAATACTACGGATAACATATGTCGTATTAAAAGTACAGGCATTTTTCTTTTGTGTGGCTGTGTTATTATTAAATTCTCGACTAACTAGATCGTTAATAAATTTCAACTGCAGTTTTGTGGAATTTGACTTGGAAATTGAATTCCAAGTGAATTTAAATTAAAGCCCAGTTGTACTTTTATTAAAGTTCAAATTATAATTAGACAATCGATTGATTTTTGTAAGAATTTAACTAGAAATTAGATTCCAATTGAATTTTTATAAATTTCAACTGAATTTCAATTGAATTTGAATTGTATTATTACTAAGTTCCAAATTCTTACTAGAATTTCAAATGTAATACAATATAATCCATCTGGAATTTAGTACAATTGAAATTTTATGGAGGTATATTTAGTTGAATTTCCATTTGAATTGAAATTCAATTGAAATTTAATCTGAAATGTACTTTCCAATTACAAAATTCCAGTTATACTCCACAAAACACAATTATGGGTATTTATAGTATCTAGTTAATTTTTTAATCGTGTCTAGTGAGATTTTTTCCGCGCCTCGTACACAGAGCGGGCTCCTCAAGACCTTCTAATAAATCTCTAAAGCTGTTCGTGGCTCACATTTCCAAGGGACGCCCAAAATAAAACAAAGGGGAGATTACACCATTAATAAACGTGGCTTTAGACCGAGCGCGAAAGTCGACCCGACGTTTGAACTTAATTTGGCACGACTTTTCAGTCGGCGGTTCTAAGTATTTCAAAATTATCCGGCAACAATCCGCGAAGAGACATCCAGTTAATAACTGTTGTGGATATCAATTTAATCTTCCAACGGATAAGATGGCGGCGGTTCCGTCTGGCTCGGCTAAAGGATTAAGAGTTTATTCGCTGATGAGGCGGAGTAGTTTTAGCCAGTTCTTTCCCGGAATCGTATAATCCCTTTCCTTTTTATTTACACCCAGGGGGCCGTGACAGTTTTCTTGTGAAATCTGTTAGTTCGGAGATAAAGGGAGTGTTTAAATCTAGTACTGATTTTTACGTTAAAGATAATTATGTTAGCATTAGATTAGCATACAGTGTTGAATTATATGTCCTTAGGCGTTTATTGGCCAAAACCAAATTTTTGCTAACCTTTCGAAAATATTTTTGGCGTCCTAGCACTAAAACTAAAAAATAGTGTTAGATTAAGGTAGAATTTTAATACGTGATGCTGAACTGCAGCATCGTTTAAGTTTTGAGAGCAACTGACACAAACGTTAAGAGAAATACCGCTCGGAAAAACGTAGGTGTATACCATAAATCGCTCCACAAAACTAACAGCAATTAATTCAGCACTTCTGCGGCGGTAATTACGTCGACGACCTCTCTTTTATCCCCGGTTCCAACAAATTAAAACGAAAATTAATACATAGAGGCTGCTACACGAAATGCCAGTGCTCTAATAGGTCATATCCGTATCCAGTTCGGTCCGGGCGAAAGCTCCGCGTAACCGTATCCGAACTGAAACAAAATAGCGTCCCTCGTTTAAAAAAATTAATATTGCGTCCAGGCACTTTTTGCTTTCCGCATTAATTATTAGAATATGTACGGTTCTTTCCGGGAAATGACAACGTATATTCATAATCAATCCACAGATGCAGCTCTCGAGTTTTGTAATTAAATTTTTGAAGTTCGGATCCTCTGAGGCAGTTCAAAATGGCCTGCTAGATGTAAATAGGAGACAATCAGACAATTCATTAAAAAAGTTCTAAGCATTCATCGGGTCCATTTGCAAATAGAGATTCCTTCAATTAAGGTGTGTCCACATGAGCAATATTTCGCAATATCCTGCGACATACAATTAAAGTTTTGGTTTAAGTTTACTGGCTCTGATGAAGCTACGCCTCATGAGCAACAAAATTAACTAAATATATTATATAGCGGCTGGTATTGTCAAAACTGGTTTTAAATTGGAACTATCTCTAAGGAGTGGTTCCGTCCGTAGTTGCGTTAGAACCAACGACAAGAACCGAAATGATCATCAGGGCGTATCTGCAGGTTCTGAGGCTCCCACACAGCCTAGCCCAAGAGTAGCGACTGTAGGTAGTTGTAGTGTACACAACATTTTAAATACAGTATGTTCACAACGTGTGTGCAATTATAATCAAATGTGTAGATTTTGTGTATATTTTTCCGTATGCTCCCTACTTCGAAGAAGCTCAGTTAAACTGGTTCTGGTCCCGTTCGTTTGTGCACGAAAATGCCTGCTAAACCAACGTCTCGTGGTGTGCGCAGTAAACTTTTCCCCAGCGTTTACAAAACGGGTTAATAAAAATTATGAAAATTCTTCCCCCTGCAGTCGCGTTGAAGTGGAAGAAATAATTTTATTTCTTTATTTCCTCTCGCCGCCGTTTGTCTTGTAAAATATTCCCACCCGCCGAATACACCGAGAAATTTCATTTGGCGGGCGTTCATTTTTCTCAGAATTCATAAACTGTAAGCCCTGTAATAAAACGACCATTAAAACTAAAAAAGCGTCAAAGAAGGAGCCGTAATAGGAAGGTGATAACAATTTGAGAGGTACCACGTGTCGGGTTTCCCTCTTAATTATGATAAAAGAGCTCGCTGGAGGCCCTCGACGTAATAACTTCTAAGTTTTGTCGCCTTCGCCCGCGTTCAGTCGCTCCAGTGGCGTGCCCTGGCGGAAGGGGCGAAAATTCGTCGAAACATTATTTTCAAACTTATACAAAGTTTACGTTATTGACAACGTACGTACGTACAGGTCATCGAATATTGCTAAAGCTTTCGCTTTGTCACGCCTACAGATGAACAATGGATTTAGGTGACGCGTACTGGCAAAGACCTATTGCATATTATTGCAGTTACCAAAGAGTTTTGCTCCTCCTGATAAAATTTATCTCCCAGTTAAATTTACACCTGCCTCACAAAAAACATGTATAAAAAAGTGACAGATAGATTTACCCGACAAAAATGTCGTTTCAAATATCCTTTTCCACCTAAAACCACCTAACTCTTAAGCTAAAGCCATTATGGTAAATTTTCGGCATATAAAAACGTCGTATATAAACGGAAATACAATGAAATCTAATGTGACAAAAACTAATGAGAACCACCAAGTCAGAACTGCATTTCACAGAAAGACAGCGTTTTGTTTGAACGCTAACACTCAAATATCGCCATTTCTTACATCTTCCTTTGTTCTGGACGCCGGTTTCCGCCACTGCCCTGCCATCGAAAGATATTACAGCTGCTTGTTATCATATTACGTCACCTGGAGAATGTCTGGCCCTCCGCTTCCGCCGCCCGCACTCGCTTGTCCCTGTCAGATGAATGCGAAACGAGGCGGTGGTACCGTTTGTTCCTTCCCTGCTAATGGCAATTAACTTGACTATAACTGGCCCTAATTTGGCGTCACGGCGTCCGTATAGCGTCTCTGTCGTTTCGACGGCCTCCCGACGAGCCGAAAAGGAGGGCGCGTTATTTACTCGCGGACGCTTAATCAATTGGAGACTGTCAGTTAATTACTTCTAGATGGAGCTATTTGTAAATTTCATTAAAGATATTCGCGTTTTTTCCGAGGAGCAGCGGAAGCAGGATAAAGTGGGGTGCTTGAGGAAGTAATTATACCGACTTTATGGGTTCCTGTAACTTTGTTGGTCCTCATGAATTTACGTCCGTCGAATGAAGTATTTAATATATTAAATAAAAAAACGTGTGAAATGAATTAAATTCTACAGCTTCGAAAATCGCTTATTTCAAATATATAAATTATTCAACGATCACATAAAATAGAAAAGTAAAATTCTGTAATAAAGTATTTACTTTTTGCCACAGTTCTGAATCAGGGCTGTTTGAACGCTGCCTTTTGGACTAGAGGTCTTATGCCCTCTTACTGTCTTTGGTCCACTGAAAACATTGGCCTCAGAACAAGAATAAATGATTGTGTCGAGAATTCGAAAGTTACGTGAAAATTTCAACTCTCTGATTTGCTCACATGGCTCGAATATTTCTGGTTGTGTCTGGTTGTCAGTCGTCGTACCGAAAAACAGCGGAGTGACAATTCGCTCTCTAGGTCACTAACCTTAACCCTCGGGGTCATTGCCGTTTTTAAGAAGTAAAAAACAAAATGCCGAAGTAGTCCTAAGTCTGTTAACACATAATAAGAAATTAAATGTTTATATTTATTTCTCAACTGTATTCTCCGAACAAATATTACTTTTAGGTCCCTTAATCGATTCCACGACAAAAAAATTACGCAAATCATCCCTTTTACTAGCAAACGACTGCAAATTCAGTAAAACCATTCGTTCCACTATTTGCCAGTTAAATAATTTCCACCCGGGAACTGCGGATTTAAAATTTAATTTAAGCCTGCAATTATATTATCGCGGTTTAGATTCTGATTAATTAAAACTCGTCCGGCGACTTTATTTTATAGGTTTTCAGTTCCGACACGTGAAAAATTGCTCACTGTTCAAATTACACTTCCAGGTCAAGTCAAGCAACACAATTTGCGCGAATGAAGATATATAATGGGTCAAAAGTAGAGATATGTATATTTGAAGTTTAATTTGTTCAATTGACAACAAACGGTAAGATGTATTACTTTTTATTAGACAAAGCAAAAAATCTGGAGCGTACAACATGTACTGGCCAGGATTCGACACTGGTTATTGAACTGCATGACTGAATTTTTTCTATAAATAAAACGGCCATATTCCTTGCGAGCCGCTAATAAAATCGATGGTATTCCCGGATCGATTTACTTCATTACCGGTGTCATCGTCGATGAAAATACATTGCCTCGAACGGAGTTATGGTACAATGTTTATTTTTACCGCTGCCGCGGCTCTGTAAGCCGTCTGTCGATCTTGCTAGTGCAAGCCGCAGCGTGACAGGGCAATTAAGGGCGGCTGTTTCGGCAGTCAACAAGTCGTAACAAGTGCCTTGGGTGCGAAATAGACGCCTGTAAGGATATACCGTTTCTCAAGTGAATGGCGAAGCTGCGATACGCCTGGAGAGTTGATCCGCCAACTGGTAAAAGCAATGGACAAATCTTTATAAATGTGCTAATATACTTGATTTGTTCAGTTATTTGCTTATTTAAAATAATAATACATAGTCAGATTTTTTAAATGAAGCTGAGGCTTCAAAACGTCTACTACCAAATTCTAGACAAGCGCACATTATATGGATCCATTTTCTAGTATACTTATTTCCTAAGTATGCAAAAATTATCTTACTTTTTGTGTTAACTTTTAGCATCTCATCTGCAGAAAACTTGAGTCGACGTTCGATCGCACTTCTTGATGGCTCCGCCAATTCTCGAGGAAGATATTCGCTGGTACTTTTTGTTTTTGGCCCTTTTGAATTTTTTAGAATTATGTCTGACTGATTTGATGAAACTAGTGCTGTACAATGTAACTTCACAAACTTGCGCATAATAAAGGCAATTTTATAGAGAATAGGTTTGAAGTTACCGACACATTCTTGCTCCTGGCGTTGGCGTAAAACGAAAGGTAAAGAAAACAATGAATATTTTAGGGGGTGTTAAAGTGACGCATCGCCATTCGGCTCGATACGGCCCCATGTACAGCTTATAAACCGATTCATAAAAATACATTGTAATCCGGCGACAAAATAAACAAAAAGTAGGTGTCCGCGGTTGTGTAAGCGGCAATTTATCGGCGAGCGGGACGCAACAATGTTGCTATATTTACGAGCATCGACTGTCTCGTTTTTTAATCCAACAACCAGCATGGGGGGCGGCGTAAACAACTGTATCTTAGCGCTCTAAAAGATATTGCTATCGCTCCGGCCATATCTCGGCGCGCCCAATTTTTCGTTATTATCTCCCGATGCGACACCGTCCGCGCTGAGAAAAATGTTCATTTGAACCAACCAAAGCGGCGCCAAAAAGTGGTTCCAACTTTTCTCGAAAGGTGTTCAGACAGAATATCCTTTTAATGAAATTTTTTGGAAAGGTCTCATTTTTGAGGTTATGAAAAGTCATTATTTCAAAATACGGTGCACAGTAGAACTATAAAATGCTTCAGATTACTTAAAAAATTAAAATTAGCAAACAGATGTTTCTGAGAGTGGGCGAGATATAACCTTTACATAATATGTCGTCTTAAATGTCATTGGCACTCAATGCCTACTGACACAAAGTATTACTTATAGGTACTGACAAAGAACGAGCTACTAGGCACAAAGGAAACAGAGTTGTTGGTTACCAAAATATCATTAATTAAGACGTTGATGACTTGGATGATTGTTGAAACAAATTAATTATTCGAAATGTCCGCCACCACATTCTAAGCAAGTGAGTACTCAGCGAATTTATTCTTATTTCCTGACTATTGGCTGGCAAATATTCTCACGCGAAATTGCTCCTGTTTCGTCACACATAATTAAAAACATCATATAAATATATTAGTAACATATTTTTACATAAAATAAGACGATATGTAAGTTATTTTCTTTTTATTAGTACATTAAATTGTTTTTTCTGTGTATCTTCCCATCACACCAGCTATTCAATTTTTCATTATCGTCTCCCCGATGTGACCCATTTATCTGTATCAATCTAACGAACGTGGAGAATCTCATTTTTGACATCATTTCCCGATTTCCTATATGATTTACTATTATAGGGATAGATAGTAAATGTGTATTTTTACGCGATAGCTATTCTTTTTCATTTATTTGTACTTTTAAAGCGCCCCAATAGTGTCTCCGGCATATAAAAGGCTGAAATATGTTTATCGGTATAAAAATCGGTTACCATATTGGATCTATAACATCCGACTATAACATAAAATGGGTTTTCCTATTCCTGACGTCGTGTTAAGTTCTAATTTTTGTTGAAGGATAATTTAATATAATACCTAATATTTCATTAAGCATCAACAATCAACCATCATTTATTTAAATACGAACAGAGTTAGGACGTAGAACCCATCTGAAAATTAGTCGATATTTTGCGGGCATGGATCGACGACTGTTTCCAATTAATTGATCCGTAATTAGATAATCCTGGGACACAAAACAAATGTAAATGGGCCCCTGGAACAGCAGCCCGCGCTCCATTGTGTCAAAGGAGCTTTATCCTAAAATATAAATTGGAATTTACATATGAATTAAATTTGTCAATAATGCAATAGATTGAAAAGCGGCACCGGTGATGCTCTGCTGATCAACCCAATCAGAGCTCGGCCGATATATAGCAACGTTTGTTGAACTACTAAAACAGCGGTCACTTTTTATTCGGAGAGTTTTTGACGTTACGTCTGCAAAATGTTTTTACTGCATTTTTCAACACACTTAACGCTCATTTGAAATATTTCTTGCACAGAAAATACGCCTTTAACATTTCACCATTTCACTATTCATGTAAAATTACAGTTCATAATGTGCGCTTATTAAAGTAAAGGGATAGGTATTGCAACATAATGACAACTATGGGCCACTGGGTATATCTAATACTTTTTGAATATTATCTATCCCAACCTTCTTGTTGTATATATCGAATAGTTTCCGTCACTGTTTCCCTCCCTAGGGATCCTTTGAAATACGGCTGGGCGCAGACCGTGCGGAATAAAGCATATCTCGGCAAGTGTCGATATATGAATGGCTTATTTGGGGAGGAAATCAAAGTTTCCAATTGTTATGGAAAGCGGCGCTTCGATTTGGGTTTACCATACACCGGCAGACTGAAGGCGGTGTATTTTTTCACCGCATATCATGTAAATGCGGGCCATACATATTTAAAATTATTGCAGGCGCAACATTTATTCGTCGGGGGATATTGCCTCGGTCGCTTTGTTTACAGCTCTGTATCCGAATCAAATGAATAGTTGGATTTTAGGGAATGTAACGATGTCTGTATGTTTCAGGCTCATCCACGGGAAACAAGACGATTCTGAGGAGGTAAGCGCATGAAATTGTGGAATGTAATTCTTAAATGTACATGGTGTACAGGGTATTTTGTAAAAAAAATTAAAAATGACCCTGTACCCCTGAAGATCATTCGTGTCAATCATACAATCGCGTATAAAAGTTATAGGGAGTGATAATTAAAAAATACACCCTGTATAAAACAATTCTAGTAGTGACTTAATTTACTCGACACTTTTCTTGGCTACCCGAAAACTTCGGGAGCACAGTTAAACTTTATGACATTTCATTTAAACGTCGGTCTTGATTCGGAAGTTGATGCGCCAGAAACTTTCGTATTTCATTCAGTCTCGCAAACTGCAAATATTTCGTGCAACTCCAACGGAGTGACTGTGTCGCTCCTTGATCTATTAATAAAGCGAGAAGCTCAAAACTTCTTAAATCTCTAAGTTATGACCTAATTTACGCTTTAACTCAGATTTGTACCAACCGTCTTTATCTTGTTCCTCAATTTCAAATCAAATGTGTTTATTGTGAAAAGTTCTTGGTGTACAACTTGTTAAGTTTATATCAATTGTCTCCTACTGAGCACGCTTTGAAAACTTTTATCAGTGTAGTGTTGTGTCTATAAGCGTTGATTGCAATGTTATCAAATGAAAAAAATCGATTACTGTATAGATTTTTCGAAGAAGATTCTGTAATTAGCTTACCTTGTTCCAAAATGGAGAATAGACTCAATTTGACTGAAGCTCAGTGTCTACTATTCCCCATCAACAAGAAAATGAGCGTTTTTCAAGCTACCCCGCTGGAAATGATTTATAAAAATGTTGTAAAATTATTCACCATTCCAAATAAAACAAGGGTATCTTTACGAGAGATCTATATTTGAAGCGCTTTATTGCAGATCTGGCTGTCGAACGGGGTCATTCCTGATATGACGCAATTTATGGGTATCACCATTATTTTTATGGGCAATCCCGCCCGCAATCGATAGGAAGAAAATTACCCCAAAATACCGAATAAACTGTGGCCATTTAAAAATTATTATATTTGACACAGTCAATTTGGCCTGAGTCCTTACGACTGAGGACTATAAAAATTTTATGGGGGCGTAGTAATTTTCTTGAGCGGGCGATATTAAACGCATTGAGTACCTTTTAAATTAATATTAAGATTGTGGCTGGTCCTGGAAATCGATACAGTGTGTCAAAATGGATGCTTAGATTCGTTTTTGCAATGTGGCCTGCCTATGCTCGAGGGTCACGTGACTTTATACATAGAAGCTCTGTATTATTTCCCACAGACATCATTAATAAAAAGAAATACATAATTCACGGACCGACTGTCAGCACCGAAAGGCCGGCATACCTGACGAGAAAAAATTTCCATCCGCAGTCGCGACACTTCCACACTTCGTATCGATAAGGCTGACCCCGTTTGACGCGCCTGTTATTGACATGTGACTGGGTCCCGGGTCCCGATTCTATCTGTGCGGCTGCGGGATTCCATTTCGCGTTAGGGTCCTCGTGGGAGCGAAAAACACTCCTCGACACCGACTTCAATAGAGTTGTAGCAAAAGTGAAATGCGAAATACATATCGGGCGCTGGCGTTCCCTGTGATATTGAAATTATATCGTGTTTATTATTCCTTCTTGGGAAATTGGCTGGAACGGGCGGGGGGCGAAGTCAGGTGTTCAGAAAAAAAAGCGACTTTGTTATTCTGGTAAGGTTGTCGTGATATATGCCGAAGAGTATTTTTTCAGGTTTTGAAATGTTCGTTCGAGAAGTTTATTGCGTATTTATTTTAATTCCTTTGGCTGAAAAGCTGTTTGCTCTTGCATTGTTTACACGAAGAGAAGAAAGACCAAGGTAAAACATGAGTACTAGATTACAATATTACTATTTAATACTTAGGTCAAAAATATTTGAGCACACACGTACAAGTCAATTCGGCTAAGTTGAAAAAACTGCCATACATCTACATTTATTATAAAATATATGATATCTACTACTAGGATATAGCATATAGCCTAATCTCCAGCAATTTCTGAAGAAGCAAACAGTTTTTTGAAAGCCAAGAAGTCTAAACCGACGACGTGGCAATCAGCCGGATTATTCAGCTATTGACAACTGTCACGAAAGCTAACAAACCAGGCTGAATGGGTTGTTGCAAGATATTTCTCCTTCTTAGGAGGCATCTTACTCAGGTAAGGTAACCACCTAGATCAGAAGACCAGAACCAGGATGACCACCTAGACTGGCTGTATCTAATTCCAATGCACGGGTACCAGTGAATGCAAATTGCGGGGAAGTGGAGTGTGCGAGGTAATCTGACCGCGCATACTTTGAACAGGTCCGGATTAAGCAATATTTTTACACTTATGACAAATATTCATTTTTCAAGTTTGGAATTCAGAAAATAATATCTATATTTTAATGTCTTGCTTATATTAAGTAAACCTACAACAAATTTAAATATAATTATAACTTATTTTAGGAATAAGAAAAGGTCCAATTTTCTCAAAATCCTTTTATTTTTAAAAAAGACTACCTGTTTCGAGGTCAAATTTTACACCTCATCTTCAGGCCTTACAAGGTTAAAATATAATTTTTTCTAAAGTATGTCAAATTATGTTTAATTTTAATTTTTTATAGAACTCAAATTATGTTTTATTTTAATAACCTATTTAATAATATAATAATATATAATCTTTTCATTATCCGTAATATTCAAAATTGACATCGAAGATGTACTACTTAGGTCAGAATATGATGACTGCGACGTGGTAGGTTGGCTGATAGGAGACGTAAAAGAATCTGAAGATTGGGACTGTTCATGTTCATAAAAAATTAGTGGAGATAATTCTATAAAATTATGTGTTGTGCATTAAAATGTTCACTAAGTATTGGTTGACTAAGTATTGGGAGAGAATGATTTTTAGCCATC